>NW_021703778.1:50058891-50478185 GCF_005190385.1 Monodon monoceros
TATATATATATATATATATATATATATATATATATATATATATATATCACTTCATAATATGGCTCACATTTCTGTAATGCATTTCTTGTGATTATTGATGAATACTTTTGTATCCTTTTTATGTCCCTATGTGTCATAGATTGAATGTTTTAGTACTTACGATGAGATAAATTGTTCTTTTTTTCTCAGGAAGTTCTTTGATACATTGACCAAATTTTTGACCAGTGAGAAAAGGAGGGTACAGAGGATTGGGAGAATGGTCAGAGAAAACTTCCTCTAGAGGTGACACCATCACCTGAGTCCTTTAAAGGATAAGGTTGGAGAGAGAAAAGGGGTTAGAAGAAAGGTGTTGTAGGTCAGGGGGGACAGCTTATGTGGAAAGTAGGAAATGAGGTATAGCATACTTATTTTATGGAATTAAAATCAGCTATGAATAGCTGTAGTGTAGAGTGAAGAGTGGAAATAGCTAAAACCTGAGAAGTAAACCAGATTCCGGAGAGACGTATAATACCTTTGACTTTCTCCTGAAGGTTTGGGTGCCTACTGAAAGAGCCTAATAGAATACCTGCCTGCGGTTTTACTGACTCTCTTGCACTTCCCAAGCTGTAAATTCTGTTAGGATTGCATTGTAATTTTTTTGAAAGGGGCTGAAGAGAAGTGAAGAGAAAAGGGTAAAAGTATTGAATGTAATGCATTATTTCTTCATTTTTTAATTTATTGAACTGATATTTATCATATACATGAGGCATTGTACTGGACACTGGGAATATGGTGGTAACTGGCCATATTTCTTCTGTTTTTCTAACAGGATTATGTGTGGCTATTTTATTATCTTACTTCAGAAGTCCCTTTGTTGGATACACTTCAGTATGGATTCAAGGCACTTAGAATCCGAAGATTTTGATGTTTACCACCAAATATTAACCACTCAGCATATAAATATTATATTAGTATTAGAGCTGGAAGCTCATTTAGAGCAAAAGCTGTAGAGTACTCACTGTATTTAACAATGTTATGGGTATGCCTGAAAAGGAGATATATCTATAGTCTAAGTTGTATTTCAGTTCTCTTATATAAAGGTAGCTAAGGCAGACATGCAGTATGCATGTATGTGCAGTATACATATAGAAAAATATAAACCAATATTCATATCATACACAAAATTTCTGTGGAATAGAGAGTTTGCATAGGGGAATAATAAAGGTAAGGAAGAAACAGATTGGGTATAGTTGATGGAATGCCTTGAATACCAGGCTGTAACATTTGATATTTGTCCTATGGGCATTGGGCAGCTGTTAGAAGTGTTTAAAAGTTTAGGCAGTCAAATAGTTGTTGTAAGAATACTCATCTGGCAACAGATAATTAACATTTTAAAAGAAGTTTATAGTTTTAAAAATAGACTGTTACCTCACCTCTTAATTATGGTAGCTTTTTAGTAATGTTGAGATTTGTATGATGATGAATGCTATTCCAGTTGGTTTGAATGGGGAAGAGGGATTAAAGTGGGGATTTAGGCTGTGTTCTAAAGTGTGTAATGTATTCACACATGACACTTTTTCTTAATTGAGCTATAAAAATTTTGAGTACACCGTTTGTAGAAAAGGAAATGTTTAGAATTTGACCATAATGTGAATATGGTCAAATATTATTTTATAAATAATCTGTACAATGTGATCTCCTTTAATACAGCAATTTAAAGTATTTGTACTTAAAATCACTTCATTATTATTATGCAAAAATGACAGAATGACCAAAATTATTGTGAAAAGGAGTTTGTGTTATGAAAAGGTTTGGAAACCTTGATCTAGTTCTGTACTTTATTTATTTTTTTGCGGTACGCGGGCCTCTCACTGTTGTGGCCTCTCCCGTTGCGGGGCACAGGCTCCGGATGCGCAGGCTCAGCGGCCATGGCTCACGGGCCTAGCCGCTCCGCGGCATGTGGGATCTCCCCAGACCGGGGCACGAACCCGTGTCCCCTGCATCGGCAGGCGGACTCTCAACCACTGCGCCACCAGGGAAGCCCAGTTCTGTACTTTATTTAATTGATAAGGAAACTGGGGTCCAAACAAAGTAAAGAACTTGTCCAAGATCATACCAGTACATAATGACAAAACCAAGACTTAAATAATGTTCTCTTGAAAGTCTTGGGTCTATCTCAGTGGTCCCCAACCTTTTTGGCACCAGGGACCAGTTTTGTGGAAGACAGTTTTTCCACGGGGGCGGGCGTGGGGGATGGTTCAGGCGTTAATGCGAGCAATAGGGAGCAGCAGATGAAGCTTCACTCCCTAGTCTGCCGCTTACCTCCTGCTGTGCAGCCTGGTTCCTAACAGGCCGTGGACTGGGTTGGGGAACGCTGGATCTCTTTGAAAGACTGTAGATCCTTTAACGCAAAGACTTTGAGAAACAGCATTAGTATTCTTCCTGGTGGATTCCCACAGATCCAGCACATGGCTTAATAGTGACCTATAAAACTGAACTAAAAGCAGTGTTGCTCACTTCAGTGTTAATTCATTTATGATACTCTTAGAAATCCATCAAACGTTACCCAAAGCTAATAAGGACAAAAAAATAAAGTATCTCTAAGTGGAAATAAAGCTCAAGAATGAACAGGATGTGTGATTTCCTTCGCTCTGTAACACTGGAAACGATACCTTTGTTTCAGTATCTCTCCATCTTCCACATCTCCTCCCAGTATATATAACTTCCAGCTTTCAGACAAGTAAACAGACTTTAAAAGAAACAAGTACAAGTGCTTCCGGTGTAGTGCAGTTTATGCATTCCTGAAAATTTTTACAGACTGCAAAACCTATGCAACTTTGTGTTCTGAGCACCAACATAAACTAAAACTAATTAGTAATTTAGAAGATAGTTTGAACTGCTCAGTGAGGCACCTTAGTGAAGCTAGTGATGACAAGAGTTGGTATGATAAATTCACCAGATTAATTACTTGAATAGAAATGCTGGCAGCACTTTAATTAGGATGGAGATAGTGCGTTTTAGGACAGTACAGATGGCAATGTAGCAGTGAGCCATGGGGGGAAGGGGGGGTAACGTTAAAGTGGGCATGGGAACCTGCAACAAGGCTGGGAGTACTCCTCTGAAGCCCTCGTTTAAAATTTTCTTATAATACAGATAAATGTTCCTGCTGTCAGGAGGACATTCTCCTTTCCTCCTGAAGGTTGTGATGCTGTTCCCTCTTTCCTGGCTCCCCTTTCCTAGGAAAAATCACCAATGAACCAAAGTAACTTCCTTATTATACTGACATCATTCTCTGTTTATCAGTTTCATATGAGCTAATTTGCATTCCAAAACATGTTTTATAGTAGAGCAGATTACTGTTTAATCATAGAAGGGTTTTTTCTTCCCTCCCTCCCTCCCTCCCTCCCTCCCTCCCTCCCTCCCTCCCTCCTCCCTCCCTCCCTCTCTCCCTCCCTCCCTTCCGAGATAGTGTTCATCAGCTTATGTTCATCTGAATAAACGGCTGCTATGTAAAAGAAAATTATTCGGAGATGGGAAGTTGTATTATCTTTCTAGTTTCCTTTGCAATATAAAGAAGGTTTTCATAGATTTTATTGGCTTCTGTTTCATATAGTTCCGTTCATTGTAATCATTTTTTTAACATCTTTATTGGAGTATAATTGCTTTACAATGTTATGTTAGTTTCTGCTGTATAACAAGGTGAATCAGCTGTATGCATACGTATATCCCGTCCCTCTTGCATCTCCCTTCCACCCTCCTTATCCCACCCCTCTAAGTGGTCCCAAAGCACCGAGCTGATCTCCCTGTGCTATGCAGCTGCTTCCCGCTAGCTGTTTTACATTTGGTAGTGTATATATATCAATGTTACTCTCTCACTTTGTCCCAGCTTACCCTTCCCCCTCTCCGTGTCCTCAAGTCCATTCTCTATGTCTGTGTCTTTATTCCTCTCCTGCCCCTAGATTCATCAGAAACATTTTTTTTTTACATTCCATATATCTGTGTTAGCATACAGTATTTGTTTTTCTCTTTCTGACTTAACTCTGTATGACAGACTCTAGGTCCATCCACCTCACTACAAATAACTCAATTTCGTTTCTTTTTATGGCTTATATTCCATTGTATAGATGTGCCACATCTTCTTTATCCATTCATCTGTCGATGGACAGTTAGGTTGCTTCCATGTCCTGGCTGTTGTAAATAGTGCTGCAGTGAACATTGTGGTACATGACTCTTTTTGAATTACAGTTTTCTCAGGGTATATGCCCAGTTGATAATCTTAATATACCTGGATATAGGACTCAATAGGTACAAATTCCAATGTGATGATTATTCATAATGATAGTAATAAACATTTCCAAAGTTTTTAGTAAGCTGCATGAAGTACTTTCACACTACTTGGTATTTTTATAAATCATTGCCTCAGGTATCTTTCATTATGTGAAATTGAATGCTCAGTGAGGCAACTTTGTGTTGCTAGTGGCTACCACAGTGGGTATTATAGACATACTTGAGATTAACATTAACATTTTTTGTTCTTTTTATTGAGATATTCACAGACCATAAAATTCACCATTTTAAATTATACAGTTAGTGATTTTTAGAACATTCACAAGTTTGTACAACCATGAATGCTAGTTCCAGAATATTTTCATCAGTCCAAAAAGAAACTTGGTATCCATTCATTTCCCAGTTCCCCTTCCCCCCCTGCCCCATGGTGGCAGCCACTAATCTACTTTTTGTATCTGTGGATTTGCCTGTTCTGGATATTTCATATAAATGGAATTATTTAATATGTGGTCTTTTGTAACTGGTTTCTTTGATTTAGCATAATGTTTTCAAGGTTCATCCATATTGTGGCATGCATTAGTACTTCATTCCATGGTTAAATAATATTTCATTGTATAGATATACCACATTTTGCTTATCCATTCATCAGTTAGGAACATTGGGTTGTTTCACTAATTGAGTGTTGTGAAAATGTTACTGTGAAACTTGTGTACAAGTTTTTGTATGGACATATTTTCATTTCTCTTGGGTATCTCACCATGAGTAGAATTTGCTGGTAGCTCTTTGTTTCTTTTGGGGGAAGTTGATGGTGGAACTGTGGAAAATGTGGAATTCTTTTCAGCATTTAACTTTAAAAAAAAACAAAAAAAATCAAAAAACAACTTTACGGGTGTCATTAAAAAATACTTGACTCATCTTTTCCTAAAAATGTTGACTTTTTAAATTTCAGTAACATTGGGCCAGGTTATCTGGACCAATTCTTCAACTGAAGACAACTAAAAACGCTTGATGAGTTGTACAAAAACTTTGTTTTAGCATCAAAGAACTGTTAAGGAATATGCCAGGCCAAAATCTAAGAAAATGTTAGAACCTAAAAGGTAAAGAAGTATTTAAAGCTCTGGCTACCCTGAATCATTTGCCCATTTTGATAAAACAGTTAAAAAACTAAGCTTCAGGTTTCGGTGGACTTAGAGGTAAGAGGACAGTTATTACTTCTAGGTTTCTGAGTCTAATTGATTGCTTCTAATTGATTGCTTGGACATCAAGCTGGGACCTCAGGAAGAGGGAAGCTCACTGCCTTTTCCCTACTTGCAAAGGACTGCCAGAAGAATTCTTTTGTGCTGACCAGATAGGGCAAAGAGGAGAAAAAGAAAAGAAAGAAGGAGAACCTATCTCTGAGAGGTTGTAAAATAAGTTACCAGCATTGTGCAGAATCACAAAACAAAGGAATATAGCACAAGAAGTCTGAGAAGAGTAGTGTCCCAGTTACCTGGATGAAGCAAATATATATCCTTTTTGAATAAACGCACCTTATTGTAGGCATCAAAAATCTTCAAGTAACCTTTCAAGGCCATTGAGCATCTGTCATACAGAGATGACCAAATGTAAAAGAAAACAAGGCACAATAAGCAAAATGCAGCAAGAAATAGCAGAAACTGATACCTAAATATTTCAGATACTGCTATTATTATACATAGATTATAAGCAATTTCACTTACTATGTTTTAATTTTTTAAAAGCTTGCAAATGTCTGTATGAAACAAGAAATTATAAAACAAGTGATATAGCAGACTTGAATGAAATACTTCTGGAAATGAAAAAAATATAATGGCCAAAATTAAAATCTTAGTAGACATATTGCAAGTAGATTTGACATAGCTGAACAGGAAATTTGTGAACTGAAAGAAGAAATTACCTATAATGCAACACAAAGAGATGAAAAGGTGGAAAATACCAAGAGGTTGAGAGAAAAGGAGGATTGTTTAGAAATTCTAGCCTAAATTTAACTGGCATTCCTGGAGGGAAGAGAATGGGGCAGAGGCAATATTTGAAAAGATAATGACAGAATTTTCCAGGATTAATGAGAGTCTATAGTTCTCAGATTTAAGAAGCCCAACAAATCCCAGGCAGAGTTAAAAACCCTTTTAATCTCTACATAGACATATTACAATGAAACTGCAGAAAACAAATGACAGAGAAAAATTTAAACACATTATCTTCAAAGGAGTGCTGACTGATTCTAAACAACAGCAAATGAAATCTGTAGTCAGTGAAATGATATCCTAAATGTGCTGGGGAAAAAGGAGTTGGAATCCAAGTTAGAATTCTATATCCATAAAAAGTATCTTCAGAAATGAGGGCAGAACACCAGTGTATCAGCTTTGCAACTAAACCACCTCAGAGTTTTGAAGAAAGGGTCAAAACCAAGTCAAGCCAGACTGCTGTGGTAAGAAAGCAGTCTTCATGCGAAGATCATATGACCTCTACAAGCTTCACGTGGACAGTGACCCATGTCTGTTTTTGTTTTTTTTTAACCTCTTTATTGGAATATAATTGCTTTACAATGCTGTGTTAGTTTTTGCTCTATAACAAAATGAATCAGCTATATGTATGCATATATCCCCATATCCCCTCTCTCTTGTGCCTCCCGCCTACTCTCCCTATCCCACCCCTCTAGGTGGTCACAAAGCACGGAGCTGACATCCCTGTGCCATGCAGCTGCTTCCCATAGCTATCTGTTTTACATTTGGTAGTGTATATATGTCAGTGCTACTCTCTCACTTCATCCCAGCTTACCCTCACCCCTCCACGTGTCCTCAGGTCCATTCACTACGTCTGCATCTTTATTCCTCTCCTGCCCCTAGATTCATCAGAACCATTTTTTTTTAGATTCCACATATCTATGTGTTAGCATATGGTATTTGTTTTTCTCTTTCTGACTTCACCCTGTATAAGAGACGCTGGGTCCATTCATTTCACTACAAATAACTCAATTTCGTTTCATTTTATGGCTGAGTAATATTCCATTGTATAGATGTGCCACATCTTCTTTATCCATTCGTCATTGGACACTTAGCTTAGTTCCATGTCCTGGCTGTTGTAAATAGTGCTACAGTGAACATTGTGGTACATGTCTCTTTTTGAATTATGGTTTTCTCAGGGTATATGCTCAGTAGTGGTATTGCTGGCTCATATAGTAGTTCTATTTTTAGTTTTCTAAGGAACCTCCATATTGTTGTCCATAGTGGCTGTATCAACTTACATTCACACCAACAGTGGGAGAGGGTTCCCTTTTCTCCACACCCTCTCCAGGCTTTATTGTTCATAGATTTTTTGATGATGGCCATTCTGACCGGTGTGAGGTGACACCTCATTGTGGTTTTTGATTTTCATTTCTCTAATGATTAGTGATGTTGACCATCCTTTTCATGTGTTTGGCAATCTGTATATCTTCTTTGGAGAAATGTCTATTTAGGTCTTCTGCCCATTTTTGGATTGGGTTGGGGTTTTTTTGATATTGAGCTGCATGAGCTGCTTATATATTTTGGAGATTAATCCTTTGTCAGTTGCTTCATTTGCAATATTTGCTCCCATTCTGAGGTTGTCATTTCTTCTTTATGGTTTCCTTTGCTGTACAAAAGCTTTTAAGTTTCATTAGGTCCCATTTGTTTGTTTTTATTTCCGTTTCTCTAGGAGGTGGGTCAAAAAGGATCTTGCTGTGATTTATGTCATAGAGTGTTCTGCCTATGTTTTCCTGTAAGAGTTTTATAGTGTCTGGCCTTACATTAGGTCTTTAATCCATTTTGAGTTTGTTTTTGTTTATGGTATTAGGAAGTGTTCTAATTTCATTCTTTTACATGTAGCTATCCAGTTTTCCCAGCAACACTTATTGAAGAGGCTGTCTTTTCTCCATTGCATATTCTTGCCTCCTTCATCAAAGATAAGATGACCATATGTGTGTGGGTTTATCTCTGGGCTTTCTATCCTGTTCCATTGATCTGTATTTCTGTTTTTGTGCCAGTACCATACTGTCTTGATTACTGTAGCTTTGTAGTATAGTCTGAAGTCCGGGAGCCTGATTCCTCCAGCTCCATTTTTCTTTCTGAAGATTGCTTTGGCTATTCAGAGTCTTTTGTGTTTCCATACATATTGTGAAAGTTTTTGTTCTAGTTCTGTGAAAAATGCCATTGGTGGTTTGATAGGGATTGCACTGATCTCTAGATTGCTTTGAGTAGTATAGTCATTTTCACACTGTTGATTCTTCCAATCCAAGTCATGGTATCTCTCTCCATCTGTTTGTATCATCATTAATTTCTTTCATCAGTGTCTTATAGTTTTCTGCATACAGGCCTTTTGTCTCCTTAGGTAGGTTTATTCCAAGGTATTTTATTCTTTTTGTTGCAGTGGTAAATGGGAGTGTTTCCTTAGTTTCTCTTTCAGATTTTTCATCATTCGTGTATAGGAATGCAAGAGATTTCTGTGCATTAATTTTGTATCCTGCTACTTTACCAAATTCACTGATTAGCTCTAGTAGTTTTCTGGTAGCATCTTTAGGATTCTCTATGTATAGTATCATGTCATCTGCAAACAGTGACAGTTCTACTTCTTTTCTGAGTTGGATTCCTTTTATTTCTTTTTCTTCTCTGATTGCTGTGGTGAAAACTTCCAAAACTATGTTGAATAATAGCAGTGAGAGTGGGCAACCTTGTCTTCTTCCTAATCTTAGAAGAAATGGTTTCAGTTTTTCACCATTGAGAACAATGTTTTCTGTGGGTTTGTCATATATGGCCTTTATTATGTTGAGGTAGGTTCTTTCTTTGCCTACTTTCTGGAGAGTTTTTTTCATAAATGGGTGTTGAATTTTGTGGAAAGCTTTTCCTGCATCTGTTGAGATTATCATGTGGTTTTTTCCTTCAGTTTGTTAATGTGGTGTATCACACTGATTTGCGTATATTGAAGAATTCTTGCATTCCTGGGATAAACCCAACTTGATCATGGTGTATGGTCCTTTTAATGTGCTGTTGGATTCTGTTTGCTAGTATTTTGTTGCAGATTATTGCATCTATGTTCATCAGTGATATTGGCCTGTAGTTTTCTTTTTTTGTGACATCTTTGTTTTTGGTATCAGGGTGATGGTGCCTCGTAGAATGAGTTCGGGAGCATTCCTCCCTCTGTCCTATATTGGAAGAGTTTGAGAAGGATAGGTGTTAGCGCTTCTCTAAATGTTTGATAGAATTCACCTGTGAAGCCATCTGGTCCTGGCCTTTTCTTTGTTGGAAGATTTTTAATCACTGTTTCAATTTTAGTGCTTGTGATCAGTCTGTTCATATTTTCTATTTCTTCCTGTTTCAGTCTTGGAAGGTAGTGCTTTTCTAAGAATTTGTCCATTTCTTCCAGGTTCTCCATTTTATTGGCGTATAGTTGCTTGTAGTAATCTCTCATGATCTTTTGTATTTCTACAGTGTCAGTTCTCCGTTTTCATTTCTATTTCTATTGATTTGCGTCTTCTCCCTTTTTTTCTTGATGAGTCTGGCTAATGGTTTATCAATTTTGTTTATCTTCCCAAATAACCAGCTTTTAGTTTTATTGATCTTTGCTATCATTTCCTTTATTTCTTTTTCATTTATTTCTGATCTGATCTTTAGGATTTCTTTCCTTCTCTAACTTTGGGGGGTTTTTTGTTCTTCTTTCTCTAATTGCTTTAGGTGTAAGGTTAGGTTGTTTATTTGAGCTTTTTCTTGAGGTAGCATTGTATTGCTGTAAACTTCCCTCTTAGAACCGCTTTCGCTGCATCCCATAGGTTCATCTTGTTTTCATCGTCATTTGTTTGTAGGTATTTTTTGATTTCCTCTTTGATTTCTTAAGTGATCTCTTTGTTATTTAGTAGCATATTGTTTAGCCTCCATGTGTTTTTTTTTTTACATTTTTTTCCTGTAATTGATATCTAGTCTCATAGCGTTGTGGTCGGAAAAGATGCTTGATACGGTTTCAATTTTCTTAAATTTACCGAGGCTTGATTTGTGACCCACGATATGATCTATGCTGGAGAATGTTCCATGAGCACTTGTGAAGAAATTGTATTCTGTTGTTTTTGGATGGAATGTCGTGTAAATATCAGTTAAGTCCATCCTGTCTAATGTGTTATTTAAAACTTGTGTTTCCTTATTTATTTTCTGTTTGGTTGATCTGTCCATTGGTGAAAGTCGGGTGTTAAAGTCCCCTAGTATTATTGTTTTAGTGTCGATTTTCCCTTTTATGGCTGTTAGCATTTGCCTTCTGTATTGAGGTGCTCCTATGTTGGGTGCATAAATATTTACAATTGTTATATCTTCTTCTTGGATTGATCCCTTGATCTTTATGTAGTGTCCTTCTTTGTCTCTTGTAATAGTCTTTATTTTAAAGTCTGTTTTGTCTGATATGAGAATTGCTACTCCAGCTTTCTTTTGATTTCCATTTGCATGGAATTTCTTTTTCCATCCCCTCACTTTCAGTCTCTGTGTGTCCCTAGGTCTGAAGTGGGTCTCTTGTAGACAGCATTTATATGGGTCTTGTTTTTGTATCCATTCAGCCAGTCTGTCTTTTGGTTGGAGCATTTAATACATTTACATTTAAGGTAATTATCGATATATATGTTCCTATTCCCATTTTCTTAATTGTTTTGGGTTTGTTATTGTAGGGCTTTACCTTCTCTTGCGTTTCCTGCCTGGAGAAATTCCTTTAACATTTGTTGTAAAGGTGGTTTGATGGTACTGAATTCTCTTAACTTTTTGCTCGTCTGTAAAGGTTTTAATTTCTCCATCGAATCTGAAAGAGATGCTTGCTAGGTAGAGTAATCTTGGTTTTAGGTTTTTCCCTTTCATCACTTTAAGTATATCATGCCACTGCCTTCTGGCTGCAGAGTTTCTGCTAAAGATCAGCTGTTTACCTTATGGGAATTCCCTTGTATGTTATTTGTTGCTTTTCCCTTGCTGGTTTTAATATATTTTCTTTGTATTTAATTTTTGATAGTTTGATTAATATACGTCTTGGCATGTTTGTCCTTGGATTTATCCTGATGGGATTCTCTGCCCTTCCTGGACTTGATTTACTATTTCCTTTCCCATGTTAGGGAAGTGTTCAACTATAATCTCTTCAAATATTTTCTCAGACCCTTTCTTTTTCTCTTGTTCTTCTGGGATTCCTATAATTCGAATGTTGGTGCGTTTAATGTGGTCCCAGAGGTCTCAGACTGTCCTCAATTCTTTTCATTCTTTTTTCTTTATTCTGCTGTGCAGCAGTTACTTCCATTATTTTATCTTCCAGGTCACTTATCCGTTCTTCTGCCTCAGATATTCTGCTATTGATTCCTTCTAGAGAATTTTTTAATTTCATTTTTTGTGTTGTTCATCATTGTTTGTGTGCTCTTTAGTTCTTCTAGGTCCTTGTTAAATGTTTCTTGTATTTCCTTCATTCTTTTGCCAAGAGATTGGATCATCTTTACTGTCATTATTCTGAATTCTTTTTCACGTAGACTCCCTGTTTGCTCTTCATTTGTTTGGTCTGGTGGGTTTTTACCTTGCTCCTTCATGTGCAACATATTTCTCTGTCTTCTCTCTTTGTTTAACTTACTGTGTTTGGGGTCTCCTTTTCACAGGCTGCAGGTTCGTAGTTCCCATTGTTTTTGGTGTCTGCCTCTAGTGGTGAGGTTGGTTCCGTGGCTTGTGAAGGCTTCCTGGTGGAGGGGACTGGTGTCTGTGTTCTGGTGGGTGGGGCTGGATCTTGTCTTTCTGGTGAGCAGGGCTGCATCCGGTGGTGTGTTTCAGGGTGTCTGTGAACTCAGTATGATTTTAGGCAGCTTCTCTGCTAATGGGTAGGGTTGTGTTCTTGTTTTGCTAGTTGTTTGGCATGGGGCGCCCAGTACTGGATCTTGCTTGCCATTGGGTGGAGTTGGGTCTTAGTGTTGAGACGGAGATCTCTGGGAGAGCTCTCAGCGATTGATATTATGTGGGGCTGGGAGGTGTCTGGTGGTCCAGTGTCCTGGATTTGGCTCTCCCACCTTAGAGGTTCAGGGCTGACACTCAGCCAGAGCACTAGGACCCTGTTAGCTACATGGCTCAGAAGAAAAGGAAGAAGAAAAAGGAAGAAGAAAGTAAAATTTTAAAAAAATATAGAAAAAATAATAAAAATTTTAAAAATAAATAAATTTTAAGACATTAAAAAAAGAGAGCAACTAAACCAATAAGCAAATCCACCAATGATTACAAGCGCTAAAAACTAAACTATGATAAACATAAAAATCAGAAACAAATCAGCTGCAGACCGCAAACCTCAAGTCTACAGTTGCTCCCAAGTCCACCGCCTCAAATTTGGGAACATTCATTGTCTATTCAGGTGTTCCACAGATGTAGGCTTCATCAAGTTGATTGTGGGGATTTAATTCGCTGCTCCTGAGGCTGCTCGGAGAAATTTCCCTTTCTCTTCTTTGTTTGCACAGCTACTGGGGTTCAGCTTTGGTTTTGGCCCTGTGTCTGCATGTAGGTTGCCCTCAGGCATCTGTTCCCCGCCCAGACAGGAGGGGTTAAAACAGCGGCTGATTAGGCTTCTCTTGCTCTTTCAGGCAGGGGAGAGGGAGGGGTACAGTAGTTGTAATTGGAATGCGGGGCAATCCTGCAGCAGTAGAAGCCGATGTGCCATTGCAACAGCCTGAGGCGTGCCATGTATTCTCCGAGGGAAGTTGTCCCTGGATCTCGGGACCCTGGCAGTGGCGGGCTGTGCAGGCTCTCAGGGGGTGGGGGTGGCAGTGGCAGCAGTGTTAGCGTTCCATGCCCGTCTCTGTGGTCCAAGCTGATAGCCGCAGCTCGCGTCAGTCTCTGGAGCTCACTTAGGTGGTGCTCTGCCTTTTCTGGGCACACGGGGAAGGAATCTTCTCTCCTCGCACATCCTGAAACAATGGTCTCTTGCCTCTTCAGCAGGTCCAGACATTTTCCCTGACTCCCTCCTGGCTAGTTGTGGCTCAGTAGCCCCCTTCAGGCAGTCTTCACACAGCCAACCCCAGTCCACTCCCTGGGGTCTGACCTCTGAAGCCCGACCCTCAGCTCCCAGCCCCCACCCGCCCCAGCAGGTGAGCAGACACGCATCTCAGGCTGGTGAGTGCTGGTCGGCACAGATCCTTTGTGCAGGAATCTCTCCACTTTGCCCTCTGTACCCCTGTTGCTGTGCTCTCCTCAGTGGCTCCTAAGCTTCCCCCCTGCCCACCCCCTGTCTTCACCAGTGAAGGGGCTTCCTAGTGTGTGGAAACATTTCCTCCTTCACAGCTCCCTCCCAGAGGTGCAGGTCTTGTCCCTATTCTTTTGTCTCTGCTCTTCCTTTTTTCTTTTGCCCTACCCAGGTACGTGGGGATTTTTTTGCCCTTTGGGAAGTCTGAGGTCTTCTGCCAGCATTCTGGCAGTAGGTGTTCTGTAGGAGTTGTTCCACATGTAGATGTATTTTTAATATATTTGTGGGGAGGAAGGTATCTCCACATCTTACTGCTCTCTTGTCTGTTGATTCTCATGACTGTTTTATCAGTGAATATCAGAACCTAGTAGAGTGCTGTCAGTAATATTTGTTGGATTAAAGGGGAAAAAGATAAAAGTAAATGAAGTCATTTTTACAGTTTAAGTACACACACACACACACACACACACACACACACACACACACAGATAGTGAAGAACCAAGAGCCAGGGCTTTGAAGATATACTTTCCTGATTTCACAGTACTCCAAGAGCCAACTCTGTCAAAGTGTTCATTTATATGTGGAGTTCTGCAACAGGGTTACATTATCCCTGTGGGTAAAATGAGACTGTTGGGCTGTCTAGTATCTAGCTCCCGGAAGAGAAGGGCCCCAAAACTGTTTGTTTTGGGTGGTGTTGGGGAGAAATATCATTACCATTTGCTGACACCTTTGCCATCAAACTTGGGTATATACTGGGTAAGACCTTAAAATTCAAAGAAATCATAGCTTGAACATCACACACTTCTAACTGAGATAGATATGGATAAGGTCATAGAAGAACTGGGGAAAGAGTCTGAAAGCAGTGCCTACAACCACGTGCACAAGAAGTGTGCTCTCTTTCCAGTAGTTGAAGTGGTTCCTGATCGCAGTCCTCTATGCAGTCTCCCTTTTGTTTGTTGACTGATTAATGCAGTCTGAACTAACACAGTGTAGTGGAAAGACCACTAGACTGGACATCAGAAGACTTTTATTCTAGTCCCAGTACTGCCACTTAATAGCTGTGTGATGTGGTGGGGTTGGGGGGTGAGAACTTGGGTCTCTCCTAAATTTAATCTTCTCCTCTATAAAGGTAGGAGGTGAACTAGATGATCACAAAGGTAACATTTAGTTTTCTATTCAACAGCTATTTTAATATAATTTTTTGAGCACATATAATCTCAGGATTCCATTGTGCCTCAAAATTTTGACTCAGTGGACAAATTTCGAGAAGAATATAGTTTAACAAAATGGAATCAGGAAAGATATAGAAAATCTGAGTAGTCTTATTGTCAAGTTTACCACAGAGAAACTCCAAATCCAGGTGGCTTTGTTAAGAAGTACTAGCAGAATTTTAAAGAAGAAATGACGCCAATATTTCACAAACTCTTCCAGAGAATAGAAAAAGAGGGAGCTCTCTTTATATGAAGCTAGTCTAATCTTGATAGCAAAACAACAAGGAGAGTTCTAAAAAGAAGAATCAGAAGTCAGTCTCACTGAATGTAAGTGCAAAACTCCTAAACATAATATTAGCTGACTTTTTTTTGAGTTCACAAATTTTTTTTATCAGAGACATTTTTTTCACATTAAGTCATTTTCTCCGTTGCTTGGGCACACATCTAGACTATCAGCCTGCCTTGCATTGGAGTGGTCTTGTGACTGAGTTGGCCAATGGAATGTTAATAGAAGTGATTCATGCTACTTCCAGGCCTGATCTGTAAAATACCTTCCACGTGATCATCATACTCTCTCTTCTCTGTTTGTCAGCCAGCTGCAGAGAATCCAGATGGGAACTCTTGAGATCTCATGTGGAACCAAAAGATAAATGACTGGGCTCTGAATAGTTTCACCTAAGGCTCTCTGAGATAAGAAACATCCTCATTAGCCTTTGTGTGAATAAGAAACTTTCATTGTGTTAGGCCACAGAGACATGTGTTTGTTAAAGCATCTGACATCACTTATGCTAACTAATACAGAAATTAAATCCAGCAATATATAAAAGTCATACACATTATGACTAAGTTGGATTTATCCCAGGAATGCAGGGTTGACTTAACAGAGTATCCTAATATCATGGACTGGAAGTCTCAATATTGTATATGTCAGTGCTACATGAATAATCCATATAGAGTCAAGTAATGCCTGTGAAAATTCCAAGGAATTTTTTTAATCATTCAAAAACTGATTCTGAAATATATAGGGAAATTCAAGGGGAAAAGACACTCTGAAGAACAGTAAGATGAGAAGCTTTGCATTACAATATATTGGGACTAATTTTATAGCTACAGTAATGAAGATACTGTGGCATTGGCATGAATGCCAAACATATCAATGAAGTAATATCTCAGAAACCATGCACATATATAGATAATTGTGGTATCACAAATCAAACGGGGAAAGAACAAACTCTTGAAGCAGTGTTGCTGGGACAGTTGGTTACAGATAACATGGGAAAACTGTGAAAGTGAACCTACGTCATATCTTACACAAAATCTACCTCCAGGAAGATTATACACCTAAATGTGAAAGGCAAAATTATAACACTTTTAGAATATAATATAGAAGAATATCTTCATGATTTTCAGGTAGGGAAGGATTTCTTATACGAGACATAAACATTACTACCGTAAAGGATAACTGTAAAGGGACAAAAGTATAAATTTGGTTTTATTAAAGTTAAGAACCTGTTTTCATCCAAAGACAAGTGTTAAACATGCCACACAATAGGGAAGGATTTTTACAATACATAAAATTAACAAAGAATTTGTTGATTACAAATAAAAGAATGACTCTAAAGTAATAAGAAAAAGACAACTCAATAGAAAAATTGGCAAAGTACTAGAACAGTTGGCACTTCACAAAAGAGAAAATTTGAATGGCCAATAGTTATGAAATGTGCTTCATTTGCTTGGTAATCAAGGGAATGCAAGTTAAATCCTCTTTGCAGGTAGAAATATACATTGATACAACTACTTTAAAAAAGAGTTTTGCATTATTTAGTTACAAACTTACGATTCTGCTCCTAAGAATGTACCCTAGAGAAATGTGTGCAGATACGCAGTAGACTATGCAGAAATGTGCATTTTGACATTTTCATGATAGCCAAAATATTGAAGCAACTCCAATGTCTATCTAATAGAATGGATAAAGTTTTTTTCCCATATAATACAATATTTAATAAAAATGTATAAACTGTAACTATATGCAATCCTATGGATGTAATAAACAAAGTATAATGAAGGAGGCCAGATAAAATAATATATTGCATATATTACATTCACATGATATTTAAAAATAAGCAAAGCTAAATTATAGTTTTAGGGATATGTATATGGTAAACCTATAGAGAAAGTACAGATAGTTGACATCACAGATTTAAGATGGTATTACCTATAGAGGAGAGAGGGGAGGGTTATGTGATTGAGGGAGATATATAGGGTCTGGTTTATTTTTTGACCTGATTAGAATTACTATTGTTCACTTTATAATTGTTGAATTTTATATAAATTTTGATGCACCTTTCTTTATGTATGTCCAGTTTTAAAAATTAAATGTTTTTGTGTGTTTTTAAAGTGTCTAGGAAGAATAAGAAGTATCTTTCAAAATTGGAAATTTATTAAAAATGGGGAAAAGGAGAACTTTTCATTAAAAAAAGTTCTAAAGTCCAGTTTAAGTTCCTTGGAACTCAAGACATATTATTCCTTTATTTTACAAGCACTCATTTATTCCTTATAAGCTAGAGCTGACAGATTATCCATTCAGCCGGTGTTTATGGAGCTGCTTAGCTGCTTCACAGAAATGAGATAGGTGGGTGGTGATATTGTAGATTGGTTCAGTTGATGAGGTCATCGTGCATTTTAAAACTATGCGTATATACCTTTTGAGTACTTTTAATTCCCTAGTTTCACTTCTAAGTGCTATGATTATTATTAGTATGGAATGGAATTTGACAATTGTCATTATAAAATTGAGCATATGTTAAAGTATATTTCAGTTCTTGATTGATGTTAAAAATGCAGTCTGACAGGGGCCCTGGTAAACACTCAGGCAGTATAGACTCCTGAATCCAAAATTCAGTATCATATCTCAAGATTCCAGAAAATGCCAGTCCTCTGGGATTTTTATCAGTTCTTATTTCAGATTCCACGTGATGTAAATATTTATTTAAACATATTTACAATGAAAAATATCCTGAATACTAGATTTCTTCACTCTGTAAACAAACACCAGAGTATAGTGTATGTATATGTATTAGTGCATATATATTTATTGATATATATATATACACACACACACGTGTGTGTATATGTAATTTCCATGGGGAATAAATGTGTCTGAAATTTTAAATGTTATTTTTTGCTGATGACAGAATATAAGCTGAAAGAAATCTATTTAAAATTAGCTGCCTCTGCCTAATTTATAATCCATATTGAAATATGTTTTTTTAAGTTTATTGTGTAAAAAAAAAAAAAAAACCCTGGCTATACTTAGAAAAAAAGTCTAAACAGCATTGTTCTTGCCTTCTCAAGTTTCTTTTCCCTATCTCCTTTCTACTTTTCCCTTACTCTTTCTATCTCCAGTTTCACCAACAGATTTAGTAATGTAGACTAGAAAATGAGAGGCAAATGTTCAGGGCCTGCCAAGCAGTGTTTTTATATATACCCAGAATTCCAGAATTCTAAAAGTGTTTCCTTGAACTTGAAAGATAAGGTTGCTAAAACTTTATAAGTAGAACAGCAGAACACATGACTTTAAAGATCGTTGTTTGAGTCAGTTTTCTCCAGGTTAGGGATCTTTTCTGAATGCTAGGTTGTGGAGGCATTAGCCAGACTTGTTTGGGGACTTAGATGATTTAGACAGATAAGGAGACTTAACTCATGACTCAAAGAATTGTGACAGTTTTTTTTTTTTTTAATCAAGGTTCTTTGATTATAAGGAATAGAAATTCAGTTAAAGTAGCTCAAACCAAAGGGGGACTTATTGAAAGAATATAGGCAGATTGCACCCAAGACAGGAAGCAATACCTGCCTCCTTAAGGCTGGAAATCAGGAACTCCATCTCAAGATCTACATGATCCCTCATCTCTGCCACCATGGCTAGTTTGCAAGAGACTCTCCTGAAGGCACAACTGATGGTCTTCATGTAAAAATTGATGTTCTGGGTTCTTATCCAATTACCCATTTTTGTAACCAGAACATAATTCCCAAATTTAAAAAAGCTTCAATTATGATACTGTCTTACTGATACTTTCTCAGTAGGAGAGGAGATTTGGTGAGCTGTGGACACTTATCTCAGTGCTAACATAATTTTTTTTTTTTTAAACTGGGTTGATCCTCTATAGATGACATGGAGTTTCCCTTAATTAAGAAAAGTCAAGCTTTTGGTTTTTAGATTTCCAGGTTTATACTTCAGCCTTCTGTGTTCAAAATAAGATCCAGAATCAGAATCTTTGGCTCTTAGTTGATTATAGCTAACTGTACATTCAAAATAAGAAGTCTTCTTGCACTACCAATTCTAATCTTTCCTATCCAAAAACCCACTGGAGAATATCCCAGCAGCTTTCAGAGTATAGGCTATTGTAAGTTAAACTTATATATGAAATTATACATATGAAATGGTATTTTTGTAGTTCAGAAGCAGTCAACTATCAAGGATTTCTGTGGATCAACCTAGTTCAAACTAATGTTTCTGGATTGCCTTATTATTTAAGTATATTATAACAAATCCATAATTTTATGTTTTAGAAGACACCTGAAATAACATCAGAGATCATCCTGATCTCTCCTTTTATGTTTTTTTTTATTGTGCAAGTATTAATAAATACGTATTTCATGTGTGTGTAGCACCTTGTTTGTCTAGACTCTGAAAATGTAAAGCAATCTAGACTTCAGTCTTTGATTTGAAAGTTCATAGATTAGTTGAAGAATACAGAAAATATACGGAAGATAAGTAAATACAGTGTTGCCTGTATTACACGAATGCTCTATAGAGTAAGTGCTCTTAAAATTTCAGCCTAGGAAGCAGCAGGGGAAGAAAGTTTCATGGAAAGATGGAGTTCAAACTAGGCCATAGTGAGCTATAAAATAGTCATACAAATAAGAGAGAAGACAGGGTTTCCAAACAAGTGGGGTGACATCAGTGAAGGGATTTTTGTGCCTGTTAGGACAATAATTTTGACCACTTTGTCTGGGTCAGGTTTCAGGAAGCATAAAAATGGGGAAGGAAAAAAAAAGTAAGAGCTAGGCTGTTAGGTGACTTGCAGTTAGGCTAAGGAACTTTGATTTTGTACTCTACATCTGTTATTTCAGGAGGGATGTAAGATGTATAAAACTACTAGGGTTCAGGGAGAAAATAATGGAAATTATATTTCATCCTAAGATATGGCATGTTAATATTTGAAAAGATTGACTCATTCATGCATATAATTTTTTCATTGTATGCATATATTGGGGGCTGTGCGTGAAATATGTTTACAGATGGGGTGGATAATCTAGAAAGTTTAGAGGCTACTGCTTTTAGATCACAGAGAGCCATCAGAGATCTAAAACAAAGGTGACAAGTACAAAGTATTGAGGAGAACTGAATCTGTAACAATTTAAGGGACAAATCAGAAGAGAAAAGAGAAGGAGGATATATAGTCAGTGGAAATGGAAATAATAATCTACAAAATTTGGAATTCCATGTTAATGTGGGGAGAGAACAAAGAGTGAACAGCAAGATTGCTTGCTGTGTTGACTAGAATAGCTAAGTCCAAAAAGGGGATCTATTTAATAAAAGATAATGAGTTCCATCTTGGTTAAACTGAAATAGAGATATTAGCCAAATATCCAAATGGAAATGTACAGTAGTCAGTTGGGACTGTAGGTCTTCAAAGTTTCAGATTAGATTTGGAAGAAGGTATAAAATCATTACTCTCATTCAACTATAAAGTGAACATGTGTCAAATATTTTAATTAATTAACGAGTGAACCAGTAAGATGTCACAGCCAGTTCAAAGAAGAACTCAGAATACCACACATCAGTAAAGAATGCTGAAATGAATTTTTTGGGTTGGCCAAAAAGTTCATTCGGGTTTTTCTGTAAGATGTTATGGAAAAACCCGAATGAACTTTTTGGCCAACCCAATACATGGGGAAGCAAAAATTGGTCAGTATCCACAATGTGATAATCAGTGACATTCCACAGAAAACAATTTCTATGAACAGGAATTATTTGCAGTTACTGTGAGTTTTCTGATACTTTTAAACTGATATCCATCTCTACAGAATTGTAAAATAACCTAGTCAAAGAATAAAGATGGATGTAACCTAAATGGAAGTTCTAGCCAGGATACCCACTAAATTTCAGTTTTTTAATGTTTTTCCTTAAGTTGGTATAGAAATCTTAAATTTAAGAGCCTTTCTACCTATGAGGTCTTTAATCAGTAGGTAGAAGTCTTTAAGTTACTCTTCATTTGGGTAAAACTGATTTAATTAATACCAAAACCAAAAAGAAAACATCCTCTTACTTGTAAGTTTAATTTGGGTGTATCCAGCTCAGAAAGTTCAGATGTCATGTAGGGATCCCTTCTCCCTGGAAATGCTTACAGGCAAAACATTACCTACTCTTTTCCCCAACAGCTTGAATTTTACTTTGGAACTCGTTAGCTTCAGATGGAGAGGAACCCTGTTTCAAGAGATTGTGGGGTTTGCAGTTTTAGATGGTTACACTCTTAATACTGTGATATGAATAATATTTCATTTATGAATTGTCACAAAAATTAAAGATTATTGTCCCTCTTGAAGAGAATTGAAAGGTCATAATCCTTCTCTGATCATATTTCCTTAATTTTTGATACCATAATAAATTAGTACAGATTATTAATCAGACAATTAAATATTTTCAAAAATTTTAAATAACAAACAGCACATTGCTTTTTTTTTTAAAAACCTATATACAATCCAATACTAAGTTCTAACAAGAGCAGACTCTTTTCCCCTGAGTTTGGATCTGCTGTGAATCACGAGTCAAGGGTGGTTTCACTCTTACAACTGTTAAACAATTTTTTTTCAGAAAAGGTAAAATCATGATTCTTAGGCAGCTATAAAATGAACATGAGTCAATACTTTTAACTCATTAATTACTCAGGGAACAAGAATAAAATGTTGCAACTGGTTAAAGGTAAATCCAAAGATTAGAGAAATGCATAAGCCCATCAAGAAGACAAAATGAATTTTCTTCATAGGTGCAAAATTGACATCTTCCACAGTGAGGAAAGAGGTCAGTTGAAACCTCCTTCAGACAGAATCTATTTGCGTGTCTATAGACACTAATTATTTGCATTACTATCAGCTTTCTACAAATAAACTTCTATCTACAGAGTTGTAAAATAGCTTGAAGACAGGCACAAACCACAAAGAATCAGATAACCTGGGAGGATGTGTCCAACATATGCATTGTTTTAGATTAAAGACACTTAGCAATTATTTTTTGATCCATTTAAAATTTTTTCACAATTTGTCTCTATGTAACTAATGTTGAAGGTAAATGTTAGCTAAGGGCATTCATTATTTAAAACCTACGTAAAATTTCCCAAAATCACAAAAAGAAAGGCTATTAAAATCCTAATAGTTTAACTTTGTTGTGACAAGTAGAAATGTTTGTCTTTTTAAAGGTGTTTAACTGACCCTCCAAAAATAAAATTTCTGTTTTCTATAGAAATGGACTACTGAAAATTGTAGGTATACTAATTTTATGATTTCATGTAAGTAATCTTGCTAGTTAGAATCTTTAAACATGTTTAGAACACTGATTTGAAGGACACAGAACAGGTTGTATCAAGTCAGCTTAAACTGATCAATAATTTAATTGTTCATCACCACTGGTCCCTTTAGCAATTCATAATCTGTGTTTCAGAATACAGTTATTTAAGAAAAGCAACTGGGATACATCAACTTAAATGGTATATGCCCCTGAAATATGAAATTATTTTGGCACTATGGAGTTTCCCCCTTAAGTTTGCCATAATGGCACTGAAAAACTGTCAATCACATGTACAAGAATAAAGTACTTTTAAAGTCCTGTTTACTTAAGAGTGGAACATTATAATCATCATTAATAGCTATAGAGAGTGCACAGTGCTAATACTCTTGAATATTTTCCCACTTAAAAGCAGATTCCTCCTTAGTGGTGACCTTTCAGACTGTTTTCTTCATTGAGCAAGTGTTTTTATTGTGGCTATCTTGAAGCACGTAAGAAAACTGAAGCTAGCCT
Source organism: Monodon monoceros (assembly GCF_005190385.1). Lineage (NCBI taxonomy): Eukaryota > Metazoa > Chordata > Mammalia > Artiodactyla > Monodontidae > Monodon > Monodon monoceros. The sequence goes on from NW_021703778.1 coordinate 50,081,642, forward strand.
GTTTCTTATATGCCTCGCCTGGCCTTGTTAATAGATACAGCATTCCACTTGTTAGTACCAGTGACACAGGAGAAACTTTTATTATTATGCTATGTGGTAAGATAAAGAAGACAGAAAAAGTCTTTTTATGGTAGTTGGGTCCTCAAAACAACTCTTCATATTCTTGTGATAAGAAGACACAAGTTGGGTATCCAACAGAGGTACATTAGCTTGTTATCTGCAGAGCTGATACAGCCTCTTAAATTCTCTCACAATGACAGGAACCCCCTCTAAAGTGAAGACTTGCAGAGCTGGAGATACCAGAGCACTATTCTTCCTCTTGGGTACAAGTAGAGTTAACCCTACTGTTGTAGGATAAAACTTTTGTGTAATTACTAAACAAAGGCCATATTCTTTTTCTTCTGTAATTTAAAAATGTTCAGAGACCATACTTGGTGATTGCTATTAGTGGAAGAGCAAGGCTGTGAATTACTTAGTCTTAAGATATATGAATATGAGGGGAAAATATCCAGAGATTTCAGGCTAGAATAAATCAACTTCATGATAAAATCTGTGTGTAGGCGACTACTATATTTGTTCTGTTTCTAGAGCTGTGTTGGTTATAAGAGTTCACTGTGTTCCAGTATTCTGAGTGTTAACATCTTCATTGCTGATAGCAAGTTGCAGAGCTTTGGCAAGCAGAACTTGCTACTACGAATGGGGGAGGATACGTGTCCACCTTTTAGTTCTAAACAACAGGACCTTTTATGGCTAAGTACACATAAAAGTTCATGTGATTACTTAGACCCATAGAACTTAGAGCCATGGGGCTGATATTGGGGAAATAGGTGTAGTGTTTGCTGTATGCTCACGTTTAGTGATTGTGTTGTGGTGGGAGTTTCAGGCATTGTGTATGGGATTCCTAGTGCATGCCAAGCAATTTGAGAAGCTAACACAGCTATACCACTGATTTCTTATGATCCTTTAAGCATGCAAAAAAAAAAAAAATCGAGTAAAGTGAAATTTTAAAATAGACTTCAGAGAAATTAAGAAAAAATTCTCAAATCTTAATGTATTGTGTGTTTATGTTCTTTCAAGAAAAAAAAGAGTAAAATAGCGTTCATAATTATTGTAAATCATGTTTTAAAGGATACCAAGATCTATTATTATGAATTAATTTAAAATATACCTTAAATCTAATATAAATAATCATTTACAAATGCACTCATCTAGTACTAATCTATTGTTCAAATATTTCTTAACCTAAGTAGGTAGGCTTACTTCGAGAATTTTAACTTCCTAAAACTCCTGTGTGGTTGGCTGGAAAATCAGCAAGTCTCAAAGCTATCTAAGTTGTTGAACCCCAAAATTCTACTTTAAAATAAGACCCATCAGGATTTTTAAAAACTTAGTCTGTAAGTGAATTAATATTCTATAGATTATCAAGCCCTTGGTTTTAAGTGTATTCTTTTAAATACTAAACAAGTCATTTTGTGACGATTTTAATTAAAAAAATTAAAACTCAGAAAACCAACCAATTTGTACCCCAAAGTAAGAAGAAAGGAAAAGAGTCAATATGGTCCAGGGGATACTCTGATAACACTCAAGAAAATTCTCCAGAAAGTCAATTCAGTGGACTAAATCAATCCATGAAGGCACTCTGGAGAAAGAGCTAGCAAAGTGTGGAAAAGATCATGCTGAATTAGTTTTTTTTACAAAATTTAAAGATATGTGAAGTCACTAACGATACGTACATTCTACGTAGGAAAGGGTCATTACTGTCATATGTAAATAAGTATTCGAGTTTTTATACTTCAGAGTTATGTAGTAAAATCACAGTATTTAAGAACAAATTAGGAATGAAATTATTGGGATATTGAGCCTATTCTTTCTGTTGAATGGGATAAACTCTCAGGCAGAAAGGAATGTCAGTAGATGAAGTTGCTGAAATGTTCATTTTATAAAGGTAACTTTATATATATATATCATCTTGATATATTTGTATTTCGGGGTCTCACACTCATTGATCCTATCAGATATGTTGATCAGGCTGTAATCAGATTTGGATTGTAACTATCAGAGCAGTGAGTAATTTAGTATTCTCTAGGAAGTTTGGAAAGGAAGAATCCAAATATATAAATATTCATTTTCTCTTAATGTATAATGGGAACATAATTTTGCTTATATCTAAGGTTTACTTTATTTGAAGACTTAGAGTGCATTGTGATCATTTAAAACCATTTCAGTGGCTCTTGTATTACCCAGTTCATTCAGTCTGTGCTCTCATAATAGATTTTACAGAAAAAACTCATGGCAAGTTAGTATCATTTGTGTGTGAATTTTCCAATTGTATTTCAGACTTTAAGAAAGAAAGGCCTTAATGGTTGTGAGAGCCCTGATGCTGACGATTACTTTGAGCACAGTCCACTCTCGGAGGACAGATTCAGCAAACTAAATGAAGATAGTGATTTTATTTTCAAACGAGGCCCTGTAAGTACTTTTATTTTACCTCTACTTTTTATTTGTTGATCCTTTTTGTTAACTTCATTATTTAGGCTCTGAACAAGAAGGAACACAGAGGGTGCGACAGCCCAGACCCTGATACTTCCTATGTGCTAACTCCACATACAGAAGAAAAATATAAAAAAATTAATGAGGAATTTGATAATATGATGCGGAATCATAAAATCGCAGTGAGTACTAAAGTATGGTTTGTGATCTTATCTTGTGCATGAAGAGATAGACAACACATCTTGTTTATTTTCATAGCGGGTGATGACAGCAGTAAGTAGAAGGGGGAAAAGTATTTTATTAATTTCTTTTGGTTTTATAGAACTTCAAAATAAAATTGCATAAATCTTACAATGGTACATCTTCGATCTTGAGTGTCTTAAACATAGAAGTGAAGAGCAAACATCCTAATACAAGCTCTGCTACTTACTGTCCCCATGTCTTTGGATAGGGCATCCTATCCTAAACATCCTGGATTCCAATTTCATCATCTGTAAAGTGAGTGAGTTGGCTCACATAGTTTTTTAAGGTCCCTTCCAGGTTTAAATTTCCATGATTTTAAATACAGGGTGCATATGAGACTTCCCTCTCCCTCCGATAACTTTTAAAATATTACATGTACTTAAGTAGACCTTGAGACTATAAAATGTAAAATGGCTGGATTTATTATAAAATGTGGTGTTTCAAAATTATCTTTAATTATTTTATACAGTTGCTGTAATAGTAGCTTACTATTTGGCTCTTTGTTAATGTCCCCAAACAATTTGGTGACAGTACCTCCAAATTCCTATTCTTTTCTTAACACTGTAGGTATTGAAGAAGAGAGCCTTGGCTCGATTTTAATTTAAGGAAGCAGTGTTCTTAAACTGGTTACAAAACAAATAGTTGGTTTAAAGTTTTTCCATGCTCACACATTTAACCGTAGTGAAACAGTACTTCTTTGAGTTCATACTCCTTTGATAGTTCTTCAGAGAGTTCTCATTGAAGCACCATTGGCAAGAGCTGCTTAAGACAGTTATTCTGGATACATATCCAGAATACTACATATGTGTTGTAGGCTTTGTGGAACAAATTGGTTCCAATGCTGATATTTCTTTCATTACCAGAGTTAATTCTTTTAAAACTGTGCCCTAAAGTATGCATCATGGATTATTTCTTCAAAGTAGTCCTATGCTATAAGAAGAAGCCCATGGAAAACAGATTTAAGGAGGTATTTTTTGTGCTAATACCATTCTTAAGGAACAAAACAACTGAAAAAATCCCTTTTGAACTCATATGGATGTTGGTGACCTTGCAGTTAATGTTAAGCTGCAAAACATCGTTCAAGTAAAATTGCTTTACCTTTGAAAGCATTTTATCATGTATCCATTGTTTTATACTTTTTAATGAGTTATTTTCTACCTGAAATAAACTATTGAATAAAGTACAGAATTATTTACATTCTTTCAACTTTGAATTAGCAGTGTTACCTTACTTTGCAAATCACTGTTTTAAAATGTAGGGAGAGGAAAGTTTCCTATTTTCTCTCACTTTAAATTATAAAGAGGATTGTTATTTATCATGATTAACAAGTATTAGTGGTCTGTGGAGGAAATGCAAGAGGAAAATAGAAAATATTATTTTTAAGGAACTATGGAATATTTTGGAGGGAAATAAGATAACAATATTTGTAATTTAATCTTTATACAGTTTAAAGATAACTTGCCAGTAGTTAATTTTGTTTAGTTTTTTTTTACATTTTATTATACTCATTGCATTGTGTTATATATATAAAATGTGATTTTTTTTTTTTTTAGTTTTGTCCATTAAGAATGTTAGTGAATTAAATCAGACCAGGGCAAACTTGATGTATGAAGTTTATAATATATGTACATACTTTTCCCCTTTTGTTATATTTGGAATCTCCCAATAGAAATGTAATGTTACTAAACTGATTTGCATTTAAGTGCTAATTTATGCTTTCTTGGTAGCAATGATGTATTTTATAATGTGTAAATGACAACACAACTTTAATATCAGGTTCTGATCTTTCATTTTCATCTCTGAATATTTGAAATACATAATATATACATTATACTAGTATATATGTATTAATATATAAAAAATGGAAATGTTGAAAATGTTCATGTTAAACATTCTCATGTCCAAATATAATTGTAAAGAAAATAGCTTAAACCTGCAAATTGATTTAGTAAGAACCTATCCCCATCCTCTGCTTTTAGTAACTAGTGTTACCTTATCAAATTAAAGTTCGTAAGTTATCAAATTTAATATAGATGAAAATGAAACTAACAGTTTTCTCTTCCTTTTTCTTTATTTACAGCCCGGTTTGCCACCTCAAAACTTCTCAATGTCTGTCACAGTCCCTGTGACCAGCCCTAGTGCTTTGTCCTACACTAACCCAGGGAGTTCACTTGTGTCCCCATCTTTGGCAGCCAGCTCAACATTAGCAGATTCAAACATGCTCTCTCCACCTCAAGCCACATTACATAGAAATGTATCCCCTGGAGCCCCTCAGAGACCACCAAGTACTGGCAGTGCAGGTATGTCCTGATATTTATTCTTCCGATTCTTTAAAAGAAAGAAAAATCTAATTGCTAACATAAACAGTTTCTTATTCTGCTACTCTTAATTTTATTGCTTTGATGAGCAAAGAATCACTACTACATAGTTGCCTCCATTTTAAAGTATTATTTTGAAAATCTGTGGTTCTAGCCTTGTACTAGGCTTTGTGGAACAAATAAAGCTTTCCTTATCCTGGGAAAGCTTTCCTTATCATGGGAAAGCCATACTAGACAGGCAGAAAATTTATTTAGGATATCATGGGCAAAGATTTAAAATTGAGTGTGAGCCATTCGTGTTAAAAATGTGGAGAGATGACTCACCTGATTGGAGTTAGAGCGTTTTCTCCATCTCCCCCTGTCTGATTTGTTCATTAATTCAGCAGAAATTTTCGATGCATTTACTGCATCACTGTGTGTAATGCAGTGTCTCCTCTCCCATTATTCCTAGATTTTATAGCATTCCGTTAGCACTCCCCCCATTCTTATCAATATGCACCATTTGGTATTGATACACAAGAAGGCAGACATGTCCAGAGCTTGATAGGCGAGTGACTGTATATTTGACTACGTCATATTACACGTTAACGCCAAATTCAAACTGGGCTAGTTTTTATTTTTGTGTTTTTTAGGAATGGAGTGAGAGTTACCTCTGTTCAATTCCTTGTTACTCAGATAAGGAGAGCCAATTCACATTCCCTCTCTCCTCTCTCTAATGTTGTTAGGTGGGATGTTGAGCACTTCAGACCTCACAGTGCCAAATGGAGCTGGAAGCAGCCCAGTGGGTGAGTGAATTCCTACTGTTTTACTTTGTAGGCATCTGTCCTATCTGAGATAAAAGGAATATTTTACCTCAAACAAGGCCTTCTACCAAATGAAGAGGAAAATATGGGGATATATGACTAGAGTAGACATGTCCCTTTGCGCTTTGTTTAATTAGTGCTTTCACTAATACTTAACATTTTTTCATATCCCTGTGTTATTCCTCATACCTTGGCCTTACGTTCAGTTACTCATTCATTCAAATATTTATTGAGTGCCTCCTTCATAGCAGACATTGTTCTTTTCTAAAGACTAAATTGCCTTAATACAATTTTTACATCAAGACAGTTTCTTATGGAGAAGCTTTCTGTGTCATCTACCCTTACCAGAGTTAGACTGTTAGCAGACTGCTGTATCTTACAATTGTGTGAAATGTTTTCAGAGAAATTGCAATAGGAAGAAATGGTGGGCCTACTTCTAGAGACACAAAGAGAATTGAGAAGTTTGTCTCTGAAGGATCTGTTTTGGTAGTCACATGTAGAACATTCACATTTTGTTGTGGTTGCTGCCAGATTGGCTCTTTTGCTTTGGGACCCCTGCCAAGATGACTAGCAGTTTAAACATGTCATAAATGTGTCTGTCTGCCTAGCCCTGAAGTGCTGGTAAAGATAGATTGTGATCTTAACATTACAAAAACATGGCATGTATGTCAAAGAGTCACAAGAATTACTGTATCCCTTTGGATTATCATCACATTTAGTCGTCTTGGTCTCTTCATCTGTGATAATCACAGTTATCATCATTTTTATGTGAAAACAAGGGCAGTAATTCCCTCCCTGCTTCTAGATATTGTGTGTTCAAAGAGACATCTGAAAACAGATCACTTATAGGAAAAATTCCCTATTACATATATTCAACCCATTTATTCCAAAAATGTGAGGAACTTCTGCCTTAAGAAAATTTTGGAGATGATTGAATAATTTAAAATGATGAGAAAGAAATAAATGGACATTATTGAGTGAGACAAGTTACAAAACATGTAGTGACCTAAAGTAGGAATAAATACCTAATTGTATCTGCCATTGTATTAATTGCTGTTTTAATGGAATTAAACAGATAAGACCTGTTGTGGGATCTTTTATTAACAGATAATTAAATGTGGAAAAATTCATTAAGGTCTTACCAATTATACATTAGGACTGCTATCCTTGTATGTGTATTTCCTAATATTTATAGTTTATTTCTTTTCAGCTCTATTTTAGTTGTTTACGTGCCTGTATACTCTTTTTATATTGCATTTTCCCATATGCTTTTTTTTAAATATTTTTTTTTTGGCTGCATTGGGTCTTTGTTGCTGCATGTCGGCTTTCTCTAGTTGCAGCGAGTGGGGGCCACTCTTCATTGTGGTGCGCAGGCTTCTTACTGCGGTGGCTTCTCTTGTTGCGGAGCATGGGCTCTAGGGGTGTGGGCTTCACTAGTTGCAGCACACGGGCTCGGTAGTTGCAGCACGCGGGCCCTAGAGTGCATGGGCTTCAGTAGTTGTGGCGTGTTGGCTCAGTTGTTGTGGTGTGTGGCTCTAGGGCACGTGGGCTTCAGTAGTTGTGGCTTGTGGGCTCTAGAGCGCAGGTTCAGTAGTTGTGGTGCACGGGCTTAGTTGCTCCGCAGCCTGTGGGATCTTCCCAGACCAAGGATCGAACCTGTGTCCCCTGCGCTGGCAGGCAGATTCTTAACCACTGCGCCACCAGGAAAGTCCCTTCCCATATGCTTTTATTCTTCCAGCACTATGCATCTTGCTCTCCCTTCTACTTTGCAACCTGGTTATGGCTGGAATCAATAATTTCTGTTTTATTTAATGTTAATTTTGACTAGCTCTTGGTGTTATTTCCAAAATTATTTTTATTTAATGGGGTTTAACTATTTGAAGATTTCTAATGTGTTTTCCCTTTGCCTTTATTTTTTTTTCTCATACCTCTGGCTTGATAAACATGGCTCTTCCTCCTATCAAACAAGTGTTTCAGTTCTCTTTTTGTTCTTTTTTGGGTTTTGTACTCTCCACACTTCCCTAAAGCTTCTATACTATTCTTTCTTATCTGCCGTGCAACTATAAATCTAGACTTTGTCTTTGCTAAATTTTCTGTGTTCCCTTTGGTAATTTCAGACTCAGACTTTGTCATCCTAATTTGACCTTCTACGTATAATCTAATCCTGTTGCTTTTATTTCTTTTTTTAAATTCATCTTTCTTCTTTTGTAAGCTTCCTTCCCCCCTTTCTAGGCCATCAGGTTTGGAGGGTCACATTAGTCACACTCCTCAGATCATGGCACATATTCAATGGTTTGCACAAAGCATCTCTCAGAATGTTATTCACTTTTCCCTTTATACCTCTATTCCACTCCCATTCTCTTCCTCTCCCCACACCCTCCATTCCCCAGTCATAGGCAACTATTTTAATATGTTTAGTGCTAATAGTGTTAATAATCACATTAATGATCATGATTAGTGAACATGAATTTTTATAAAAATTTAAGATTCAAGTAAGTATTAAAATATTTAAGTGCTTAGTGAGTTACTTAAAAGTCTATTTCTATTACTACATCCACACAGAGATAAATCTATTTTTTTTAACATCTTTATTGGAGTATAATTGCTTTACAATGGTGTGTTAGTTTCTGCTTTATAACAGAGTGAATCAGTTACGCATATACATATGTTCCTATATCTCTTCCCTCTTGCGTCTCCCTCCCTATCCCACCCCTCTAGGTGGTCACAAACCACCTAGCTGATCTCCCTGTGCTATGCGGCTGCTTTCCACTAGCTATCTATTTTACGTTTGGTAGTGTGTATATGTCCATGCCACTCTCTCACTTTGTCACAGCTTACCCTTCCCCCTCCCCATATCCTCAAGTCCATTCTCTAGTAGGTCTGTGCCTTTATTCCCGTCTTACCCCTAGGTTCTTCATGACCTTTTTTTTTTTCTCTTAGATTCCATATATATGTGTTAGCATACGGTATTTGTTTTTCTCTTTCTGACTTACTTCACTCTGTATGACAGACTCTAGGTCCATCCACCTCACTACAAATAACTCAATTTCGTTTCTTTTTATGGCTGAGTAATATTCCATTGTATATATGTGCCACATCTTCTTTATCCATTCATCTGTTGATGGACACTTAGGTTGCTTCCATGTCCTGGCTATTGTAAATAGAGCTGCAATGAACATTTTGGTACATGACTCTTTGAATTATGGTTTTCTCAGGGTATATGCCCAGTAGTGGGATTGCTGGGTCGTATGGTAGTTCTATGATAAATCTATTTCTTATAACAATCTTATAGCAGTATAACCTCAGACTTATATCAAGATTGAATGTCTTGATTCTTCACTGATTCATACTCTTATATACCTATTTAACCTGTGCTAGATGTAATTCTGCTTATTTGGATTATATCCTAGGTGACATTTTTGTTATAACTGCTTTTTAACATGTGCCACCTCAGAATTCAGATTCAACTAACTAGACATCGTGTATCACTTAATTCAGGTACCAAATGGAAGTAATTATTTTTGTGCAGTACTTATACATACATGGGTTTAAAGTGTTTCTTGCTGTAAATTTCCCTCCCCGCCCCAAAATAAATGGCCTGTCATAGGTATTTTAGAAGTGTTTTTTTGGTTTTTTTTTAAATTAATTAATTTATTTTTATTTTTGGCTGCGTTGGGGCTTCATTGCTGCGCGTGGGCTTTCTCTAGTTGCGGCGAGCGGGGGCCACTCTTCGATGCGGTGCGCGGGCCTCTCATGGCAGTGGCCTCTCCTGTTGCAGAGCACAGGCTCCAGGCGTGCCGGCCTCAGTAGTTGTGGCACACGCCCTAGTTGCTCCGTGGCATATGGGATCCTCCGGACCAGTGTTATTTTTTTGTGAAGAAGAGTCAAATAATGTATTTTAGCCCATTTTCAACAATGGTGCCATTTTGGTTTAGTAGTTTGGAAAAATAGTTTAAACTCAATTTTATGCTAAAGCCTTTATGAATGAAAAGATTAAACATTTTTAAATTCCCAGAGAAATTTAGAAGAAAATATATTAAGAACTGTGGATATGATTTCTTATCTACATTTTTCAAAGTATGTTTCCTGGAACCATATGAAAAGGACTTACCTATGTGTTTGGCAAACCTTGTGCTAAATAAAACTAAACCAGTTTCTTTACTGTAGGACTTACCAGAGCCTTTAAAATGCTAACCTGTTTTGTGAATCTTTAAACATGGTTACTCAAAGCGATTTCACAGTAGAACCCTTCCTTTTTATTTTCCTCATGAAAAAGCATCTTTCAGAATTAGTGTCATATAAAACATATTTTGGGAAAGACAGGTCATTTGGGCAGACTTGGTCATTTGGACCAACTCTTTTGCTGAGGACAACTAGAAATGCTAGGCAGAGTAGTTTTTTAAATCTGCTTGAAAGCATTTCAGAGCTAATAAGGTAATGAGGAATTATTGGCTCAAGATCCAGGGAATGACAAAGACAGAGACTCAAAGAGGTGAGCCCAGGGCCCACAAAGAATTGGGAGGGCCTAGTATATTCTTCTTACTTTGGATTGAGTCCCTAAAAGGCTGGACCCTAGAAGTAGCATGAATCAGAGGTTATCAGTCCCTCATAGTAGATACATCTCCTATTTGCATCATCCCACTTCTTGAAGTTAGATTATGGTGATATATTGTTAGGGTCCCCAGGATGCCTGGGAAGGCAGATACTCTTTAGAAAAATAATATAAGGGTAAAACACCATCCCAGGCCTTATTATTTGTACTTGACATACAAGCAGATTACTAACTAGGCACAGTCAGGAGCAGTACAACATAAATGAAAGCCTGCAGAAAAAAATGGACAGTAGAACCTGCCTCCTGGGAACTCCAGAACTTGGAGTTATTAGGCACAGACTTTGACTTTAACATAACAACATTTACTGTATCAGGAAGATAAAAAATAGATTAAGAATTTTGGTGGAGAACTGGAAACTTTAAAAATGGACATTTTAGAACTAAAAAAAGTAAGAGTATTAAGAACTGACTGGATGGGTTTAATAACAAATTAGACAAAGCAAAAGTGAGAATTGGTGAACTAAAAGACAGGAACAATATTCAGAATTTTTTAGACATAAAAGGATGGATAATTCAAAAGAAGAGTAAGACCTAGAGGATACAGTGAGAAGGTCTAACATACTTAAAATTGGAGTCCCAGAGACAAAAAGAGAGAAATTGGCCAGAAGTGGTATTTGAAGAGATAATCACAGAATTTTCCAAACCTAACAAAACACATCAAGCCATAGATTCAAGAAGCCCTTTAGAACCCATGTGGGATACAGTTAAAGCTGTGCTTTAAGAGAAATTTAAGTCTTTATGTGTATGAGAACACAGACATTTCACAAAAGAAGCTATCCAGGTGTCTAATAAATGTGTGAAAAGATGCTTGATTCAGTAATCAAGGAAATGCAAAATTAAAACCACAGACAGCATTAGATACCCACCAGAACGGCTAAAGCAAAATAGATAATACCAGGTGTTAATAAGGGTATGGAAAAGCCCAAACTCTCATACACTGATGATGGCAGTACAAATTGGTGCAATCATTTTGACATTATCTACTAAAGTTATAAATATGTGTATTCCATGACCCAGCATTTTCTCTCATAGTTATATACTAGAGAAATGCATATATGCACCATGAGCACCAAGAGATATGTAAAAGAATGTGCATGGCATTATTTGTTACAGCCAGCATCTAGAAATAATTCAGATTTCTGTCAGTAGTAGAGTGGATGAATATGTGATAGTACCTTTACATGAAGTAATACTGTACTGCAATGAAAATGAAGGAACTATGGCAGTAATCAACAACATGGATGAATTTCACCAAACTAATACAAATGAAAGAAGATAGATGCAAATACTAAATGATTCTATCTACATAAAGTTTGAAAAGCAGATGAGCAAAGCTATAGTTTTAAGGATGTCTGTGTAGGTAGATGGTAAAACTATAAAAAACACGAAGTTACTGTAAAAGTCATGATATATGCCACTTTGTAGGTGGAACAATAGGAGTGTTTTGGGGGCCCAGTTATAGAAACTAGCAATATTCTTTGGGGTTCTGTGGTTACATGGTTCATATGATAAATCCTTAATCTTTTAAGTTTTTGTTTTGTACATCTTTCTGTATATGTATTATATTAAAAGTTTTTAAAATAAATATAATACTTTGATATAAAATAATTATAATCACAAATGTGGAGGCACTTTTAAAACTATGAGAATGTAATGTACATTGTAGTTATACTCTTAATTCTGAAATCTAGAGAGAAGAAAGTTCACACACACATACATTCACACTCACAAAGATTTGGCAGCGTTTTGAATCTTTGAACATTATTGTCTGCATTGGCAGCTAGATAATGCAGCTTCATCTTGAGATCATGAAGCGAGTCAGTATAAAAGGACAGGCCAACAAGCTGAGGATGGCAAAGTGGAAAGCTGGAAAGACTGGGTCCTCTGTGTTGAGCTGTTGAAGGCACTGAGCCTGCAACCACTTTTCCCCAAGTCTTATGTGAGATAATAGATTTTTCTCATTCTTAAGAGAAAAAGTGAAATAAAATACAGGCCACATCTAGGGGAATATTTGATAAATGAATAGGCATTTAATGTACTTAAATGTACAATTCAAAAAAGAAACCCAACTAGTATTTTAAAAATTGAAAAGCATGTTCATCGTTGATAGTAATCATGAGATTCAAATAAAAATGCAAAAAAAACACAACCACCCCACCTAGTAATTGCCAACTATTACCACTTTTATTGTGACATGGAAAGCTGAAGAAGGTGGGTGAAACTGATGATCTGGTTATGTGTTTGTGGCATTGGAAATTAGTAACGGTCGTTCTGGAAAGTTTTTGACAAGATGTTTCAGTAGTCATAAAAACCTGTTTTCCTCTAAGCCTAGTAATCCCATTTCTAGGAATCTCTCCTAAAGAAATCAATCAGACTATGCAAAGGTTCATTGCAACTTTATTTATAGTAGGGAATAATAGGAAAATATCAACATATTCAACAGTAAAAAAATTAAGTAAATTAAAAATTTCAACTGAATTCCAATTTTTAGTTGTGATTTAAAACTATGCAAAAAATATACACATGGAAGATAAAAGAAGAAATCCAAAATCATTGTAATAGTTTTGTTAGAATAGTGGAAGTATGTGTTTTCCCTCCTGTTTTCTAGTTTCTGAACTTTCTGTGATGCTATATTGATATGGTACATCTATAGTCATAAAATTATTATAGTAAATTGAGCATTCTTTTGTTTTTTTCCTTGTAAAGTGATTTTTTATATTTTATCTATGTTATCATCCAAATAAAACCTGCTAGTTTTGTATGTATTGTAGATTGTATATATCTTTCATGGAGGCAATCTGCTTATTGCTTATGGTTTACTAGGTAAATTTCTCTACTGAGAATTTACATTTAATACTCAGATAATACTGTAATTCAGATGACTTTGGGAACTCTTTTTAACTTTGGGCCTCTTTTCAAAGATCAAGCATAATGTAAAATTGCCCAAATCCAGCAGTTTCACTTTTTTAAAAACATGTTGAGAAAGAGAAAAAAATACACTGGACTAGAAAGAGCTCAGCAAGCTCTTGGAGTTGATATGGGTTGAGTGAAGGTAATAAGGATTTGCATTATAGCAGAGGCAGTGGCAGTTAAAAAGAAGAGATGGGTAAGGAGAAAGGTATTATAAAGAAAGAATAGCAAAGCTTGATAGCTCTGTGAAAGTGGGGATGGAAGTGATGGAGGATGACAGTAGTACAGGTGTTTAAAACAGGTTGAGTTTGAAATGACAGCAGCATATCTAGGGAACAGTGCCCACCAGATAGTTGCATGTGGATTGGAAATTAGGAGACACAAAGCAGAACTACAGATTTAAGAGTCATATTGAGGCAGTGGTTGAAGCCATGGGGATACATGAAGTCTCTGAAAGAGAAGGAGACATGTAGCCTCTTTGGGGCTGTGTACATAGGAAAGATTGAGAGGGAATACAGAAGAACCAGAATCTCATGATTGTTTTAGATCATAAGTTTCTAATGGACAGAATCCATGTTGTTCATCATATAGGAATTTCTACTGAGTCAAGTAAATATGTCATCAGTGATTTTAAAACCCATGGTCGGCAAAAATTTTAGAAAACTCATCCACTTCTTTGTACAAATGACATAATTTTATAGACTTTTAAAGTATATTATTTATTTACCTATTTATTGAATAATCAGCTGAAAGTTTGCCAGATTTTATGAAAAATTTGTCAAATATAAAATTAATTCTTGAACCTTGCTTTGGATGAATTTTTCAGAATCTTTTGAGATTTTCAAAATCCTTTGCATGTCAGTTCAACTTCTCAAATAGATTCATAGTAATAGCCCTAAAAGAGTAGTATTAAGAACATGGGAGTGCTTTCCAGCCACTTCAGTGCAGTATTTCAGATGATACAATATTCTGAAATAGAAGCCAGATTGATATAATTGAATGACTTGCCTTAGAGCTGTAGGACCATAATTAAGATCAGCTTTGTCAAGTTTCTGGAAGCATTAGTATGCAGTTTGCTTGAAAGCATTTTTGTCACATTTGTGTCAGGGCATAAGTTATCATAAAGCTTGAAAACACATTTTAACAAAAGTCACATTAAATTGGGTTTATTCATTTAGAATCAGTACTTTATTCCTAAATTTGTAGGCTGTGACGAGATGAGTTATATCCTTAAAGTATATACCTCAAAAGTCTATCCGAACAATACTTCATTTTTGTCATAAAAAATGAACAGGAGGTAAGAAGGCACACATTAGGAAGTATATCACTACACTCCACAAAATAACAAATGGTGCATATAAGATTATTGTGTTTCAATCTGGCAATTTACCAAACTCTTACATCATCCTGTAATCGTCTGCTGCAGACTCTGACTTTATACTCAGAAATACCGTGCTTTTGGGTCCCCTTTCACTCTTGTAATTTGATTCTCATGGGTTACTATGGTACCACGTCTAGCTGAAAAGCATCATAGATTCCACATGGGAAAAGCACATTAGTGCTTCTTAATAATGCATTTTTCTAAATTACACCTTTGCATCATCTTATAATGTATTTGAGAGGAAATACTGCTTTATCCTTCAGATTTGAGTGCAAATCAAGTAAATAAGAATCTTCTATATATTATCAGAGAAATTAAGAACACACATTCATGCCATTATTTAAGAGAAGCATTTTTAATTTGTACTTACTTTCTACTGGTTTCTGTTAAACCTTCAGGTTTTTGTATAAAATTATTTGATGAGCATTTTATATCCAGATGACTTGCTTAGCAGTTAACCTCTGCCCATTCATGGATGAGCTCTGCTCCACAGGGGATGGCCTAGTGCAGAGCTTGTTTTTTTAACAGCACTGCTTTCTGAAGCTTAACAGAGTGCAGGAAATTGCTTTCTGAGGTGTGGAAAGGAGATTCAGCCCAGATTTAATACATACCCCTTCAAGATAATGGAAGCAGAATGCAGGAAATAACCTCATAAGGTTAACTGAAGTATCAGTCCCACAACAAAATTAAATCACATAATGAATTAAAAATGGTAGGTCACTTGGTAAAAGTTTTGGAGAAAGCAAGAGGAATTGGGTGAGAGTAAGTTGGAGGGGGAAAGAAACACTGATCATCTGGAATCCCAACATTTTGAATGACAAGTGCTGAAGAGATACAGGCCAGTTCCTAAATGCTGCACCTCACTTCTCTGTTTTCTTTGTCCCTTGAAAATGTTCTGGTTAGGATCCAACAAACTTGATTATATCACATTAGCAAAACATTAATTTTTAGTTTCTCCTAAAAATAATTCACCTAAATAACATATCTTTTCAAACTCTTATATAAGCAAATATACTGAAGCATTCCTTTCCTTCAGCAGAATTTCAAGAACTTAATCTCTTTCTAGTTATATTTTTTAATTTTAGAATTTACATATCTATTCATCAATTGACCCTATTCGTTATATATTCTGTTCCTGAGAATGTTTTATAAACTGCCAAACACTATGTGGATTTTAGTGGGTTTAATTATTTCTCTTCCATTCAAGAAACTTTCATAGAATTAAAATGATCTGATAACCCAATATAAAAGCTCTTAAACTGAAAAATATGTGCAGTACATAATTGGTTTTTGTCATTAACTCATTGCAGTACTCATTGTACTACATTTCACTTCTTAGAATAGTCTTCTCAGGGTGAGATTTTAGGGAGGTTTTAGGCCGGTGTTAAGCACACAGCAGATACTTAGTTTTGGTTAGTCCCTGCATGTATTTAACACAGACATGTGTTATATATATGTGATATATATATATATCACATATATATATATCACATATATACATGTGATATATTTGTAATATCTGGTGTCTGTTTATTTTTGGAGGATTCTTTTTTTTTTAATTTATTTATTTTTGGCTGCATTGGGTCTTCGTTGCTGCACGTGGGCTCTCTCTAGTTGCGGTGAGCGGGGGCTACTCTTCGTTGCAGTGCATGGGCTTCTTGCAGTGGCTTCTCTTGTTGCAGAGCACGGGCTCTAGGCACACGGGCTTCAGTAGTTGTGGTGCATGGGCTTAGTTGCTCCGCAGCATGTGGGATCTTCCTGGACCAGGGCTCGAACCCATATCCCCTGCATTGGCAGGCAGATTCCTAACTGCTTCGCCACCAGGGAAGTCCTTTTTGGAGGATTCTAAAGTTGTCTTTTTTGCTTTATACTGGAAGGAAAAGAACAGAATAAATACAACTGCCCTTTCCTTGTGACAGTCGCTGAAGCCATGGACTCTGTGCTTATCTGCCCCACCATTCCTTAGTCACACTTTGTTCATTCATGCTTTAGTGTATTTTTCTCACATTTATTCATAATGCCTGCCTTCTGTCATCTTTTGCCCTTTCAGACTGCTTAAATAGTTGATCCCACAAAGCCTTCCCTAATTAAAAGCCCACATGCCTGTATCAGTGCTTTGCTTTCTATTTCCTTGTAAATTTTGTGTGGTTACATTTCATTGTGTTGCCCATATCTTAAGTATAATTTTGACATCTTCATGTCTCTGTGGTGTATGCCTGTTATTGCTAACTAGGTGAAAAGCTGCTTGAAGACCATGTAGGGTTTTTTTTTTAATCCCTTCCTATAACCTCCTCACTGCATAGTGCTCTACACCTAATAGACATTTAAAAGTTTATTTCTAAATTGTAAGGATAGTTCTGTGTTGTCTGATTTTAGATGGTTGCTACTATTGATGTGTGAATGCGGAGTCCCACCCAGAGAATTCAAGAGGCCTCTTCAGCCCTCCAGGAACTTCTAGTTCACTATTCTGAATATATTGTTTTTGGTCAGCTTGTAATAAACACTAGGAGTGGAATTCTTAAGCCAACAAAGTTTTCTTTTATTCGGTGCCCTTAAATTAACATCTATATACTGTAATATCTGTGGCAAGGGGGATTGAAGTGGAGTCAGCCCTACCCAAACCACATGGCTACATATGAGGAGGACTAGAATGACTGCAATATCCATGAAAATAGGGATGATCCCTTACATTAATTTTCTATCTCAACTGGTGCCCAAAAGTACTGTGTATATACAATAGAACCTATACCACACTGTATCTTTTTCCTTATTTCCTATCTAAGAAAGATAGACAATTCTTTAGGGAAAGTTAAAAAGTAGGAATTAGTTGATTGAAGTCAGATAAATAACAAATACTTAAAGAAGACCTTAATGGTAGTTAAAGAACAGAACAGGTACAGGTAGAGCTATAAGGAAGAAGTACTTGGTGAAAATAAGGCATTAGAGCTGAGTGCTAAATAAGCTTCAGTTAAGGAGATGCCCTGATACCTAGTTCTGTGCCCAGAACTTAGTAGGAGTGTCTTTGTTGTTGTGAGAATGAATGAATAGGCTGGTCTCAGGCATCTTCTTATATATCCCCATTATCTTGGTCCCCAATAGGAGATGCCCCATTAGAAACATATTTTGTGTTTTAAGTTTCTGTCAGCAGGTCCAAGCAGTAAGACTGGAAACAAGTGGCATTAGTCTTAAACTTCATATGTATTTCAGACTTGCTTCACTCTCTTTGCTTATTTTTAAAATATTCAAAGATGACATGGTTAGATATTCATGAGTTTTATTATAAAATTCACTTGAAACTGGGACTGGGGAAAACTTGCATCATATTTGTACCACAGTATTTTAATGACTCGTTTCATGTTAATGAATGGTATTTCTTTTTTCCAGGGAATGGATTTGTAAACTCAAGAGCTTCTCCAAATTTGATTGGAACTACTGGTGCAAATAGTTTAGGCAAAGTTATGCCTACAAAGTCTCCCCCTCCTCCAGGTGGTGGCAGTCTTGGAATGAACAGTCGAAAACCAGATCTTCGAGTTGTCATCCCCCCTTCAAGCAAGGGCATGATGCCTCCACTGGTACGTTAAACCTTTCTTCAATTTCATTCTTTAAAACATGTATTTTATACATAGTGTATATTCTCCTTTGCAATTTACTGTACTTCCATAGACTCTAGACCTTTTCCTAATGAGTATTTCTATTTGAAATTAGCATTTGAAGAGACAAGTCTATTTTAAATACACAGGAATCAGATTATGAAAAAACAGGAAATAAATCTACCTAATGGTTATTTAAAATTAAAGCTAAATATGGAGAAGTTATTATGTTAATTTTAATTTACCAAACTGGAATCTTTGCATAGAGATCTCATCCTCAATTTGATAAATTAAACCTGACTTAAGTACTTCTTCTCTGTGCTCTGCATACTTTGAGTAATTTTTTCACATACTTTTCTGTAAGAGAAATACTAAATTATTTGTTAGAAAATTCTACATACCAAAGAGAACTATTGTAGAATAGGAAAGAATGCATAAAAACTTGGATGAGTTGTTCTCATAATTTTTGTTTATTCCTTCTCAAATAACCTTCCCATTTAACTCTTATAAGAATACAGGTCTGCCCACCCCAGCCCTTAACAATGTTCCAGCCTCATTTGCTTTTGAATCCTGTGTTTATAAGAAGAGGACAATATGTCTACCCCTCTTAGCTTTCTATAGAAAAAAGTTAGAATATATATGCAAGTTTTAAAACCATTCTGATTTTAGCAACTGTTTGACTACTAACAATCAATGTGATGTGTCAGGTGGTCTTTCTACTATGCAGCTGCTAAACTGGCCATTTGATTGTTTGCTAAGTGAAAGTAATGCTATCAGGCTTTAGATAATAATTCTACATTGTATAATGATTTATAGATTCCCAAACATCTTTATATGCATTGTATCATTTGATTCTCAAACAGTGATCTTGGCAGGTAAGATAAGGAAACCGAGGGAAGGTTAGTACTGGTCCAGGGTAGCACAAAAGAGAGCCAGAATCAAAACCCTTTAAGTCAAAAAACAAAGTGCTTTTTCATTCGGAGATACAGAAAATTGGAAACTTGTTCCCAGCCTTACACTGAAAAAATGTTGGACAAACAATTTCGTAGTTTTCCTTGAACACATTGTAGTGCTGAGATTTCAGGGCAAACAACTGGCCTAGACTCTAGGGAGAGACAGATACTGCAGGGAGAGGACATTGGAGCACTGACTTTATCTGGGCAAGACACAGATAATAAGAGTTAAGCTAGGGTGATTGGTGAATTGCTGGAGGCCAAGTGTTCACTGGCAGGACTCTGTAAAACCCCTGGGACTGCTATGTAGGGAGTCTTAAGCCCTCTTGCAGGCTTTTTCTCCATGAACCCCACTGGGTGCTCACAGAAAAAATTGGGAATATCCTGAAAAAGTCTCCTCTGTGGTGTACAACGGGAAGAGAGGGGAAGAGCAGCCACTGCACTGGGGGCAAAAAGTTTTGCCTGGATCCTTCTCCCCTTTCACTCCTATGGAACAGAAGTCTTAATCTGTGAGGAGATGAATGACATAAATGGTCATCCTTAGGCATTGGTGAATTCCCATTGTATCTGGGGAAATGGAAAAGGAAAACTCTCTCAGCCCATGGTGGAGGAGCAGGAACAATGTCATGAACATGGCAGAATTTCTGAGAAGGCTGCAGCCTGAGGCACAGCACAAAGGGGAAGGCTTAAAACTGAGAATGAGCAGTCTTTGGGGAAAAAACAAATAAAAAACCTCTAGCCAACCAATCTTCCATTCCCACCAGAGGGATTTGAGGCCTGTGGTGGATACACTGAGGGTAACCATAGCAACAGTGAAGCTCAAACCCAGCCCAGTTCTTAATTAAATTAACTCAAACTCTGTACTAAAAGGCCTAGCAGGAGGAAAGACCTGTTACAGGTCTTCAGGTCAGTAGGAATTACCCAAACTGAAATATAAAGAGAAGAATCAAAACAAACAAAAAAACAGAACAAAGCCTCTAATATTTGTGGGGCTTTTTCAGATGATTTAACATGTTTATAATTAGAATTCCAAAAAGAGAAGAGAGAGAGAACAGAGCAGAAGAAATGTGTTTGAAGAAATAATAACCAACACCAAACACACACACACTCAGACTACTAAAACAGAAGACAAAGAGGAAAATCTTAAAGGCAACCAGGGAAAAGAGACACATAAATATACAGAGGAATGAAGATAAGAATTTATACTGTACTTCTTTTCAGAAACTATGCAAGCTACAAAACAGTGGAGTAATCTAAAGTGCTGAAATTAAAACAAAAACCAAAAAACTTTCAACCTAGAATTCTGTACCCAGCAAAAATACCTTTCAAGAAATGAAAGAGAAATAAAAACATTCTCAAAAAAAAATTGTGGGAATTTATTGCCAGCAGACGTACTCTACAAGAAATGTTAAAGGATTTCCTTTGGAAGAAGGAATATGCTACCAGCAAACTCTTGGGTCTATACAGAGAAATAAAGAACAATGGAAATGGAATAAATGAAGATAAAATAAAATTCATTTTGTCCTTCATTTGATAAACTTTAATTTTAGAACAGTTTTAAATTTATACAAAGATTGCAAAGGTGGTACAGAAAGTTCCCATATGCTGCACACCCAATTTTTCCTGTGACTTAACATCTTACATTAGTATGGTACATTTGTTACAACTAATGAATCCATATTGATACGTTATTATTAACTAAAGTCTACACTTTATTAGGATACCCTTAGTTGTTAACCCCATGTCTTTTTCTGTTCTGGAATCCAATCCAGGAATACAACATTGCATTTAGTAGTCATGTCTCTTTAGGCTCTTCTTCGCTGTGATAGTTTTTCTAAGACTTTAATGACCTTGACAGTTCTGAGTATTGGTCAGATATGTTGTAGAATGTTCCTGAATTGTGGTTTTTCTGATGTATTTCTCATGATTAGACTGGTGTTATATGTGTTTGGGGGAGGAAGGCTGTGGAACTAAAGTGCCATTTTCATCACATTATATCAAGGGTACATACTATCAACATGACTGTTGATCACTTTGGTCATCTTGCTGGTGTAGTATTTCACTGGCTACTCTTTTCCCCCTTCCCATACTGTCTTCTGTAGAAGGAAGTTACTGTACAAGGCCCACACCTAAGGAGTAGTGGGGGTTATTCTCCTACCTCCTTGAGGGCAGACTACATACATTATTTGTAGTTCTTCTGCACAGGTGACTTATCTGTTCTCTCTCATTTATTTAATCATTTATTTATAGCGAATATTAATATGGACTCATGGACATTTATTTTATACTTTGGGTTATAATACTAAATTCTGTTAATATATGATTCTATCAATACCAATATTAGTTTATTCTGTTGCTCAAACTGTTCCAGCTTTAGCTGTTGAGGACTGTTCAAATGGTTCCTGTGCCTCTTTTATGTACCCTCATCTTTGTGGGGTTTTTTTGGCAGGGAGGAAAGTGGGGGTTACTATTTTATTTTCTGGTTACTACAGAATGCTCCAGGCTCATCTTGTGTATTTCCTGCCCCAGTCCTGGAATCGGGCATTTCTCTGAGGAACCTTGGTTCCTTTTATTGGAGAATGATAGAAACCAAGATCTGGGTGTTTTTCCTCTTCTTACTTGCCCCAAAAGATAATTGGCTTTCTAAAGCAAAAATAGTGGCAATGACTTTTGTGTTTATAGCATATGTAAAAATAAAATGACGACGGAGGGATTAGAAATATACTGTTGTAGGTCTTTACACATGATGAGGTGTATATTTGAAGGTGAACTCCAATTAACTGAAGATGTATATTGTAAACCCTAGTACAGCTATAGGAAATAAAAAGAGGTATAAATAAGTCAATAGAGGAGATAAAATAGAAACATAAAATATGCTCCAGTAGCCCAAGAAATGGGAGAAAAAGAGAATAATAAAGAACAGATGGAACAAATGAAATATAGCTAGCAAGATTGTAGATTTTAATCCAACTATACAAGTAAATGTGGTCATAAACATCAGTTAAAAGACAACATGTCAGATTGGTTAAAAAAGGAAGATCATACTGTCTATAAGAATCCACTTTAAATATAAAGACATAGGTAAAAGGATGGAAAAAAATATACCATGCAAACATTAACCAAAAGAAAGCTAGTGTAGTCATATTAATTTCAGGCAATGTAGACTTCACAATAAGGAATATTATCAAGGGTAAAGAAGGATATTACATAGTCCATATTCCAAGAAATAAGTATCTTTAATGTGTATGCACCTAACAGCACACCTTCAAAATACATAAAGCAAAAACTGATACAACTAAAAGGTGGAAGAGAAAAATCCACAATTGTAGTTGGAACCTTCAACACTCTTCTCTCAGTAATTGATAGAACAAGTAGGCAGAAATATCAGTTAGGCGTTTAGGTGACCTGAGCAATATTAACCAACCTGATGTAAGAGACAGTTATAGAACACTTCACTTCACATAGCAGAATACACATTCTTCTTAAGGGCACTTGGTACATTCAGCAATTTAGACCATATCCTCTGCCATAAAACAAACCTTAGCAGATTTCAATCATACAAATTACAGTCTCTGAGCATAATAAAATCAATAACAGGAAGACAACAGGAAAGTCTCCACATATAGAAATTAAATAACATACTTTTAGATAACTCATGGGTGTAAGAGGAAATCTCAAGGGAAAATTTGAAATACATATAGCATATCAGAATTTTAGGGACCACCTAGGGTAGCATTGAGAGGGGAAATTCATAGCACTAAACGTTTATATAAGAAAAGACGAAGTTCCCAAATCAGTAAGCTTTTACTTTAAGAAACTAGGGAAAGAAGAGCAAACTTAACCCAAAAGGAACCAGAAGAAAAGAAAAAAATGAGGAGCATAAATTAACGAAACTTAAAACAGAAAGACTGTAGAGAAAAGGAATCAAACCAAAGGCTGTTTTTTTTAAAAGATCAATAAAACTGCTAAATTTCTAGTCAAGGTTACCGAAGAAAAAGAGAAGAACACAAGTTATCAATATTAAGAATGAAAGAGGTTACATAACCCAAAGATACTGAAAGATACTGCAAACGATTATTGTACAGAAGATAAGCTACAGAATAATACTACAAAAATTATTGTATAACAATCTAAAAACAAAACAACACTACAACTTAAAAAGGGGGCAAGGGGAATACTACAAACAACTCTATTCTAATAGATTTGATAGTTTAGATGATATGGGTAAATTATTTTAAAAATACAAATTACCAAAGAATTATTAGACTCACTGAAGAAGAAATAGTTAATCTAAATAGTAAATATCTATTAAAGAAATTGAATTCCTAGTTTTAAAACCTTCCCCAAAAAAACTCTAGATGCAGAGAGTTTTACTGCCAAATTTTACCAAACATTTAAGAAGAAATGATATCAATTCTACATAATTTATTTCAGAATAGAGGCAAGGAGGGAACACCTTTTCTTTTTTTTAAGATTTAATTTTATTTATTTTTTTGGCTGCATTGGGTTGCTGCACATAGGCTTTCTCTAGTTTTGGCAAGGGGGGGCTACTCTTCGTTGCGGTGCACGGGCTTCTCCTTGCAGTGGCTTCTCTTGTTGCGGAGCATGGTCTCTAGGCCCGCAGGCTCAGTAGTTGTGGCTTACGGGCTCTAGAGCGCAGGCTCAGTAGTTGTGGCGCACAGGCTTAGTTGCTTCACGGCATGTGGGATCTTCCCAGACCAGGGATCGAACCCGTGTCCCCTGAATTGGCAGGCGGATTCTTATCCACTGCGCCATGAGGGAAGTCCCAGGAGGGAACACCTTTCAATTCATTTTATTAGACCAGCATTACTCTAATGCAAATCAGAATAAGACATTACAAAAAAAGTATAAGCCAGTATCCCTCATGAACTCTAGACATAAAATCCTCAACAAATATTAGTTTATTAGTAAATAAATTCATCAGTATCCTAAAAAGGATAATATATTAAGGCCAAGTGGGTTTCATTTCAGGAATACAAGGCTGATTCTAAATTTGAAAATTCATCAATATAATTTACCATGTTAACAGAATTCAACTTTTATTCATAATAAAAATAACTTTCATCAAACTAGGAGAAGAAAGAAAGTTTTTTAACCTAATAAAGAGTATTTTCAGAAATTCTACAACTAATATACCTAATAAGGGGGAAACAGTCTTTTGGTAAAATAACATTAGGAACTAGACAGTGTTGTTTATTCTCCCACTCATATCCAACACTGTACTGGAAGTCCTAGATGAAACAGTAAGGCAATAAAAATAAATAAAATGTATACACACTGGGAAGAAAGAAGTTAAACTCTGTTCACAGAAGATAATATTTATGTAGAAAAGCATAAAAGAACCTACAAAACAACTTCCAGTGAACAATTGGAATATGAAATTTTAAAATACCATTTAAATATTACTCAAAAAAATGCCTACAAATCTCACCAAATATTTGCATGATTTTCATGCTAAAACTACAAAACATTGTTGAAAGAAATCAAAGAGCCAGATGAGAGAGATATCATATCAATATTGTCAAGATGTCACTTCTTCCTAAATTGGTCAACAGATTAAAACACAACCCCAGTTTAAATCACAGCAAGGTTTTTTGTAGAAATCAACAAGCCAATTCTGAAATATGTATGGAAAGGCAAAGGAACTACATTGGCCAAAACAATTTTGAAAGAGAACAAAATAGGAAGACTAAGACTAACTGGTTTCAAGACCTGCAATAAAGCTACAATAATAATGTGTGATACTGGCAAAAAGATGAGCACATTAGGTCAAAGAACAAAACAGAGAGCCCAGAAAATAGACCCAGAGAAATATATTCAGTTGGTTTTTTACAAAGGTAGTAAGGCAATTCAGTGGAGTAAGGATAGTCAGTACAACTAATGGGGCTGCAGCAATTTAGCATCCATATGCAAAAACAGAACCTCAATGTATAATTCATAGCTTAGACAAAAATTAACTTAAAATGTATTATAGATCCAAATGTAAAACACAAAACTGAAACTTCTAGAAGAAAACATTGGAGAATTACAACATAAAGAAAAAATTGATATATTGGTATTTAACAAAATTTAAGTTTCACTCCATGAAAAGGCCCTGTTCAGAGAATAAAAAGACAATCTACAGATGAGAGAATATTTGCAAAATCACCTATCTAGTAAAAGATTTTTATCCAGAATGATACAACTACACACCTGTTAGAATGACTAAAATTACAAAAATAAAACCAAAAAACTAAAAATGCCAAGTTCTGGTGAGGATGCAGAGCAGCAAGAATTCTCATGTATTCCTGCTTGGAATTCAAAATGGTACAGCTACTTTGGAAAACAGTTTGGCAACTTCTTATAAAGTTAAATATGTACTTATCATACAACCCAACGATCCTGCTCCTAGAGTATTTACTCAAGTGAATTGAAAACCATGCTTATATAAAAAACTTATATTTTTCATAATCTCCCAAAAGTGAGAACAACCCAGATGTCCTTCCAGCAGATAAATGGGTATACACACTCTGGTACATCCATACAAAAGAATATTGCTCAGCAATACAAAAGGGATGAAGTATTTATTCACAACAATATAAATGAATCGTAAATGAATTTTGCTAATTGAAAGAAGCCAGATCCCAAAGACTACATAGTATATATATGATTACATTTATATTTCATAATGGAAAATGCAAAACAGATAAGTGGTTGCCAGGGGTGGGGAGAGGAGTTGAATACAAAAGGGGTAGTATAAGGGAATTTTTGAGGGGATGGAACTATCTGTGATACTGTATTGTTCGATACATGAATCTATGCTTTTGTTAAAACCTACAAAACTATACAATACAAAGAGTGATTTTTTTACTATATGCCATTAAAAAAAGTCAACCAGGATTCCAGGGGAACCCAAGATGAAGTACAGACCATGATACATGAATAGAACGTTATTACAAATGAGTGATATGATGATACTGAAGGGGATACTGAAGAGCTGCTCTAAATAACTTTGGAAACTGTACTGACTGGATACCATAAGTATGGAGACCAAAAAAAATTGCATGAAATCACAGTGCTCAAGATGGTAAATTTGTTACACACATACACACCCTTAAGCAAGCAACTACTATACATTGTAGATAAAGAAAGCCAGGTTTCTCGAGAAAAAACTTACAATAAAGCAATGTGGGTGGGGAAGGCTGTAAAGAACCCTGTTTTTCAGGGTTGTATTTGGAGGGTTCAGTATGAACTTTTTTTTTTTAACATATATACAGATAGATACAGAAATAGGTGTTTTGTACACATGAATTCGTATACATCATATATTTCCTAGCTGTAACTGCTGAGAGGGTCTTAATGACACCTGGTAACTGAGCACACCTCGCACTCAGATCTTAGTTTCTAAACACTATTCTCCAATAAAAAGAATCAAGACTCCTTGGAGAAGTGACTGATTTTAGAGCTAGGGTCAGGAAAATACACAATGAACCAGAGGTGCCAGAGTATAAGGAAATGTATGTCAAAAGTCAGAGGAGCCCAACCTTTCAGAGGAGCTCCCAGTGGCCAGATCTAGAACAATTTAAGCAACAAAATAAATAACAATATTATTGGGCTATAACACAAGAGGAATAAAAGAATTAAAAATACTGAGACTGTTACTAAGTAATTGATTGAATAAATAAAGGGAGAAGGGACAACTCTTCCTTAGAGAAGAATTCTAATTAAATACAGGTAGAAAGAATGAGAGAAATGGCAAATCACCATTGTAACACCACAGTGCAGACCTTGAAGGCAAAGTCAATGGATGAATGCTAAAATTAGCAAAAATTTAAGGAGAAATGGGGTATTTAATAAATCTCAGAATGTCTCTCCCCAAATAATCGTTGATTACAAAAAGAAAAATAGTGATTTTATAGTGGAGAATCCTGGAAGACACTACCTTAACCAGAAGATCAAGGTTAACATCACTGGTAATGGGATGACATGTGCCTTCTGATATCATGTGCTAAGAGGATCACGTCATCCCTGTGGTCTTCTTCCAAAAGTCCATGCTATCTGTCTAACTATGAGAAAATATCAGACAGACCCAAACTGAAGGATGATCTCCAAGATACCTGACCAGTACGCTTCCAAAGTTGTCAAGGTCAGTCATGAAAAACAAGGAAAGACTGAGGGAACTGTGGAGACCAGTGGAGACTAAGGATACATGACAGCTAAAGGCATGTGAGATGCAGGATCTGATCCAGGACCAGAAAAAAGACATTCATGAAAAGACTGAAAGCCAAGGAAAGTCTATAGCTTTGGTTACTACTACATGCAATTTTGACAACTGCATCCTGTTTCTTCAGGGTGTTAACTTTGGAGGAAATTGGATGAGGTGTGTGGTGGTGTGTTCTCTTTGCAGCTGCTCTCTAAGCCTAAAACTGTTTCAGAATACAAACTTAAAAATACATACATAGAGGCACAGTTGATTATGGAAGATTCTCACAAGAATAACACTTCAGAGACAGCACCTAAATCTGGTTCAACAGTTCAGGGAGCTCATATTTCTCATATTCATCAACAGCCGTGTGGCTGATGGGGTCTTGGTGCAATGGCCTGGTGTCAGGCCTGAGCCTCTGAGGTGGGAGAGCCGAGTTCAGGACATTGGACCATCAGAGACCTCCTGGCCCCACGTAATATCAACCAGTGAGAGCTCTCCCAGAGATTTCCGTCTCAACACTAAGACCCAGCTCCACCCAACAGCCAGCAAGCTCCAGTGCTGGATGCCTCATGCCAAACAACTAGCAAGACAGAAACACAACCCCACCCATTAGCAGAGAGGCTGCCTAAAATCATACTAAGTTCACAGACACCCCAAAACACACCACTGGACGCAGCCCTGCCCACCAGAAAGACAAGATCCAGCCCTACCCACCAGAACACAGGCACTAGTCCTCTCCACCAGGAAGCCTACACAACCCACTGAAGCAACCTCACCCACTGGGGACAGACACCAAAAACAACGGAAAGTACAAACCTGCAGCCTGCAAAAAGGAGACCCCAAACACAGTATGTTAAACAAAAAGAGAAGACAGAGAAATATGCAGCATATGAAGGAGCAAGATAAAAACCCACCAGACCAAACAAATGAAGAGGAAATAGGCAGTGTACTGGAAAAAGAATTCAGAATGATGATAGTAAAGATGATCCAATCTCCAATAGAATGAAGAAAATACAAGAAACGTTTAACAAGGACCTAGAGGAACTAAAGAGCCCACAAACAACAATGAACAACACAATAAATGAAATTAAAAATTCTCTAGAAGGAATCAATAGCAGAATAACTGAGGCAGAAGAATGTATAAGTGACCTGAAAGATAAAATAGTGGAAATAACTACCACAGAGCAGAATAAAGAAAAAAGAATGAAAAGAATTGAGGACAGTCTCAGAGACCTCTGGGACCATATTAAATGCACCAACATTCGAATTATAGGGGTCTCAGAAGTAGAAGAGAAAAAGAAAGGGTCTAAGAAAATATTTGAAGAGATTATAGTTCAAAACTTCCCTAACATGGGAAAGGCAATAGTCAATCAAGTCCAGGAAGCGCAGAGAGTCCCATACAGGATAAATCCAAGGAGAAACACGCCAAGACACATATTAATCAAAGTATCAAAATTTAAATACAAAGAAAAATATTAAAAGCAGCAAGGGAAAAGCAACAAATAACATACAAAGGAATCCCCATAAGGTTAACAGCTGATCTTTCAACAGAAACTCTGCAAGCCAGAAAGGAGCGGCAGCATATAATTAAAGCGATGAAAGGAAAAAATCTACAACCAAGATTACTCTACCCAGCAAAGATCTCATTCAGATTTGACAGAGAAACTAAAACCTTTACAGACAAGTAAATGTTAAGAGAATTCAGCACCACCAAACCAGCTTTACAACAAATGCCAAAGGAACTTCTCAAGGCAGGAAACACGAATGAAGGAAAAAACCTCCAAAAACAAACCCAAAGCCATTAAGAAAATGGTAATAGGAACATATATATTGATAATTACCTTAAATGTAAATGGATTAAATGCTCCAACCAAAATACATAGACTGGCTGAATGGATACAAAAACAAGACCCATATGTGTGCTGTCCACAAGAGACCCACTTCAGACCAAGGGACACATACAGACTGAAAGTGAGGGGATGGAAAATGAAATTCCATGCAAATGGAAATCAAAAGAAAGCTGGAGTAGCAATTCTCATATCAGACAAAATAGACTTTAAAATAAAGCCTATTACGAGACACAGAGAAGGACACTACATAATGATCAAGGGATCAATCCAAGAAGAAGATATAACAATTGTAAATATTTATGCATCCAACATAGGAGCACCTCAATACAGAAGGCAAATGCTAACAGCCATAAAAGGGGAAATCGACAGTAACACAATCATAGTAGGGGACTTTACACCCCACTTTCACCAATGAACAGATGATCCAAACAGAAAATAAATAAGGAAACACAAGCTTTAAATGACACATTAGACAAGATAGCCTTAAGTGATATTTATAGGACATTCCATCCAAAAACAACAGAATACACTGTCTTCTCAAGCGCTCATGGAACATTCTCCAGGCTAGATCATATCTTGGGACACAAATCAAGCCTTGGTAAATTTAAGAAAATTGAAATCATAACAAGTATCTTTACTGACCACAATGCTATGAGACTAGATATCAATTACGGGAAAAAAACTAAAAAATACAAACACATGGAGGCTAAACAGTACTCTACTAAATAACCAAGAGATCACTGAAGAAAACAAAGAGAAATCAAAAAGTACCTAGAAACAAATGATGATGAAAACACAACCCAAAACCTATGGGATGCAGCAAAAGCAAAAGCAGTTCTAAGAGGGAAGTTTATAGCAATACAATCCTACCTCAAGAAACAAGAAAAATCTCAAACAACCTAACCTTACACCTAAAGCAATTAGAGAAAGAAGAACAAAAAACCCCAAAGTTAGCGGAAGGAAAGAAATCATAAAGATCAGATCAGAAATAAATGAAAAAGAAATGAAGGAAACAATAGTGAAGATCAACAAAACTAAAAGCTGGTTATTTGAGAAGATAAACAATATTGATAAACCATTAGGCAGACCTATCAAGAAAAAAAGGGAGAAGACTTAAATCAACAGAATTAGAAATGAAAAAGAAGTAACAACTGACACTGTAGAAATACAAAGGATCATGAGAGATTACTACAAGCAACTATATGCCAATAAAATGGACAACCTGAAGAAATGCACAAATTCTTACAAAAGCACAACCTTCCGAGGCTGAACCAGGAAGAAATAGAAAATATAAACAGACCAATCACAAGCACTGAAATTGAAACTGTGATTAAAAGTCTGCCAACAAACCAAAGCACAGGACCAGATGGGTTCACAGGTGAATTCTATCAAACATTCAGAGAAGAGCAAACACCTATCCTTCTCAAACTCTTGGAAAATATAGCAGAGGGAGGAACACTCCCAAACTCATTCTATGAGGCCACTATCACCCTGATACTAAAAGCAGACAAAGATATCACAATAAAAGAAAACTACAGGGCAATATCACTGATGAACATAGATGCAAAACTCCTCAACAAAACACTAGCAAACAGAACCCAACAGCACATTAAAAGGATCATACACCATGATCAAGTTGGGTCTATCTCAGGAATGCAGGGATTCTTCAATATATGTAAATCAATCAATGTGATACACCCTGTTAACAAATTGAAGGCTAAAAACCATATGATCATTTCAGTAGATGCAGAAGAAGCTTTCGACAAAATTCAACACCCATTTATGATAAAAACTCTCTAGAAAGTAGGCATAGAGGGAACCTACCTCAACATAATAAAGGCCGTATATGACAAACCCACAGCCAACATCATTCTCAATGGTGAAAAACTGAAACCATTTCCTCTAAGACCAGGAACAAGACAAGGTTGAGCCCTCTCACCCCTGTTATTCAACATAGTTTTGGAAGTTTTAGCCACAGCAGTCTGAGGAGAAAAAGAAAGAAAAGGAATCCAGATCAGAAAAGAAGAAGTAAAACTGTCAGTGTTTGCAGATGACGTGATACTATACATAGAGAATCCTAACATGTTACCAGAAAACTACTAGAGCTAATCAATGAATTTGGTAAAGTAGCAGGATACAAAATTAATGCACAGAAATCTCTTGCATTCCTATACACTCATGATGAAAAATCTGAAAGAGAAATTAAGGAAACACTCCCATTTACCACTTCAACAAAAAGAATAAATCACCTAGGAATAAACCTACCTAAGGAGACAAAAGACTTGTATGCGGAAAACTATAAGACACTGATGAAAAATTAAAGACGGTACAAACAGATGGAGAGATATACCATGTTCTTGGATTGGAAGAATCAACGTTGTGAAAATGACTATAGTACCCAAAGCAATCTACACATTCAGTGCAATCCCTATTAAACTACCAATGGCATTTTTCACAGAACTAGAACAAAAAATTTCACAATTTGTATGGAAACACAAAAGACCCTGAATAGCCAAAGCAATCTTGAGAAAGAAAAACGGAGCTGGAGGAATCAGGTTCCCGGACTACAGACTATACTACAAACCTACAGTAATCAAGACAGATGGTACTGACACAAAAATAGAAATACAGATCAATGGAACAGCATAGAAAGCCCAGAGATTAAACCCACACACATATGGTCACCTTATTTTGATAAAGGAGGCAAGAATATACAATGGAGAAAAGACAGCCTCTTCAGTAAGTGGTGCTGGGAAAACTGGACAGCTACATGTAAAAGAGTGAAATTAGAACACTCCCTAACACGGTATACAAAAATAAACTCAAAATAGATTAAAGACCTAAATGTAAGGCCAGACACTATAAAACTCTTAGAGGAAAACATAGGCAGAAAACTCTGTGACATAAATCACAGCAAGATCCTTTTTGACCCACCTCCTAGAGAAATGGAAATAAAAACAAACAAATGGGACCTAACGAAACTTAAAAGCTTTTGCACAGCAAAGGAAACCATAAACAAGATGAAAAGACCACCCTCAGAATGGGAGCAATATTTGCATATGAAGCAACACAGGATTAATCTCCAAAATGTACAAGCAACTCATGCAGCTCAATATCAAGAAAACAACCCAATCCAAAAATGGGCAGAAGACCTAAAATAGACATTTATCCAAAGAAGACATACAGATTGTCAACAAACACATGAAAGGATGCTCAGCATCACTCATCATCAGAGAAATGCAATTCAAAACCACAATGAGGTATCACCTCACACCAGTCAGAATGGCCATCATCAAAAAATCTACAAACAACAAATGCTGGAGAGGGTGTGGAGAAAAGGGAACCCTCTTGTGCTGTTGGTGGGAATGTAATTGATACAGCCACTATGGAGAACAGTATGGAGGTTCCTTAAAAAAAGAAAAATAGAACTACCATATGACCCAGCAATCCCACTACTGGGCATATACCCTGAGAAGAGCATAATTCAAAAAGACACATGCACCCCAATGTTCATTGCAGCACTATTTATAATAGCCAGGACATGGAAGCAACCTAAGTGTCCATCGACAGATGAATGGATATAGAAGATGTGGCACATATATACAATCGAATATTACTCAGCCATAAAAAGAAACGAAATTGAGTTATTTGTCATGAGGTGGATGGACCTAGAGTCTGTCATACAGATTGAAGTAAGTCAGAAAGAGCAAAACAAATACCGTATGCTAACACATATGGAATCTAAAAAAAAAAAAACTTGGTTCTGACGAACCTAGGGGCAGGACAGGAATAAATACACAGATGTAGAGAATGGACTTGAGGACACCGGGAGGGGTAAGGGTAAGCTGGGACGAAGTTAGAGATTAGCACTGACATATATACACTACCAGCTGTAAAATAGTGGGAAGCAGCTTCATCGCACACACAGAGAGATCAGCTCAGTGTTTTGTGACCACCTAGAGGGGTGGGATGGGGAAGGTGGGAGGGAAATGCAAGAGGGAGGGGGTATGGGGGTGATATATATATACATATAGCTGACTCACTTTGTTATACAGCAGAAACTAACACAACATTGTAAAGCAATTATACTCCAATAAAGATGTTAAAAAAAATACATACCTATATATAACAGAGAAGTATATCCCCAAGAAAAGGAGTTGAGAAAAAATGACATTTAGGATAGCCATTTGGCTCACCTTTCATGAACTGGATGTGGAATACCTGCCACTATCCTTCAGAAATAAAAACTATAGGAAGTTTCATTTAAGGTTTAGAAATATGTTTATAAGAATTACTAATAAACTGCAAAATTTAAGGACAAACTACAAGTTTGACATTTAGCAACTTATCAGTTATCTTGATCTTTTTTTTAAGAGATCATGAAGCATCTCTGGAATTCTTAAAATTTGCCACAGAAACTATTTACACCCTTATCCCTGTAAGTTATAGTGAAAACTGTACACACACCCATATTATTTTGATGTGTCTTACAGTTGGAGATGTGTGAAGACATCTATAACAAAACAGTTGAAGAGCATTTTGCGCACATTTGAAATAGAAGTTTATAGGCCAGGTAGTTGTTTTTCACAGTAAATAATGAGGCTTCTTCCTATTTTACACCATTGTCCGCTTTCAGATTGGGGCTTCATGTATCAGTGATGCTTATAAAGACACCTTTCGCAGATTGACAAAGAAGCTTGACTTACTCAAGTAAAATAATAAAAAACCTAGATAGTAGATTATTTCTAGCATATTAATACTTTCTAGATGTGTAGGGGAAAAAGGAGCAGTGTTTCATTCATCTTTTCTGTATGTGATTTATCAGTTCATTTCTCCTCCAGTCTCATTTTCTTCATATATGTGGTTTTTCTCCATTGAAATTATTATATTCATTTGAAAACTGTATTTGCAAATGATAAACATATAAATTTGTATTATTTAAAACTATACTTACTAAATGTTTGAGTTCTTGTTGTTTCATAACAGTGTGCTTAGTTACTGTGGGAAATAAGAAAACAAGATAATTTCTGCCCACCAAGGAGCACAGAATCTAGTATAAGATAAATGGACATGTGTGACCAGGTAGGGTAGGGATGGGAGGATTTAGATGTAAGTATAGAGTTAATATTCTCCAGATTCCAAATAGAAACTAGTTTCATGATTAGGAAATACTTTTATATATTGTCACAGTAGCATGGCCATGTGTAGGCGAGGCCAGCATAAGAGCAGACCAGGTTGGGGTAGGAATGTCTAAATCCTGGCCCTAGAGGATTTAAAAGAATCTTTCCAGTCTTTTGAAGTCAACTACAGGTACAGAAACAATAAATAATTTATGTTTGTACTTACTGCATATATAATCATCTCTTTAGACTTCCAAACAACTGCTAGTGTTCAGATAACATGTTTTTCTAAAGAAATATTTAATATTCGAGTACCAACAGTCTTAGTAACTCTCTTATCCCTCTTATGTGCTGAGTGCAGTCGGAGGAAGAGGAATTGGAGTTGGTGAGTGTGGGTTTCTGATTGAAGGGAGTTGAAAAAGATGTAGAAAGTACTAATTCTCTTCAGTGTTTTTATCTAATATTCCCTTTGTTACACAGATTTTTTTTCTTGCTATTAAATACTGTCCAAACATTTTGAATAACTAAACCAACCTACGGGTACTGCAGAGTCTGGTTTTCCTACTTATAATTGTATATCTTGACCCATTTTATTTGTTACAACTTTTTAGGGAACTTTGGGATAGAGCCTTTATAAACAATAGCTGTCCATGATGAGAAGACACATTAAAGAATTTTTTTAAGGAAAGATACAGAATACCTTTTATAGTTCCCCAAATTATTAATATATTTTTAGAAAATGACTTCACCCTCACAGTTCCTCAGATTGTAACACACTGTCTTGTGTTTCTCTTTCTTTCAAAAAGATTACATCATTTTTGGTGAGGTCACCTTTTTTCAGAGTTAGAATTATTTCATCCTGCATGAGACGATCTGAACCACAAGGGGGTTCCCTGTTTATTAAAATGAATGTCTTTAATTTAACATACACAAACTTATTTTTTTTTCTATCAGAAGATATTCTGTTCTTAAAAGTAGCTATTACCTTTTTTCCAAAACAAATGATTTCTATTGGCTTTTTTTCTAGAAATTAAATTTGACTAAAAATAACTTTCAGTTAATATATTTCTTTGGGAGCTAAAACTCAAACCTCACAGAACTGATCTTCTGATTTCACAGTCAGCTGCTAATTAGGTGACCTTAAAGGGAATAAAAACTTGAAAATGTTTAGTTTTTAGCATGGACAGAGGTTTAGATTGCATGAAAGCATGGGGGAAAGGCATCTGTTCATTTTGTTTACATTTTATTATTATATATATATATGCATGCTGGTATGTTTTGCACAGTTGCTTTCTTTTCAAATAAGGTTGTCTGTGCTCTGTCCTTAAAACGAGAGATTGTTGTTTAACTTTGTGTTCACTCTCACAGTTTTGGATGTGGTTTCATATTGGTTAACTAAAATATACTAGCCAGCTTTCGTTGTGGTGTTGGATTATATCATGTGCAGATTTTAACTATCTTTTGGGGAAATACTGTACTTAATGATACAGTAATGATTAGCAAATGGATGTTTATAGTTCAAGATAAAATAATTCATCTTAGATTAAACCTCACTATTTATACCCTTAAGAAGTTATCATAAGTGCTTCCTTGTGAACTTACGGATTATCTAGCAATATGTTGCCCTCTAGTGGTTGTGGAAATCAGTGCCATTGAGCTTTAATGGGTAGAACCGATATATTGGAGTGTTACTGTTTTACAAACACACACACACCCCATGCCACCCACCCCCCATCTTGAGGTCACATCAGTAGATTTCCATGGAGGTGAAGCTATGGCATGAATAAAGCTAGACCAAACCATGTTGTACTGTATTTTTCACCTAGTATTTGACTCTTGAAGTTTCAGTGACCAAATCTGTGAGAACAAATTAAATCCAAAGTAGATCTGTCTCAAAAATTCATTAAAATTTTTAACTTGATGCTGAGACAAAAATGTATTCCTTTCCACATTCCTTAAAGTATACCCTCAATTACAGAATCTCAAAGGTAAATTTCTAAGTATTTGAAGACTATAAAATCTAG
Source organism: Monodon monoceros (assembly GCF_005190385.1). NCBI lineage: Eukaryota > Metazoa > Chordata > Mammalia > Artiodactyla > Monodontidae > Monodon > Monodon monoceros. Next base: position 50,118,142 of record NW_021703778.1, read on the forward strand.
CAATCATAAAAATAAATACTTGTAATTAAGAAACAAATATATAACCAAAAATTGTATAGTCATTCACATTTCTAAAACTTAAGCTAATTCAGACTCTAAAGCTTAATCAATTTAAAATGCAGAGCTTTATGTGTCAGACCAAAATATAATCAGAAACACAATCTATTAGAATTCGGAAAGTTGTATAAATTGGCTTGAGCTCTAAAATATAATCATGAATGGCTCTGACCCCAAGTGAAATAAAGACAAGTGCCTGGAGCCTACACTAAAGGCTCCTTTAGAACCAGGCTACAGAGATTCCTTTAGAAGCCTTGCAATTCTAGAACAACTCTACTTCATGACAGCTCCAGGGGAATAGCTATGGATCAGAAGGAATAAATATATTTACCTTTTTTTTATACAAGTTATGTAGAAATCTTGGGCCAGAGGGTTTCTTAGAGCAATAATTTAAGGGTACTATCTTACCTTCCTGTAGTACTTCAGTTGTCTCAAAGCATTTCCCATCTATTACCTTACTAGATTCTCACAGTAGTACTACAAGGCAGGCAGCACAATGATCACTATCTTCCCCACTTTACAACTGAAGAGGTTTGGAGAGGTTAAATGATTTTCCCAGTGGTTAGGAATTAGTGAATCTGGGACAAGATCCAGGGCAGTATACCTGAATGGTCTTTCCGACATCCTCTAATTTAAGATTGGATAGAAAATACAAACTAAAAAGAAATAAAATGAGATCTGGATCCTTATCAAATGATCAAAAGTTCAAATATCTAGATCTAACCAAAGGCCTTTATCTGATTACCCTTTGAAATGGTGATAGAGAAAACTGAATCACATCCTGACTCTCTATAACCTCAAGGGCACTGAATTATACTTTTATTCATATGGCTTAGTACCCCAAATGTCAGTTATCAGGCTGTAATTTCTTCAGTTAGAAAAAAATAACCCTGGAGTTATGCGTTAGCCTTCTTGTGTTCTAACCACGTGGAACTTGGAGTCTGTCCTGTTCCTCTGATCCTCAGTTTTAGAAAGTGTTCGCTTAAGGCAGTGTCATGAGAAACTGCCCTGTCATACCCCTACACATAGAAAATGGTGACTATCTTAAACTGACTTGATTATTCAATAGTTGATTTCTTTTTTCATTCCCATTGTAGATAGGATACTATGTAGATGCTGTCAGTTGGCAAGCATTTACCATTTTTCATGCAGCCCTGTCAAAAGTACTTTATTCAAGAGCTCTCTACCCAAAGCTTCTCCTCTCATAAGAGGAGACTGTGTGTGAATCTGCCGTTAAAAAACAGTCAATGTTGGATGATGTGGACGATGGGAGAGGCTCTGCATGTATGGGGGCAGGGCGTATATGGTAAATCTCTGTACCTTTCCTTCAATTTTGCCGTGAACCTAAAACTGCTCTTTTAAAAGTCTTAAAAAATCTATATCTAGATATATACATACATATACATGTACATATATATGTGTGTGTGTGTGTGTGTGTGTGTGTGTGTGTGTGTGTGTCAACTGCAGGATCACAGGGAAGGAAATATGAATACAAGCTGCACTTTAGTAAGCCATGGCTTAAAACCTTGTTAAATTAGTAAATGCTGCAAAAAGTAGTTTTGATCCCTATATGCTCATGGACTTATAATCTCTATATATACAAATGACCTTGCTATCCTCTGGTATTTAAAATCTACACATATTTTATTTAGGGTAGTTTGGCTATCTTTATAGTGGCATCAAGTCGTCATTTATGCTAACACATAAGTGTTATCAGTCCTAATGCAGTTTTCTATTTTAAGGGTATATCTCTGACATCAATAAACTCTATGAAAAAGACTCTAGGGGAAACTGAATAATTAATGTAAAATACGTCCTTTAAAATTAAATATTTAGTTCTTATTAGTATTTTTAAGGTTTTCACATGATCACTGCTTCAGGGAATAATGACATTCACATCATAAAACTGTGAAAAATGTCACTTTTAAATTGAATGTTATTTTTAAAATATTAAGTTTGAATATAAATACTCACGGAATAACACTTTTACTTTTTTCTTCTCTCTCCCAGAATACCCAGAGGATAAGCAGTTCTCAAGCCACTCAGCCCCTAGCTACCCCCGTGGTGTCTGTGACAACCCCTAGCCTGCCTCCACAGGGCCTGGTGTACTCAGCAATGCCGACCGCCTACAACACTGGTGAGCCTCCTCTGTTGCCTTCTGTGGGTTTTCTTTCTTTGTTTTGTGCTCAACATGTGCTTTTATGATTTTTAAATAGTATATTTATTGAAATAAGTTATTTCCAGTTTCTTAGATTCACATTTGGATATGTTAAAGAAACACATGCTAGTCTTGAAAAAAAATTAGAAAATACACATTGATCGTAGAAAGATTTCCCAGCATGAACTTTTACTTACCCCTGACGAAGAAACAACTAGCTGTTATCAAAATTATGGTATGCAGCAAGCGGAGCAAAAGGCTCGGCATTTTCTATATAGTTCTTGTTAAACAGCATCTCACTATTTCAGGCTTTTAAAATGAGGTGTTTTTCTGTATGCTGTGTCAACCTACCTTGGGAAAGACTGAGTCCCTTTGGACCTCAGGGCTCGGGGAGGTGGAGCTGGGTGGCTGTGCCAGCAGGTCATGTTTTCCTCCGTGTGACACCCCTTTTGGTTTCTGCTGTTTGTGCCTGAGGGGCAAGACCAGGAGCTTTCTTGTTTCTCCTCAGAGTCTGTCACTCGTCACCTCTGAGGGGAGCTTTTCACTCATTCATGCTTATTTAGACATTTCACTCCCAAATACCCTATTTGGAGGGTATATCAGGTAAATTTAAGAATGCTGCAGTGACTGAAGGGGTGCTTTCAGCCACGCAGGCTGTGTGGAGAACCCGACGTGCACAGGTTTCTCTAGATGTGCCATCATAGGGAGCGGCAGAGGACACATGGGGCTTCACTTTCTCACCAGCTGAGCCAAACACCTGATGCTTCAAAAGAAGGAAAAGAGGGAAATAGTTAAAAATACCTTGCCAGTTTTTCAGAGACTACAGTGCAGAGAATTTATTCTTTTGTGATTCTAATAAGGAGACTAATAAAAATCATCTAATTTTAGACTTCAGGATAAATGCTGTAGCACGGTGCTTTCACCCTGCTCTCTGGAGCTCCCAGAGGGGTGCAGAGCCATCAATACATTTGATTGCTGCTTTAATTCCAAGTAGTTCTTTTAAAACAGAAATAACTTTAAAAGGTTTTGTTGAAAAAGAAAGCCTCTTAGAAAATGTCTACTACCTTTTCCAACAATCAATATGAAAAAAATGTCCAAATCCATCAGCTAAATCTAGAGTAAAGCCAGGGATTATGCATTCATATAAATTCTGTTTCATTGTCCTGATCACCAGCTATATGAGCAACACTATTCTAGGGACATACATTTTCTCCCAAGTTTATTCTGGAAAAGGAGACAGGACATACCTAAGTTGGTAACTATGGCAGGGAAGTCCTGAGTTGTTGAGGTTACCAGTTCATGCTCTGATCTCGAGAAGGTGAGGAAAGAAGGAAATCTGTGAGCTAGAATGTTCAGAGGAGTGTTGGCTGAGGAGATGGGGCTTGAGCAGGGTGTCAACATTAGATTACAGTTTACTGAGCATTTCATGACAGGCTTTTCCAATATTCAACTTAGATATCCCCCTGTATTTGTTTTTAGAAATGCCATGGGATTTAAAGAATCTTTTTTTTTTAAGTCCAGAAGGAATTACCAAAACATAAAAATGGAGTCAGGTTCTGTCGAAAGTGTCCATCACTTAGCATCAATCTCACTCCTTCTTTAACTACATAGTCTTTGCTGTCTTTCAGAGCACCTATTCTGTTTAATGTTACCACATTATCTTTAACGTATTTATCTATTTGCCTTTTTAAAACATGCGTCCATGTTTTGTCTTTTGTTAGTATATCAGCTACGTTGTATGTGTGGCATGTGTCAAACACATGCCAGTCAGTACAGGGATGAGTGAGCAACATTTCAAAGAGTACAATAGTTCTGTGTGGAGGAATCATATAGACGCTTCCTCATGCCCATCCATAACACTCCCAGCTTCTCCACTTATTCATGGATCCATTCAGCACATATTTATTGAACACGTACTGTGTAACAAGCACCGTGCCAGGCACTGGAAATACCAGAGTGCGTGGTTAACAGTGGAATGTAGGGTCTATCAGAGGAAAAGACACAGGACAAACAGCTCTAGGAATAATTTATTACTGTCGTGTTAAGGGCTTCACTGAAGCTTCAACCTGAAGGAGCACGCGTGACTCAGTCAGGCAGAGTAGGGAGAGTGTTCCGAGAAGAGGGAGTACTGTGTACAAAGGCTAGGAGGCAGCAGGAGCATGGCTGGAGGGATGGGACGGCTGTAGAGTTGAAACTACAGAGGTAAGTAGGGATGCATAGGCCTTGTTGAGGACTTTGGACATGAGAAGCATTGGGAAGCAATAGAAAGGTTTTAAGCAGAGAGGTATCATGACCATATTTTTTTTTGAGATCACCTGGCTACAGTGTGCATGGGGCAAAAGTGAATTCAAGGACACCACACAAGAGGCTACTGTGATGGTCCAAGTAATGGATACTGATGGCGTGAACTAGGGTGGTGGCAGTAGAGACGGTGAAACTTGGGCAGGCTTGAGAGACAATAGCTAGAGTCAACCAGACATGATGGCTGGTGGTGGAAGTAAGCACCAAGGATAACACCCACAGATTTCTGGCACGAACAGTCATGTGAAAGTTGGTTCCATTTACTAAAGAGAAGCAGGTTTGGAGGAAATGATGAGTCCAGTTGGGGTCATGTCAGATTTGAGGTGTGTCTGGAGAGACATCCAAGTAGACATGTCAAGTAAGTAGTTGGAAGGACTTGGAGGCACTGTGGAAGGCACAGTGTGATGGACCCCCACCCCAGCTTCTGTGGGGAGGGACAAGGCAATCTTAGAGAACACTAAATGAGAAAATATCCTAAGCAGAGCTATGCTGTTTCAACTCAGTTTCTTTTTTTAAAATGCTAATTCACTAGGAAGACCAATTTCTTTAAACACCTCTCTTGAGACATGAAAAAGAAGTTAGAAGAGTTTTTGCCTCCTCTCTTTAGAACTGGAAAAGACAAGTGTTAATGATGAACTGAAATAACTCTACGTGTGAATGATAACTAACATCCCACGTCTTGGTCACAACGATTATGACTGAAGCATTCATGTATATTATGTCTTGTAACAGTTTTTTGATGAACTTTCATTTTGCATGCAGTCAGGGATCTTTTGACAGTTCCTGTACTTCGAACAAACGCAGTCATTTAATTGCGTGATAATGTAAATACTGTCTATGTCACTAAGCTTGGCACCCCGTGAGAAGGGGTCCTGAGTCTTTCCTGCTCCCCCTGTACTTCAAGAATATGAGATGTGCTGATTTAGATGGAGTCAGGGTGAGCTGGAGTGTTTCTCTTTGTTCAGGAGGGTAGCAGTGGGCATATTTATTTAAAATAACAATTGTATAGGAACATCCTTTAGTGATGGCATTTTTATTATTTCTATTTACAAGTCCGGAAGAAGTATCTCAACTTCTTGTAAAATAATAAACTATAAATTATTCAGTACAAAATTTAAACCTTTTTTATTGAAATAATCCCAGACAACTGAATACAGCTAGGTCCTATAAACCTCCCCAAAGAAAAAGTGTTTGTGGGTTTTAGACCCATAAGTGCGTTGTTTGATGTTATGAAGTACCTGGCTTCTCTCAACATAAAACTTTTGAAGCAACTAATTGAAAAACAGATTTTGCATGGTCCTTTTATTACACACACAAGCAACATTTCCTTCTTTTTTAGATTACTCACTGACTAGTGCAGACCTGTCGGCCCTGCAGGGCTTCAACTCCCCAGGAATGCTGTCTCTGGGACAGGTGTCAGCCTGGCAGCAGCACCATTTAGGACAAGCAGCCCTCAGCTCTCTCGTGTGAGTAACTAGAAATTTTCCCCAAATCTGTACCCCTATTTCCCAACCCCTGTCTCATTCCACTGCCTTTGAAGAAAGGCAGCCTGAAGGTATTCCGGCCTACCTACCACCCTTCTCTTTTTTTGCCTTGGTTAACATCAACAGACAAAGAGAATAAGAAAATGAGCTGTGCCCTTTGCTTTCTCCCCGGATCGTAGGGGTGGAGTGGTAGGGCTTGGGTATCTTATGTATGAATCAAGCTACATGGGATTCATGTGGTTGATCTCAGCCCACTGCATACACTGTATACCTCACCAAGAAGGGTTCACAAAAGAGAATGTTCCTTATGGACAGTGTGTGGGGATATAAGTGAAAAGGGTTTACAGTGGTGCCCAGGTAGGACCAGGCATCACCAGCAGAAGGAATGGTGCTTCAGTAGAACCAGAATAGTCAGCCCACAGAGCAGCTAGAGGAGAACATCCTAGATGAGGGGACAGCATAGCAGGCCCACGTGGCCTCCATGAGGGTTGGCTGCCTCGCCCCTGCTCAGGACACTCGGGACACCCAGCCTACTAGCCTCCTGCCCTGAAAATCCCCAGAGAGCTTCCCTGCATCCTGAAATAGCTCCACAATGCATACTGTTATCAGTCGTCTTGGGAATTATGTCATGGAGAAAGGCACAGAGTATCTGAGGGAAATTTCTTTGCCTACACAGGTGTTTGGCCCTCGGGCCTTTGCAGAGCATCCTAACTGAACACACTAAAAATAGCCATGCAAAGGCAAGTGGAAAAGGCTTGGTGCTCAGACTGGGGGGAAAGCCTGTATACACTCTACTGTGTCCTACTCTGAGCAAGTCACTTAGCCTTTCTGAGACACTTTCCTCATCTGGAAAATAGGGTGACATGACTGCCTTCTGAGAGCTGCTGTGAGAATAGGTGACATGTTGTGCCTGTCACAGAAGCAGCAGAAAGGAAGAGATGAAGCAGAATTCAAGTTGCCATATTGTTCCTCTGCCATTTTGGTCCATGTACAGCATTAGTCACTGACACTGTTTTGGATCCTTCAGCTACAGAAGTACCAAGACTGTGGGTGACAGGACCAGTCACTAAAAATCTCAACTGTACTTGTTTTTTGTCTACCAGGGATATATAATTTTTTTCTGTGCCAAGCACTGCAGGAAACACCAAAACTGGCCTTGGGGAATTCTGACAGTATTTCAGACCCTGGACTTTTTTCAGTCGGGTGGTGTCTGTAATATTCCATTTATGCAGATGCACTCACAAACCATCTACCATATCTTTTTTTTTTTCCTTCAGTGCTGGAGGGCAGTTATCTCAGGGTTCGAATTTATCCATTAATACCAACCAAAACATCAACATTAAGTCAGAACCAATTTCACCTCCCCGGGATCGAATGACCCCATCAGGCTTCCAGCAGCAGCCGCAGCCACCGCCGCAGTCACAACCCCCCCAGCCGCAGCCACAGCCACAGCCGCGGCAGGAAATGGGCCGCTCCCCTGTAGACAGTCTGAGCAGCTCGAGCAGCTCCTATGATGGCAGTGACCGGGAGGACCCGCGGAGCGACTTCCATTCTCCGATTGTGCTTGGCCGACCCCCAAACACTGAGGACAGAGAGAGCCCTTCCGTAAAGCGAATGAGGATGGACGCGTGGGTGACCTAAGGCTTCCAGGCTGGTGTTTGTACTTTCTGTTACTGCAGTGAACTGCTCTACATATCTAAGTTGGTAAATAAGGACATGAGTTAAATATATTTATATGTACATACATACATATATATCCCTTTACATATATATGTATGTGGGTGTGAGTGTGTTTATGTGTGGGTGTGTGTTGCATACACGGAATCAGGCACTTACCTGCAAACTCTTGTAGATCTGCAGGTGTGCGTCCCATGGCAAACAGAGCACCCTGTAGGCAGAGTCTAGTCTGGCACTTCCTTGGACTACTTGTTTCATAAGATAACCAGTTTTTGCAGAGAAACGTGTACCCATATATATAATTCTCCCACACTAGCTTGCAGAAACCTAGAGGGCCCCTACTTGTTTTATTTAACTGTGCGGTGACTGTAGTTACTTAAGAAAAATGCTTTGTAGAACAGAGCAGTAGAAAAGCAGGAACCAAGAAAGCAATACTGTACATAAAATGACATTTATATTAATTACCCACCTGGCATGGGTCTCTGTTGCAAAGAGGTGCATGGGAAAGGGCTGTTGATATTAAAAACAAAAAACAAAACAAAAAAGCCCCACACATAACTGTTTTGCACGTGCAAAAATGTATTGGGTCAAAGAAGTGATCTTTAGCTAATAAAAAAAGAGAGAATAGAAAACACGCATGAAATATTCAGAAAATATTAGCCTAGAAATATAGAGCATTAACAGTAAATTAATATATTAAGTTATAATTGGAATATGTCAGAAGTTTCTTTTTACATTCATATCATAAAAATTAAAGAAACTGATTTTAGCTCATGTATATTTTATATGAAAGAAAACACCCTTATGAATTGATGACTATATATAAAATTATATTCACTACTTTTGAACACATTCTGCTATGAATTATTTATATAAGCCAAAGCTGTATGTTGTAACTTTTTTTTTAGAGAATAGCTTTATCTTGTTTTAACTTTCTAGTTTTATTTTAAGAGGGGGAAAAAAAAACAAACAAAAATATCTTGCAAGCAGAACCTTGGAAAAAAAAAGCCATGAACACTTATTACTCTATATGTAAATTAAAAGTTGAGCCAAACTCTTTGTGTATATAGAATCTTAAATATATTATCACCTTTGATGTAAGTACCTATGTATTGTATGGTCACCAGATTAAAAAGTATATTTTTGTGGATTGCCGCCAATTTAGGGGGAAAAGGCGAGATCCTTATTAAGTAGAGTATTCACTGTTTAATATTTACTATTTTGTTAAATATACTGTACTTTGGATTTTAATTATTGGCCCAGTCTTTTCAGAGGATTGTATAAAGGGGTTTCTCCCCTCACTGGTGGTGAATGTGTGATGTTACATTGTAATCTTTGTGCTGTATGGGTTGAGCATCATTATATATTTTATATGTGTATATAAATAGCAAAGTGGCAAACAAAATTGGTGTTAAGTTCATCCTGCATAAATGTAAAATGTGTTGTGACAGATTTTATAAGGCATTATTTAAAACTTGCCTTTTGTGAGGAAAAAATATAGTAGAAAAGCTGACCTAATTTAATTAATATTAGAGAAAATGGCAAAATAGTTGATGAGCACAAAGGTTTTATAAGTGGTAAATGATTAGGAAAAAATATTCATGGGGAAAGGGGTCTTTTTTCCTTGACCCTCTAAAATAGCATGATGCAGCTGGTTACAGAATACTACCACGCCGGACACTCTGTGCATCGAATGACACTGCAGTGTGGGGAGCAGTCCTCTCATGGTGCCGATTCTTGGCACAATTCTTGCCATCCTGATGCCCTCAACTGAGATGCTGACCAAGGCCTTACTCTCACAGGAAGACAGCTAAGTGGTAACAGCAAGCTTGGCAGGTCCCTGGGCTTGTGCCATGAACAAAATTCAAAGTCCTGTATGTCTTTCATCATCGATTTTTAAATACTCCCTTTCCTGAGAAACTCAAAATAAGGGTTTAAAATTACTGCTATTTTCTATTTTAAACTTAATATTAAGCAGCTACCTACAATTTTTACGTATGTTTTGGTTTTTCCCCCTAAATTGCGTTCCTTGTGATGTTTTTCCTCCTATGCTCTTTGTGACAAATCATCAGCCAGACTTCCTGGCTGACACATAGGTAGTAGGTACAGGATAAACTTGTGGCATTCCCAGCTGCAAAATGGAATTCTGCTTTTAATGACATTTTCGGTAGTAAATTTTGATAGAGGCCAAAAAAGGGAGGGCAATATGCTTTGTCCTCTTGTCAGTTTAGACATTTGGCTCTTATTCAGAAAGGACTGGTTTTTCTTTAAAATATACTTATTTTACTGAACTACTTACAGGCACATTTCTTCATGAGGTCACACCTAATTGAAAGAAGACAGTTTCCCAACACTGAATTTCCAGGATAATCCTTACCACTTTGTAAACCATTTATAGCTTTGGAAGTGTTCAGTGCTTCTTTGGTTGTTATTTATGCATGTTCATGAACTTCTGCTGTACATGAGATAGGAGTTAACACATTCACATTTACTGTCTATTTTCTTGTGTGCCTTATGAGATGGCTTTTCTGACTGTATCTCAATAGTCTTTCTTTCTATGCAGGTTTATAATCAGTACAACTACTGTTTTCTAAAATAATATTACGCAAGGCTCGGAGTTTGTATTTCAATTACACTGACCAAGTAACAATGTATTCTGTTTTCAGGAACTGAGTATTTGACTGTTAACCCTTTTCCCATATACCCAGTGTGACTTAGAGCATATGGACTTGACAGAGACGCCCTCACCCAGACCCCATGTACGAACACATAAACATACATGTCTCCTGTTGGAAACCAGCTCAGAGTGGGGAAGACACTAACTGTGTCACTTCAGAACCTACTTTTCTACCCTTTTAGACTCATGTGTTTTGTATGACACCATCATAAGAAATTTTATCCCTGCAGATGAAGTATTTTATTACTAAAAGACAAAAACAAAAAAAGCTTAAATTGCACTGGTTAAAGTACGGTTTCCAGCAGCTGTACTTCCTTCAGCAGTCTACCTGGTACTACATTGAGAGTGAAAGTCACCACTGTACATTTACAGATGGTCCCAATCAAAAATCAACCTTTTGAGCCCTAATTACGTCCATTGTGTTAGAGACTAAATCAGGGGTTTGTTCTAAAAGAACAATATATGTTTTACCATTTCCTTTTACTGTAAGGACAACTAATAAAGCATTAACATATTTTCTGTATTAACCATCATGCGCACAAGAAATACATAGTAAATAAGGAACCAGAAAACTCCTGGCATTGGATCATAAGAAGCTAGATGATTAGAATGTGAAAAAGATTTTACAAATGTAAAACTTTTATTTCTCTGTAGAAACTTCACTTTGCTGTGCAAGAAGACACTGCTTTGCTATATTTAAAATGGCTTTTTTAAAAGAGATTTATGTATTTGGTAAATGTTTGTAGTCAACAGTTCACACAAGAAGCTGTACACGGTTTGATCATGTAAAACCGTTTGGCGGCACAAGCTGGACTTTGTTGCCATCCTTGAGATGAACCTTTTAAGAAAAATAAGTTAATGTCAATTTTTCCCTGAATGTGTTTTTTTTCTTCATTATACAATAAATATTATAGTGAACTTTTTATCAAATGGTTAAGAAAATGTTAGAGGTTGTTGTAAACTCTTTGTATCCTGCACTCACTACAGTAAAGATGGACTGGCTTTTCCTGTGTACTCCAGACTCTGTCATGTTTGCCACCAGTCGTCCTCTTTTCCCTTCCCCTTCCTCTCTCCCTCCCCTCCCTTTCCCTTTCCCTCCTCCTTCCCCTCCCCTCCCCTTTTCTGCTTGCAGGTCCCTTTCACTTGCTTTGAGATGTGGTCAGGGAAACTGTTGGCGGCACCCCGCCAGCCTCCCCTGTATTGGCTCCCGAGGCCTCTCCTCCTGGGGCGGCCCTGGACGCTTTAGGAAACAGCCAGGGATCCAGTCCCAGCATCAGCCAGCCTGGCCGTTCTGTGCATGCTGGTGTGGATACATTAAACCCATTCAGTCTCTGATCGCGGCTTCCTGCAGGATATGCTACCAAAGTGTGGGGGTGGGGCATTGTCGGCACTTACTATTGTCCGAGTCTATTTCTCCCTCAAGTTTAGGTGGTGAAATAATTTGTTTTACTCAACATGCATACATAATACTGAGCTGGGGTGGCAGAAGGAAGATTTACTAAAAAAATTTTTATTTTCAAAAGTGATGTGAAAAATTAAACTTGCAGCAGAAAGAGTTCTTTTCCTCTGATTCGCTTTCTAAGCCATCTCCCAGCTGAGCAGATTCTTGCTGTCAAAAGCTAAATTTCTGTGCTGGCTTTACTTGCTGGCTACTGTGAGACTCTTACTAGCAGGTTTTGAAAGCTGGTTGAGGCCTGTGGCTAAAAATAATCACACCGGCAGCTACTTAAAATCAATTCATTGCGATTTCCTAGTTGGCTCCCATGGGTGCTGCCTCCCTCTAGGCTCTGTCTTGTTTTTCAGTTGATTCTGTGACTGACACGAGCCAAGAAAATGACTTTTCAGTGATGTCTTCTGCCAGTGGGATGGCTCCTCCTGCCTGCTCCCATCTGCCTATCCAGTCTCTCACAAGGGGGTCCAAGTACCACTTGGCTGTAGAACTGAGGAGGCAGCGGTCTTCCTTTCAGCTGACACAAGAGTTGGGAGGTTCCAAACAGGCACCTGGAACACTACGGGGAGGGGCTCATGGGTGCCGAGTGGACACGTGCCGCCAGGCAGAGCGTGCTTAGCCCAGCGAGTGAGAGGTGGGCCCCAGCCCATGACTGCACGTAGCTGGGGTCAATTCCCACCTCCACTGCAGTGTCTGCTTCCTAGAGGACCCAAACTAACAGGGCGGCTTACCCCGCTTTGAGAACATGCCCTAGACTCCAGCCACTGTCTTACACAGTCTGCCTGCTCTGTGTATACCAAAGCGGCTGAACGCAGCTGGGGAAGAAAAAAATCAGTTATACTAACTGGTTTCACCATATTATCCTCCACCACCCTTTTTTTAAACTTTATTTTGAACTTTTTTAACTTACAGAAAAGTTGGAAAAATAGTAGGTTCCATATGTCCCTCACTTAGCTTTCCCTAATGTTAATTTACATAACCATAGTACCACTATCAGAACCAAGAAATTAACATTGATACAGTGCTATTAACTAAATACCTTATTAGAATTTCACCACTTTATCCACTATCTCTGTTCTAGGATCCAATCCAGGATCCCACATTGCATTTAGTTATGTCTCTGTAATAGTTCCTCAGTCTTGTCTTGTCTTTTACTGATCAGTTACTCCGAATAGTATCCCTTGATGTGTGGATTTGTGTTTTCTCATGATTGGAATGAGTGTGCATTTTGGCAAGAATGCCACAGAAATAATGTATCCTTAAGGCATCATGCAGTTCATGTCATATTTTGTACAGGTGATGTTGACCTTGACCACTTGGTTAAGTGGTTTCTATTGGGTTTCTCCACTGTAAAGTTACTATCTTTCCCTTTGTAGTTGATAAGTATCTTGGGGAGATGCTTTGAAACTATACATAGGTTTTTCAAACTTTCACCTACTAATTTTAGCATCTTGTTTAGAACAACTATTTCTGTAGTATTTGCCTGTTTTCTTCTACATTTATTAATTGGACTTCTGAAGGAACAGCTGTCTCTTCTCCCCACTAATTTATTTGATCATATTAATTATGGAATCATGGATATTTATTTTATTCTATGGGTTATAATCTAGTACTATCATTATTTTATTCCTTAAATTATTCCAGTTTTGGCCATTAAAAGCTCCTTTAGGTAGACTCCTGTATTCTTTGGAAAAGCTCCTCCCCACTTTTTAAGTATTTCCTTACCTACCTTACTTTCTGGCAAGATGTTAAACACTCTCATATTCATTCCCTGTCCAGGTACTGGAACAGCCACCTCTCCAAGGATTCCTAGTTCCATTTATCGGAGAATGGCATTGAGAAGCCAAGATTTTGGCACCACGTGTGCTCACTGCTACTAGAGTCACTGCTTTTTGGCCCTCTCTGCCAACAAAGCTAGGAAATAATGCAGGTATGCTCACTCACAGACACGCATCCGTATTCTGCAGCTAGTTACTGAAACGTGTATGTGAAAAACACGAGCTTACGGTAACACTTCCAATTTCAATTCAGCATCACAGGGTTCATTTTAACCTTTCCTTATTTGTAAATTCTTTCTCCTAAGGTAAGAACCTGGCTCTCATTATCTGCAGTCTTTTCACTTGTTCCGTTCTAGCGTACACATAAGGTAGTTTCAGAATTGCCAGTCCAAGGACTTCCCTGGTGGTCTAGTGGTTAAAACTCTGTGCTTCCACTGCAGGGGACACGGGTTTGATCCGTGGTCGGGGAACTAGGATCCTTCATGACGTATGGCATGGGAAAAAAAAAAAATTGCCAGTCCACACCTGCGTGACAAACACATTTATTGACCAGATTAGAGCATTTGTGTAGTTCTTTTTCCCTCTGGCTTTACATTATCCAGTGAGGACAGTGTTTTCCATGGTTACTTTATGTTCCCAGCCACCTTCAGTGTTAACGTTATTCAATATAATATAGGTAGGATCTCTTGTTGGCTTTTATTTCATTTCAGGTACTCCCCCTCATACCTGTTGGTTTTAATTTATTTGATAAGTGAATGGTAACTGAAACATTATTATGTTCTAAGAGAGCTATACAAAAGATACAGTAATGTCACTCTTTTCTCACCCCTGCTACCCCATCCCCCTCCCTGACTTTTCCCACCAGCCCTCTACGGATAACCAGTCTCTGGCTTCTGGTTTAATCCTTCCTGTATTATTTCTTTTGCATAAATTAGCATTTTGGTGGGTTTCTTTTTGTTTCTTTTGCTTTCTTCACTTAACGGTATGTCTGGTATAAACAAGATATAAACTACACACTCCTGAACAACTAATGGGTCAAAAGGGAAATCAAGAAATATCTTGAAACAAATGCAAGTGGAAACAAAACATACCAAAACCAATGGGATGTTGCAAAAGCAGTTCATTAAGGGAAGTTTATAGTGATAAGTGCATTTATAAACAAAGAAAGATCCCAAATAACCTAACTTTACACCTCAAGGCACTAGAAAAAGAAGAACAAACTAAGCCAAGGTAAGCAGAAGGAAGGAAATAACAGATCAGAGGGGAAATAAAGGAAATAGAGATCAGAGCAAAAATATAAAAGATTCAAAACCAAGAGCTGTTTTCTTTAAAAACAAAATTGACAAAACTTTAGCTAGACTAATTAAGAATAAGAGAATACAATCAGAAATGAAAGAGGCAATATCACAACTGATAACAGAAATACACAGCATCATAAGACATTATAAGGAACACTTGTATACCAACAAATTGAACAACAGAGAAGAAATGGATAAATTCCTAGAAACATACAACCAACCAAGACTGAATCAGGAAGAAACAGAAAATCTGACTAGACCAATAACAAGAAGATTCAATCAGTAATCAAAAACCTCCCAACACAAAAAGCCCAGGACCAGATGGTTTTGCTGGTGAATTCTACCAGTTAAAAAATCCTTCTCAAACTATTCCAAACAACTGAATTGGAGGTAACACTCCCAAACTCTTTATGAGGCCAGGACTACCCTGATAACCAAAGCCAGATAAGGACAATACAAGAAAAATTACAGGCCAGTATCCCCAATGAACAGAGATGCAAAAATTCTCAACAAAATATTAGCAGAACAAATTCAATGGCACATTAAAAGGATAATACACCATGATCAAGTTAGATTTATCCCCGGGATACAAGAGTGGTTCAACATGCAGATCAATCAATGTGATGTATCACATTAATAGAATGAAAGGTAAAATTCATATGATCATTTCAATAGATGCAGGAAAAGCATTTGACAAAATAAAACATCCTTTCATGATAAAAATGCTCAGTAAAGTGGGTATAGAAGGAGCAAACCTCAATATAATTAAGGCTTTATATGACAAACCCACACCCAACCAACCCACAATCATATGCAACAGTGAAAGGTTGAAAGCTCTTCCTCTAACATTAGGAACAAGACAAGGGTGCCACTCTCACCACTCTTGGTCAACATACTGGCAATCCTAGCCAGAGCAATCAAACAAGATAATAAAACAGAAGAAGATTCTGGAAAAAATGCCTATGTAAAAGATCCCGGCTTCCCTGTCCCTGAGCAAAGATCAATGATTAGGCAGCTATCCACAAACAAAAACAGCTCCAGCAAATCTCTAGAATCCACTTACGAAATTTTAGCAACATGGCGGGGGAAAAAAACAAAACCAAAAAAACCTGAGAATAACTGCACAAGAAGAGAAGGAAGACAACTACATTTTGCGTGTATCATCCCATCCTCCAAGACAGTATTCAGCACCAAGAAGGCCAGCTACTAAGAGTGCCTCTGAGTGGGAGACCTGCCCTGCAGACAAGCTCAGCAGCTTCCACCACTGATGAAGTCACCAGCCAGCTGCTCAGATTTGCCAGCCACACCACAGGTATTTACATTCCCTAATGCCAGCCAGTCGAGCTTCAGTCCAATCCCTCCCTGCTTCCTAACCCCCTCCCCCCAACCCACTGCCTCCTGCAAGAGCCTGGACCTGCACCAGTAGCCATCCAAGGTCTCTGTGGCTGCACATGGATAAGAAGTCAGACACCTGAGTCCCTCCCCACCCCCACCAGAGCCTGGGAGCTACACTTAGAGCAAACTGGCTTCAACAGCTACATGAATGCAAGACACAAATGCCGTCAGCTGACGCCCACCACTGGCTCTGTGCTAGGGACTAGACCCTCCAGCTGCCCACCGGTATGCCACCAGCCTGATGCTGGTCACCGGTCTCCACTGTAGCACATATACAGGGAGAGGAAACAGTACAGCCACAGGTAAACACACTGACAGCCAGGCGCCCTGATGCTGCTTTTGGGCAAGGATCAGGCCCTGCCTTCCCTCACAGGGAAGCAACAAGATGCCCACCTATAGACAGCCCCTCCAGCTTTGCTCCAGCATGCCAATGCCCAACCCCCATCACCAGCCCTCACTACAGTGTGCACAACCCATGGGGAGACTGTAGCACACTGACATCCAGGGACCCTGCAGCTGCCTGCAGGCCTGGATCAGGCCTGGACCATGCCCTGCCTTCTGTCTCTGGCCAGCACCACCACACCTACCTGTAACTAGCCCCTCCAGCAGTACACATGCATGCCCCCAGCCTGACTCCCACCCCTGGCCTTCACTGCAGTGTGCATGCCCGGGGGAAAGAATACAGCCACAGGAGCGAACACCAAGGACCAGGGCCCCTAGCATCTGTTTCTGAGTCCAGATGAGGCCCTGTCTTCTGTTGCTGGCCAGCACCACCATGCCCACATGTAGCTAGTTCATCCAGCTGAGGACCTGCATGCCCCACAGCCTGACCCCTGTCACTGTCCTCCACTGTAGTAAGCATACCCGCGGGTAGAGTGTGAAGCCATAGGAGAACATGCTGACACCCAGGTCCTCCACAGATGACAGTGAGCCCATAGCTGGCCCTGGCCCTTGCTACCTGCCCTGACCCCCATCACTTCAAGTGTGCCTGCAAATAACCTCTGCCACTACAAAGGCATCTGCAGCAGCCCCTGAAGCAGAGTGTGTGCACACCATTGGCTCCAGCCACCACTGCTGCCTGCCCTGCTCCCTAGCAGGGGAGGCATGGCTTAGAAGCCCAACATCCCTTGCAGCCATTTCAGATTCCCTGCAGTGCTCACCCAGGAATACATAGTTGTCAATACTGTAGATCCTAGTGGCTTGAGACAAAGAGACATCACACCCGCATTGGATCCAGTGCTGCCATGTGCCCTGTACAGCTAGATCTGGGGTCACCACACAATCTGGTGTTCCCCTATCCACAGGTAACAGGCTTCTCTTACCAAAATCAGTCCATAAAGTCTGGAAGAGGTGACTACCTCTTCAAATGCTCAGACACCTACACAAGGCTACAGGGATCACAAAGAATCAGGAAAACTTGTTGCTACCAAAGGAATACAGTAAACCTCCACTATCCAGACCAAAGAAATGGAGATTCATGAATTGCCCAACAAATACTTAAAAATAATTGCAAAAAAAAAATTGGCTACAGACACTCAGAGAGCTAGAAGAGAACACAGATAAACAATTTGATAATATGAGAAAAATAAAACAAGAACGAAATGAGAAGCTCAATAAAGAGACAGAAAACATAAAACAGAACCGAACAGAAATTTTGAAGCTAAAGAATACAATGACTGAACTGAAACCTTCAACAAAGAGCTTCAACAGCATATTTGAACAAATAGAGGGGAGAATCAGTGGACAAGAAGACAAGTCAACTGAAATTGTACAATTAGAAAAGCAAAAAGAAAAAATAATGTAGAGGAACAAAGAAAGCCTACAGAAGTTATGGGACATAATCAAAAGAAATAATGTACACATTACTGGAGTCCCAGAAGGAGGAGAGAAGGAAAAGGAGTAGAACACACATGAGAAGAAAATTGGACATTCAAGTTCATGAAGCTAACAGGTCACCAATCCAAAACATTCTTCTCCAAAACACATAGTGATAAAATTTTCTAAAACCAAAGACAAAGAGAGAATTTTAAAAGATAAAGAGAGAATTCTAAAAGCATCAAGAGAAAAAAAATTCTCTCATACAAGGGAGCCCCCATAAGACTATTAGCAGATTTCTCACCAGACACTAGGCCAGGAGAAAATGAGATAATATATTCAAAGTGCTAAGAGAAAGAAACTGCCAACTAAGAATACTTTACCAAGCAAAGTGGTCCTATAGAAATAAAGGTGAAATAAAATCTTTCCCTAATAAACAAAAGCTGAGGGGACGCATCATCACTGAATGTATAGTACAAGAAATGCTGAAAGGAGTTCTTCAAGATGAAAAAAAGGCCACTAATTAGTAGCTTGAAAACATGAAAATATACAACACACTGGTAAAGGATAGAGTAAGATTTTGAATACCTTAATACTGTAATATAATATGCTAACTACTTAACTCTAGATAAAGGCTAAAAGGCAAAAGTATTAAACATAGCATTAGCTTCAACAATTTGTTAATGGATAAACAATAAAAAATGTAAATGGTATCATCAAAAACCTAAAAGGGGGGGGGAAGGGGGAATAAATGGATACAGCTTTTATATGCAATCAAACTAAATTGCTATTAGCATAAAATACACTGTTACATTTATAAGATTTTTTTTTAAACTTCATGGGAACCCCAAAGCAAAATTCTACAACATATACATAAAAGATAGAGAGGAGGGAATTAAAACATAACACTGTGGAATATCATCAATTTACAAAGGAAAGCAACAAGAAAGGAAGACAAGAAAAAAATGGAACTATAATAACTGTCAGAAAACAATAAGATGGCATTAGTAAGTCCTTACCTATCAATAACTACTGTAAATGTTAATGGATTAAATTCTCCAATCAAAAGACACAGACTGGATGGATAGATAAAAAAAAAAAAAAAAGACCCAACTGTACGCTACAAGAGATCTCAGCTCTAAGGACATGCATAGGTTCAAAGTGAAGGGATGGCAAAAAATATTCCATGTAAGTGGAAGCCAAAAGAGCATGGGTAGCTATACTATATCAAACAAAATTGACCTTAAGCCAAAAATAGTAACAAGAAACAAAGATGGTCATTACGTAATGATAAAGGGTTCAACTCATCAAGAAGATATAACAATCATAAATGTATATGCGCCCAACATCAGAGCACCTAAATATATTAATACTAACAGATCAAAGGGAGAAATAGGCAACAATACAATAATAGAAGAGGATTTCAATACCCCACTTTCAGCAATATATACATCATCCAGACAGAAAATCAATGAGGAAACATTGGACTTGAACTATACTTTAGACCAAATGGACCTAACAGAAATATACAAACATTCCAGAATATACATTCTTCTCAAGGGCACATGCAACATTACCCAGGATAGATCACACGACAGGTCACAAAAAAGTCTTACCATATTTAAGAAGAATGAAATCATACTAAGTATCTTTTCTAACTGCAATGGTATGAAACCAGAAATCAATAACAGGAGGAAAGCTGGAAAAATCCCACATATATAAGACTAAGCAACATGTTCCTGAATAAACAATGGGTTAAAGAAGAAATAGAAAAGGGAATTAAGAAATATCTTGAAACAAATGAACATGGAAGCACAACATATCAAAACCTATGAGATGTTGCAAAAGCAGTCCTAAGAGGGAAGTTTATAGTGATAAATGTCTGCCTACATTAAGAAACAAGAAAGAGCTCAAGTAAACAACCTCACATTACACATTAAGGGAATAGAAAAAGAACAAACAAAGCCTAAATTTAGTAAAAAGAAGGAAATAAAAAGATCAGAGCAGAAATAAATGAAATAGAAACCAGAAAATTACTAGAAAAGATCAATGAAACCAAGGGCTGGGTTTTGGGTTTTTTTTTTTTTAAATAAACAGGATTGACAAAGCTTTTGCTAGACTGAATCAGAAAATGAAATAAAAGATATTACAAATGATAGCACAGAAATACAAAGGATCATGAGCAACTACTATGAGTAATTATACACCAACAAACTGGATAACCTAGAAGAAATGGAAATTCCTAGAAACACAGAACCTACCAAGACTGAAGATATAGAAAATCTGAGCAGACCAATATTGAGTAAGCAGATTGAACCAGTAATCACAAAGCTCCCAACACAGAAAAACCCAGGACCAGATGGCTTCACTGATGAATTCCACCAAACATTTAAAGAAGAATTAATGGCAATCCTTCTCAAACCATTCCCCAAAAAAAACTGAAGAAGAGGGAACATACCCAAACTCATTTACAAGGCTACCATTACCCTGATACCAAAGTCAGAAAAGGATACTACAAGAAAAGAGAACTACAGGCCAGTATCCCTGATGAATAGAGATGCAAAGAATTTCAATAAAATACTAGGAAACTAAATTCATCAGCACATTAAAAGGATCATTTACCATGATCAAGTGAGATTCATCTCTGGACATAAGGTGGTTCAACATACGCAAATCAATCAATGTGCTACACCACATTAATAGAATGAAAGATAAAAATCATACAATCATTTCAACAGATGTAGAAAAAGCATTTGACAAAACAACATCCTTTCATGATAAAAATGCTCAACAAAGTGGGTATAGAAGGAACATACCTCAATACAGTAAAGGCCCTACATGACAACCCCATAGTCAACATCATGCTCAACTGGTGAAAGGCAGAGAGCTTCTTCCCTAAGACCAGGAACATGACAAAAGTACACACTCTCACCACTCCAATTCAACATAGTATTGGAAATCCCAGCCAGAGCAATTAGGCAAGAAAAAGAAAAAAAAAGACATCCAAATAGGAAGGTAAAAAGTAAGACTGTATTTGCTTGCAGATGATATGATCTTATATATAGGGAATCCTAAAGACATGACCCTAAAACTGCTAGAACTATTCAACAAATTCAGTAAAGTTGCAGGATATAAAACCAACACACAGAAAATAGTTGTGTTTCTATACACTAACAACGAAACATCTGAAAAAGAAACAGAACAATCCCATTCAAAATAGCATCTAAAACAATAAAATACTTAGAAATAAATCTAACTGAGGAGGTAAAAGTTCTTTTGCCTGAAAAGTACAAATTTGATGTAAGAAATTGAAGACAACACAAATAAAAAGATAACCAGTATTCATGGATTGAAATAATTAATATTATTAAAATGTCCATACTATCCAAAGCCATCTAAGGATTCACTGCAACCCATATCAAAATTCCAAAGGCATTTTTCTGAGAGATAGAAAAAACAATCTTAAAATGTGTATTGAGCCACAAAAGACCCTAAATAGCCAAAGCAATCCTGAGAAAGAAGAATAAAGACAAACACATCATACTTACTGATTTCAAACTATACTACAACGTTATAGTAATCAAAACAGTGTTGTACGAGTATAAAAATAGACACACAGGAAATTCCCTGGCGGTCCAGTGGTTAGGACTTGGTGCTTTCACTGTGGTGGCCCAGGTTCAATCCCTGGTTGGGGAACTAAGATCCCACAAGACACCTGGTCTGGCAAAAAAAAAAATTAGACACACAGATCAGTGGAACAGAATCAAGAGCCCAGAGTCAAGAATACTCAGTGGGGAAAAGATAGTCTCTTTCCTCTAAATGGTGCTGAGAAAATTTGATAGTCTCTTTCCAACCAATGGTGCTAAGAAAATTGGGTATTCATACATAAAAGAATGAAAGCAGACCCCTATCTTACACCAATCAAAACATTAACTCAAAATGGATTAAGGACTTAAACATAAGACCTGAAACTATAAAACTCCCAGAAGAAAACACAGGGGAAAAGCTCTTTGACATTGGTCCTGGCAACAATTTTTTGGATATGACACCAAAAGCACAAGCAAGAAAAGCAAAAATCAACAATTTGGACTACATCAAACTAAAGAGTTTCTCCACAGAAAAAGAAGCAATAAAAACATGAAAAGACAACTTACAGAATGGGAGAAAATATTTGCAAACCATATATCTCATAAGGTTTTAATAACAAAAGTATATTAAAGGGGCTTCCCTGGTGGCGCAGTGGTTGAGAGTCCGCCTGCCGATGCAGGGGACACGGGTTCATGCCCTGGTCCGGGAGGATCCCACATGCCACGGAGCGGCTGGGCCCGTGAGCCATGGCTGCTGAGCCTGCGCATCCGGAGCCTGTGCTCCGCAACGGGAGAGGCCACAACAGTGAGAGGCCTGCGTACTGCAAAAAATAAAAAAAAAAAACATGTATATTAAAGAACTAATACAACTCAATAGCAAAAAACAAATAAACAATCCAATTTAAAAACGGGCAGAGGATCTGAATAGACATTTTTTTTCAAAGAAAACACACAGGTGGCCAACAGGTAGCATGAAAAGATTCTCAGCATCACTAATCATCAGGGAAATGTAAATCAAAACCACAATGAGATATCACCTCATACCTATTAGACTGGATATCGTCTAAAAGATGAGATAACAAGCTTAATGAGGATGTGGAGAAAAGGGAACCCCTATGCACCATTGGTGAGAATGTAAATTACTTTAATCACTATGGAAAACTGTATGGAGGTTCCCCCAATTTTTTTTAAAACTACCATATGATCCAGGAATCTCACTTCTGGTACATATACAAAATAAATGAAAAAAAGATATCAAAAAGGAATCTGTACTCCCATGTTTCTTGCAGCATTATCGACAACAGCCAAAATATAGTAACAATCTAAATGTCTGTCAATGGATCAATGGATAAAGAAGATTCAGTGGATACCCTGTGCCTCCACTGACAGCATCAACCCCTAGCCTAGTGCCTAAAGTCTGTAATATTATAAAAATGCTAATCCAAGTCTAAACAGCAGGGTTGAGACTAGAGGGATGAATGAGGAACTTGCCGTGTGTGCAAAATCTAAGAGGTGCCGAAAATCTCAGTAATCATGATGAATAATATCTTAATAAAATATTTCAGGGGAGATGGAGACAAAATCATGGAGTAGAAGGACATGAGCTCCACGCATCTTATGGAAACACCAAAATCACAACTGCTGAACAACCACTGACAAAACAAACAAACAAAACAAAACAAAAATGCTGGAACCTACCAAAAAAGATATTCTACATCCAAAGATGAAGAAGAAGCCACAACGAGAAAGGAGAAGGGGCACAATCATGATAAAATCAAATCCCATACCTGCTGAGTGGGTGACCCACAAACTGGGAAATAATCATGTCACAGAAGTTCTCCCACAAGGGTGAAAGTTCTGAGCCACATGGCAGGCTCCCCAGCTTGGGGGTCTAGCAATGGGAGGAGGAGCCCCCAGAGAATCTGGCTTTGAAGGCCAGTGGGGTTTGATCACAGGAATTCCATGGGACTGGGGGAACAGAAACTCCACACTTGTAAGGTGCACACAAGGTCTCATGTACACCAAGACCCAGGGAAAAAAGCAGTGACCTCATAAGAGCCGAGGCCAGACCTACCTGCAGTATTGGAGGGTCTCCTGTGGATGCAGGGGACAGCTGTAGCTCACTGTGGGGAAAAAGACACTGGCAGTTGTAGTTCTGGGCAGCACTCATTGGCATGAGCCCTCCTGGAGGCTGCCATTTTCTCACCAAGACCTGGCCCCACCCAACAGCCTGTAGGCTCCAGTACTGGGATGCCTCAGGCCAAACAACCAACAGGGTGGGAACAGAGCCCCACCCGTTAGCAGTCAGGCTGCTTAAAGTCTTCCTGAGTGCACAGCTGCCTGGTAAACACAACCCTTGACATGGCTCTGCCCACCAGAGTGACAAGAGCCAGCTCCACCCACCAGTGGGCAAGAACCAGTTCCAACCACCAGGAAGCCTGCACAAACTTCTTAGACAGCCTTATATACCAGTGGGGGAGACAACAGAAGCAAGAACTACAATGCTGTAGCCTGTGGAAAGGAAACTACAATCACAGAAAGTCAGACAAAATGAGACAGCAGAGGAATATGTCCCAGATGAAGGAACAAGATAAAACCTCAGAAGAACAATTAAGTGAAGTGGAGATAGGCAACCTACCTGAAGAAGAATTCAGATTTATGATAGTAAAGATGATCCAAGATCTCTGAAAGAGAATGGAGGCACAGATCGACAAGATACAAAAAATGATTAACAAAGACCTACAAGAGCTAAAGAACAAACAAACAGGGATGAACGATACAATAACTGGAATCAAAAATACACTACAAAGAATCAATAGCAGAGTAATTGGAGGCAGAAGAACGGATAAGTAAGCTGGAAGACGGAATGGTGGAAATCACTACCGCAGAACAGATAAATAAAAAAGAATGAATAGAAATGAGGACAGTCTCAGAGACCTCTGGGACATTAAATGCACCAACATTTGAATTATAGGAGTCCCAAAATAATAAAAGAGACAGAAAGGACCTGAGAAAATACTTGAAGAGATAATAGTTGAAAACTTCCCTAACATGGGAAAGGAAAGTCACCCGAGTCCAGGAAGTGCAGAGAATCCCAGGCAGGGTAAACCCAAGGAGGAACTCTCCAAGGCACATAGCAATCAACTTGACAAAAATTAAAGACAAAGAAAAAATATTAAAAGGAACAAGAGAAAAGCAACAAATAACACATGAGGGAATCCCATAAGGTTATCAGCTGATTTCTCAGGAGAAACTCAACAGGCAAGAAGGGAGTGGCAGAATATATTTAAAGTGATCAAAGGGAAGAATCTACAACCAAGAATACGCTACACAGCAAGGCTCTCATTCAGATTCAATGGAGAAATCAAAAGCTTTACCGACAAGCAAAAGCTAAGAGAATTTGGCACTACTAGTCCAGCTTTGCAACAAGTGCTAAGTGAACTTCTCTAGGTGGAAAAGAAAAGGCCACAACTAGGAATAAGAAAATTACGGATGGAAAAGCTTACTGGTAAAGGCAAACATACAGTAAAGGTAGGAAATCATCCACACACAAATATGATATCAAAACCAGCAACTGTGAGGACAGTACAAGTGAAGGATATTGGAAATGCATTTGAAATTAAAAGACCAGCAACTTAAAACAATCTTGTTTATATATAGAATGCTATATCAAAAGCCCATGGGGGACATCCCTTGTGGCACAGTGGTTAAGAATCCGCCTGCCAATGCAAGGGACACAAGTTCAATCCCTGGTCCAGGAAGATCCCACGTGCTGCAGAGCAACTAAGCCCATGCACCACAACTACTGAGCCTGTGCTCTAGAGCCTGTGAGCCACAACTGCTGAGCCTGTGTGCCACAACAACTGAAAGCCTGCATGCCCTAGAGCCCACACACCGCAATTACTGAGCCCACATGCCACAACTACTGAAGCCTGAGTGCTCTGGGCCCACGTGCCACAACTACTGAGCTTGCATGCTGCAACTACTGAAGCCTGTGTGCCTAGAGCCTGTATTCTGTAACAAAAGAAACCACCACAATGAGAAGCCCGTGCACCACAACAAAGAGTAGCCCCCGCTCACTGTTACTTGAGAAAGCTCACTTGCAGCAACAAAGACCCACCACACCCCCCAAAAAAACCCCATGTTTACCACAAACCAAAAATCTACAACAGATACACACAGAAAAAAGAAAAAGCAACCCAAACAAAACACTAAAATTAGTCATCAAATTACAAGAGAACAAAAGAGGAAGGGAAGAAAAAGACCTACAAAAACAAATCCAAAACAATTAACAAAATGGCAATATGAACACATATCAATAATTACCTTAAATGTAAATGGATTAAATGCTCCAACCAAAAGACACAGACTGGCTGAATGGATACAAAAACAAGACCCATATACACGCTGTCTACAAGAGACCCACTTCAGATCTAGGAACACATAAAGACTGAAAAGTGAGGGGATGGAAAACAGTATTCCATGCAAATGGAGATCAAAAGAAAGCTGGAGTAGCAATATTCATATCAGACAAAATAGACTTTAAAATAAAAACTATTACAAGAGACAAAGAAGGACACTACATAATGATCAAGGGATCAATCCAAGAAGAAGATATAACAATTATAAATATCTATGCACCCAACATAGGAGCACCTCAATACATAAGGCAAATGTTAACAGCCATAAAAGGAGAAATCAACAGTAACACAATAATAGAGGGGAAATTTAACACCCCACTTGCATCAATAGACAGATTAATCCAGACAGAAGATCATTAAGGAAACACAGGCCTTAAATGACACAGTAGACCGGATGGACTTAACTGATATTTATAGAGCATTCCATCCAAAGTAGCAGAATACACATTCTTCTCAAGTGCACATGGAATGTTCTCCAGGACTGATCACATGCTGGGCCACAAAGCAAGCCTCAGTAAATTTAAGAAAACTGGAATCATATCAAGGATCTTTTCTGACCCTAACACTATGTGAATAGAAATCAACTACAAGGAAAAAAACAGTAAAAAACACAAACACGTTGAGGCTAAACAATATGTTACTAAACAACCAATGGATCACTGAAGAAATCAAAGAGGAAATCAAAAAATACTTAGAAACAATGGACGATGAAAACACGATGATCCAAAACCTATGGGATGTAGCAAAAGCAGTTCTAAGATGGAAGTTTACAGCAATACAATCTCACCTCAAGAAACAAGAAAAATCTCAAATAAACAATCTAACCGTACACTTAAAACACCTAGACAAAGGAGAACAAAGAAAACCCAAAGTCAGTAGAAAGAAAGCAATCATAAAGATCAGAGCAGAAATAAATGAAATAGAAACAAAGAAAACAATAGCGAAGGTCAATAAAACTAAAAGCTGGTTCTTTGAGAAGATAAACAAAATTGATAAACCCTTAGCCAGACTCATCAAGAAAAAAAGGGAGAGGAAGAAAATCAATAAAATTAGAAATGAAAAAGGAGAAATCGAAACTGACACTGCAGAAACACAAAGGATTATAAGAGACTACTACCAACAGCTATATGCCAATAAAATGGATAACCACGAAGAAATGGACAAATTCTTGGAAAGGTACAATTTTCCAAGACTGAGCCAGGAAGTATTAGAAAATATAAACAGACCTATCACAAGCAATGAAATTGAAACCGTAATTTAAAATCTTCCAACAAACCAAAGTCCAGGACCAGATGGCTTCACAGGCAAATTCTATCAAACATTTAGAGAAGAGCTAACACCGATCCTTCTCAAACTCTTCCAAAAACCTGCAGAGGAAGAAACACTCTCAAATTCATTCTACAAAGCTACCATCACCCTGATACCAAAACCAGAAAAAGATATCGTAAACAAAGAAAATTAGAGACCAATATCACTGATGAACACAGATGCAAAAATCCTCCACAAAATACTAGCAAACAGAATCCAACAGCACATTAAAAGGATCATACACCATGATCAAGTGGGATTTATCCCAGGGATGCAAGGATTCTTCAATATACGCAAATCAATCAATCTGATACACCACATTAACAAATTAAGGAATAAAAACCAGATGATCATCTCAACAGATGCATAAAGAGCTTTTGACAAAATTAAACACCCATTTATGCTAAAAATTCTCCAGAAAATGGGCATAGAGGGTAAATACCTCAACATAATAAAGCCATATATGACAAACCCACAGCAACCATCATACTCAATGGTGAAAAACTGAAAGCATTTCCACTAAGATCAGGAACAAGACGAGGATGTCCACTCTTGTGAATCTTATTCAACATAGTTTTGGAAGTCCTAGCCATGGCAATCAGAGAAGAAAAGGAAATAGAAGGAATCCAAATTGGAAAAGAAGAAGTGAAACTGTCACTGTTTGCAGATGACATGATACTATATGTAGAAAATTCTAAAGATGCTACCAGAAAACTACTAGAGCTCATCAATGAATTTGGTAAAGTTGCAGGATACAAAATTAATACACAGAAATCTCTTGCACTCCTCTACACTAACAATGAAAAATCAAACAGAGAAATTAAAGAAACCACCCCATTTACCAAAGCATCAAAAAGAATAAAATATCTAGGAATAAACCTACCTAAGGAGGCAAAAGACCTGTACTCTGAAAATTATAAGACACTAATGAAAGAAATTAAAGAGGATACAAACAGATGGAAAGATATACCACGTTCTTGAGCTTCCCTGGTGGCGCAGTGGTTGAGAGTCCGCCTGCCGATGCAGGGGACACGGGTTCGTGCCCCGGTTCAGGAAGATCCCACGTGCCACAGAGTGGCTAGGCCCATGAGCCATGGCCACTGAGGCTGCACGTCCAGAGCCTGTGCTCCACAATGGGAGAGGCCACAACAGTGAGAGGCCTGCGTACCCCAAGAAAAAAAAAAAGATATACCACGTTCTTGGGTTGGAAGCATCAATATTGTCAAAATGACTATACTACCCAAGGCAATCTACAGATTCAATGCAATCAAATGCAATGCAATCAAATCTCTATCAAATCACCAATGACATTTTTCACATAGAACAAAAAATTTTTTAATTTGTATGGAACACAAAAGACCCCAAATAGCCAAAGCAATGTTGAGAAAGAAAAATGGACCTGGAGGAATCAGGTTTTCTGACTTCAGACTATACAACAAAGCTAGAGTCATCAAAACAGTATGGTGGACCTGAGTCAAGATAGCAGTGTGGGAAGATGTGGAGTTAGCATCGCCACAAAACTAGGGTGCTTACTGGCCACTGGTGGGGACTCTGAGGCCCAAGGAGACGGAAGGAATCCCAAAGTGAACCAGTAGGACGTAGGGGGACTGAGGGGGAAGAAGTGGAGGCCAGACAGGATCGGCACCCATGTGACTAGGGAGATCAATAGAGGCAGGCAGGAGTGACTCTCCAGGAAGAGTGGGAGAGGAGCAGAGGGCGATCGCCTGGCCCACTCGGGCCAGGAAGGCTGCTGAGCCCAAGCCAGTACCCCCCCTCCAAAACCGCATCCAGGCTGTGTGGGTCCTGGGGGCATAGGAGGGAGGCTGGGGAGATCAGGAGAGGCAAGTGGGAGGGGCCCTCCAGGAGGAGTGGGAGAGGATGGAGGGTGATTGCTCCACCCACTCAGGCACAGGGAGCCTGCTGAGCTCCCAGGGCAGTCCCCTGCCCTCCAAAGCCCCCTCCAGGCCGCGTACGTCCTTGGGGGCATAGGAGGGAGGCCAGGGAGATCAAGAGAGGCAGGCAAGAGGGCCCCTCCCAGACCGGAGGAGGAGCAGGGGAAAGGAGGGAATTTGCCCTGCCCACTCGAGCCCAGAAAGCCTGCTGGACTCCCAAGTGAGGTCTCCTGCCCCTGAGACCAGGGGTGCGGGGCACGCCTGGGACCCTTCTGTTCCTTGAGCCTAAGCCCCACCCCCCACAGCCCCTAGGGCCTTTTCCAGCCCTGTGGGTCCTAAGCATTGGCCCTGCCCACTGCCCAAACCTCACCCTTGCTTAGGCCCCGCCCTCCACCAACCAAGGCCATCCCCCCCCCTTTTTTTCCTACCTCCCCCTCTTTTTTACTATTGTGGTACTGATGTACCTTCCGGTTGATATTTTTATTTTTATATTCTTCCTAACATATCAGTTAGCTTCCTAGTCTAATTTTGTTTTTTGCTTTGTTTTTTTTGTTGTTTGTTTGTTTGTTTTTGCCACCTCATGCGGATTGCAGGATCTTGGTTCATGAGCTCAGGGTCAGGCCGAAGCTCCTGCAGTGGGAGTTCCGAGTCCGAACTACTGGACTAACAGAACCTCAGACCCCAGGGAATATTCACTGGAGTGTGGTCTCTAGGACTTCCTCATCTCAGAGCCAAGACCCACCTCTACCCAATAGCCAACAAACTACAGTGTTGGAAGCCTCATGCCAAACAACCAGAAAGACATGAACACAATTCCACTCATTAAAAAAAAAAATGAGATGGCAAAAAAATATGTCACAGATGAAGGAGTAAGGTAAAAACCTACACGACCAAATAAATGAAGAGGAAATAAGCGACCTAACTGAAAAGAATTCAGAGTAATGATAGTAAAGATGATCCATAATCTTGGAAACAGAATGGAGGCACAGACTGAGAAAATACAAGAAATGTTTAACAAAGATTTAGAAAAAGTAAAGAACAAACAGAGATGAATAACACAATAACTGAAATGAAAAACACACTAGAAAATATCAATAACAGAATAACTGAGGCAGAAGAATGAATAAGTGAGCTGGAAGACAAAATGGTAGAAATAACTACCGAGGAGCAGAATAAAGAAAAAAGAATGAAAAGAGTAGAACACAACCTCAGAGACCTCTGGGAAAACACTACACGCACCAACATTCGAATTATAGGGGTCCCACAAGAAGAAGAGAAAAAGAAAAGGTCTGAGGAAATATTTGAAGATATTATAGTTGAAAACTTCCCTAATATGGGAAAGGAAATAGTCAATCAAGTCCAGGAAGCACAGAGAGTCCCATACACAATAAACCCTAGGAAAAACACACCAAGACACATATTAATCAAACTAACAAAAATTAAATTCAAAGATAAAATATTAAAAATGGAAATGGAATGGAATGGAAAACAAAAATAACATACATAGGAATACCCATAAGGTTATCAGCTGATTTTTCAGCAGAAACTCTGCAGGCCAGAAAGGCATGTTAGGGTAAACTTAAAGTGATGAAAGAGAAAAACTGACAACCAAGATTACTCTACCCAGAAAGGATCTCATTCAGATTCTATGGAGAAGTCAAAAGCTTTTCAGACAAGCAAAAGCTAAGAGAATTCAGCACCACCAAACCAGCTTTACAACAAATGCTAAAGGATCTTCTCTAAGCAGGAAACACAAGAGAAGAAAAAGACCCATAAAAACAAACTCAAAACAATTAAGAAAAAGGTAATAGGAACATACATATTGATAATAACCTTGAATGTAAATGGATTAAAGGCCCCAACCAAAAGACACAGACTGGCTGAATGGATACAAAAACAAGACCATATATATGCTGTCTACAAGAGACCCACTTCAGACCTAAGGACACATACAGACTGAAAGTGAGGAGATGGAAAAAGATATTCCATGCAAATGGAAATCAAAAGAAAGCTGGAGTAGCAATACTCATATCAGATAAAATAGACATTAAAATAAAGACTATTACAGGAGATAATGAGGGACACTACATAACGATCAAAGGATCAATCCAAGAAAAAGATATAACAGTTATATATGTTTATGCACCCAACATAGGAGCACCTCAATAAATAAGGCAAATGCTAACAACCATGGAAGGAGAAATCAACAGTAACACAACAATAGTAGGGAACGTTAATACCCCACTTGCATCAATGGACAGATCAATCAAACAGACAATAAATTAGGAAACACAAGCTTTAAATGACACAATAGACCAGATAGATCTAATTGAAATTTATAGAACATTCCACCCCAAAGTGGCAGAATACACTTTCTTTTCAAGTGCACATGGAACATTCTCCAGGATAGATCCCATCTTGCGTCACAAATCAAGACTCAGAAAATTTAAGAAAATTAAAATCGTATCAAGCATCTTTTCTGACCACAATACTATGAGATTGGAATCAATCTTGTGAACATGATTATACTACCCAAAGCAATCTACAAATTCAGTGCAATCCCTATCAAACTACCAATGGCATTCTTCACAGAATTAGAACAAAAAATCTTACAATTCGTATGGAAACAAAACGAACCCCGAATAGCCAAAGCAATGTTGAGAAAGAAAAACGGAGTTGGAGGAATCAGGCTCCCCACCTTCAAACTATATCACAAAGCTACAGTAATCAAGATAGTTTGGTACTGGCAGAAAAAGAGAAATATAGATCAATGGTACAGGATAGAATGCCCAGAGATAAACCCATGCACACATGGGCACCTAATTTACAACAAAGGACACAAGAACATACAATGGAGAAAAGACAGCCTCTTCAATAAGTGGTGCTGGGAAAATTGGACAGCTGCATGTAAAAGAATGAAATTAGAACACTACCTAACACCATACACAAAATAAACTCCAAATGGATTAAAGACATAAATGTAAGACCAGACACTATAAAACTTTTAGAGGAAAACAGAGGAAAAACACACTTTGACATAAACCACAGCAAGATGTTTTTGACCCACCTCCTAGAGTAACCGAAATAGAAACAAAAATAAATGGGACTTAATTAAACTTAAAAGCTTTCACACAGCAAAGGAAACCATAAACAAGACAAAAAAACAACCCTTAGAATGGGAGAAAATATTTGCAAATGAAACAACAAAGGCTTGATCTCCAAAATATACAAACAGCTCTTGGAGCTCAATATGAAAAAAACAAACAATCCAGTTAAAAAATGGGCAGAAGACCTAAATAAACATTTCACCAAGGAAGACATACAGATGGCCAAGAGGCACATGAAAAGATGCTCAACATCACTCATTGTTAGAGAAATGCAAATCAAAACTACAATGAGGTATCACCTCACACCTGGTCAGTATGACCATTATCACCATTATCAAAAAAGCTAGAAACAATAAATGCTGGAAAGGGTGTGGTGAAAAGGGAACCCTCCTATACTGCTGGTGGGAATGTAAATTGATACAACCACTATGGAAAACAGTATGGAGGTTCCTTAAAAAACTAAAAATAGAACTACTATATGAACCAGCAATCCCACTACTGGGCATATACCCTGAGAAAACCATAATTCAAAAAGAGACATGCACCACAATGTTCATTGCAGCACTATTTACAATAGTCAGGACATGGAACCAACCTAAATGTCCATCAACAGATGAATGGATAAAGAAGATGTGGCACATATATACAATGGAATATTACTCAGCCATAAAAAGAAACGAAATTGAGCTATTTGTAGTGAGGTGGATGGACCTAGAGTCTGTCATACAGAGTGAAGTCAGAAAGAGGAAAAAAAATTCCATATTCTAATGCATATATATGGAATCTAAAAGAAGAAAAAAATGGTACTGATGAACCTAGTTGCAAGGAAGGAATAAAGAGATAGACATAGAGAATGGACTTGATGACACGGGGTGGGAGTGCCAAGCTGGGGCGAAGTGAGAGTAGCATCGACATATATACACTACCAAATGTAAAACGGTTGGCTGGTGGGAAGCAGCAGCATAGCACAGGGAGATTGGCTCGGTGCTTTGCGATGACCTAGAGGGGTGGGACAGGGAGGATAGAAGGGAGGCTCAAGAGGGAGGGGATATGGGGACATGTGTATGTATATGGCTGATTCGCTTTATTGTGCAACATAAACTAACATGGTATTGTGAAGCAATTATACTCTAATAAATATCTATTAAAAAAATAAACAATGAAGCCCTACCATATAGAATAGGGAACTATATTCGATATCTTGTAATAAAACAATAGAAAAGAATATAAGAATATATATATATATAACTGAATCACTTTGCAGTACACAAATACTGTAAATCAACTACACTTTAATAAAAAATTAAGAAGAAAACAAATAAAACTTTTCAGGCCAGGAATAATATATTCAAAATATTGAAAGAAAAAACTTTCAGCCAAGAATTCTATACCCAGCAAAGCTGTCCTTCAGAAATAAAGGAGAGACAAAGACTCTCCCAAACAAACAAAAGCTGAGGGAGTTCATCACCACTAGACCTGTCTTACAAGAAATGCTAAAGGAGTTCTCTGAGTGAGAGTAAAAGGACACATATTAACATCATTAAAACATAGGAAGGTAACATAAAATTCACTGGTAATGGTAAATATATAGTCAAAGTTAGATCCTGTAATATGGTAATGGCATATAATTCACTTGCAGCTCTAGTTTAAAAGTTAAAAAACAAATGTAGTAAAAATAACCATAACTACAATAATCTGTTATTGGTTTACACAATATAAAAAAATGTAAACTTTAACATCAATAACCTAAAATGTGAAGGGGAGAAGTAAAAGTGTAAACTTTAAAAATCCTATAAAAGTTAAGTTTTCGTCAGTTTAAAAGAGTGTTACAATTTTAAGATATTTTATGCAAGCCTCATGGTGATCACAAGGGAAAAACCTATCGTAGTCACACAAAAGAACATGATAAATAAGTCAAAGCATAATGGTACCAAAAGACACCAAAACACGAAAAAAGACAGAAAGCAGGATAAGAAGCAAGGAAAAATGGATCTACAAAACAGTCTGAAAACAATTAATGAAATGGCAATAGTAACTCCTTACCTATTAATAATTCCTTTAAACATAAATGAATTAAACTCTCTAATCAAAAGACAATGACTGAATGGATAAAAAACAAAAACAAAAACAAGATGCTTACTTTAGCCTTAAAGACACATATAGACTGACAGTGAAGAGACAGAAAAAGATATTTCAAGTAAACCAAAACCAAAAAAAAAAAAAAAAAGCAGGGTTAAACTAAAAATAGTAAAAAGTGACAAAGAAAGTCATTATTTAATGATAAGGGCTCAATCCATCAAGAAGATATGAAATTGTAAATATTTATGCACCCAGTATCAGAGCACCTAAATGCATAAAGCAAAAACTAACAGAGCTAAAAGGAGAAAGTACAGCAATGCAATAATAGTCACAGATTTTAATACCTGACTCACAATGGACAGATCATTCAGACAGAGAATCAATAAGAGCAGATTTGAATGATCCTATATATGGATCTAAGACATATATAAAGAACATTATATCTAACATCAGAACACACATTCAAAGCACCCATGGAACATTTTCTAGGAAGACCATCTGTTAGGTCACAAAACAAGTCGTAGCAAGTTCAATAAGACTGAAATCACACCAAGTATTTTCTCTGAATACAATGGTATAAAACTAGAAATCAATTACAGGAAGAACACTGGAAAATTCTTGAATACATGGAAATTAAACAACACTCTCCTGAACAACCAATGGTACAAAAGAGAAATTAAAAGAGAAACAGAAGTTTCTTGAGACAAACCAAAATGGAAACACAACATACCAAAATGTATGGGATGCAGGGAAAGTAGTTCTAGAGGGAAATTCATAGCAATAGACACCTACATTAAGAAATAAGAAAGAGCTCATATAAACCACCTAAATTTAC
Organism: Monodon monoceros; assembly: GCF_005190385.1. Lineage (NCBI taxonomy): Eukaryota > Metazoa > Chordata > Mammalia > Artiodactyla > Monodontidae > Monodon > Monodon monoceros. Next base: position 50,153,461 of record NW_021703778.1, read on the forward strand.
TCCTCAAGGAACTAGAGAAAGAAAAGTAAATTAAGCTCAAAGTTAGTAGAAGGAAGGAAATAAACATTAGAGGAGATTAAATGAAATAGAGAGTAAAAAGGTAATAAGAAACTAAGAGCTGTTTCTTTGAAAAGATAAACAAAATTGACAAATCTTTGGCTAGACTAACCAAGGAAAAAAGAAAGGACCCAAATCAATAAAACTACAAATGAAAAAGGAGACATTACAACTGATACAAAGATATATGAAGGATCATAAGAGGCTACTACGAACAATTATATGCCAACAAACCAGACAACCAAGAACAAATGGAAAAATTCTTAGAAACATACAACCTACCAAGACTGAATCAGGAAGAAATAGAAAATCTGAACAGACCAACTATTAGTAAGGAGATTAAATTAGTAATCAAAAACCTCCTAACACAGAAAAGCCCAGATGGCTTTTCTGGTGAATTTTACCAACCAATTAAAGGGGAATTAATGCCAATCCTTCTCAAACTATTCTCAAAAATCAAAGAGGGAAAACTCCCAAACTTATTTTACATGGCCAGCATAACCTGTCCTGAAAAGGACACTAAAAGAAAAGAAAACTACAGATCAGTGTTCCTGTTAATTACAGATGCAAAAATTCTCAATAAAATATTAGCAAACTAAATTCAGCAGCACATTAAAAGGATCATTTACCATGATCAAGTGGGATTTATTTCAGGGACTGAAAAATGTTTCAACATTCACAAATCAATGTGATACACCTCATTAATGAAATGGATAAAAATCATGTAATCATCTCGATAGATTCTGAAAAAGCATCTGACAAAATACAACATCTGTTCATGATAAAAACTCTTAACAAATTAGGTATAGAAGGAACATACCTCATAGAAACAAAGATCATATATGACAAGCCCACAGATAATATCATGATCAATAGTGAAAAGCTGAAAGCTTTTCCTCTAAGGTCAGGAACAAGACAAGGGTGTCCACTCTCAAAACTCCTATTCAATATAGTACTGGAAATCCTACCCAGAGCAATCAGGCAAGAAAAAGAAATAAAAAGTATCAGAAGTGGAAAAGAAGAAATAAAAATGTCAATACAAAATTCTAAAGACTCCACCAAAAAACTGTTAGATTTAATGAACAAATTCAGTAAAGTTCCAAGATACAAAAGTAACAGTAGTGTTTCTATACACTGACAATGAATTATCTGAAAAAGAAATAAAGAAAATGATCCCATTTACAGTTGCATCAAACACAATAAAATACTTAGGAATAAATTTAACCAAGGACATGAAAGATCTCTACACTGAAAACTATCAAAACATCAATGAAAGAAACTGAAGTAGATACAAATAAATGCAACGCTATCCTGTGCTCATGAATTGGAAGATTTTAAAAATTTCCTTATTACTTAAAGCCATCTATAGATTCAATGCTATCCCTATCAAGATTCCAATGGCATTTTTTACAGAAGTAGAAAAAACAACACTAAAATTTATACAGAAGCACAAAAGACTCTGAATAGCCAAAGCAATCCTGAGAAAGAAGTACAAAGTGGGTAGCATCACATTTTCTGATTACAAGCTATATTATAAAGCTACAGTTATCAAAACAGTATGGTAGGGCTTCCCTGGTGGCGCAGTGGTTGAGAGTCCACCTGCCGATGTTCATGTCCCGGTCCAGGAAGATCCCACATGCCACGGAGCGGCTGGGCCCGTGAGCCACGGCCGCTGGGCCTGCGCGTCTGGAGCCTGTGCTCTGCAGCGGGAGAGGCCACAACAGTGAGAGGCCCATGTACCGCAAAAAAAAAAAAAAAAGTATGGTAACGGCATTAAAACAGACACACACCAATGGAACAGAATCAAGAGCCCAGAAATAAACTCAGTGATATATAGTCAAGCAATATTTCACAAGGGAGCCAAGAATACTCAATGGAGAAAAGACAGTCTTTCCAATAAATACTGCTGGTAAAATTGAATATTCACATGCAAAAGAATGAAAGTAGATGCCTATCTTACACCACACACAAAACTTAACTTGAAATGGATTAAAGACTTGACTGTAAGACTAGAAATGATAAAACTCCTAGAAAATAATACAGGCAGTAAGCTCTATGATATCAGTCTTTGCAATGATTTTTTGGATATGACAAAGCACAAACAAAATAAAAAATAAACAAGTGGGACTACATCAAAAAAAAAGCTTCTGCACAGCAAATGAAACCATTAACAAAAATGAAAGGATAACCTACAAAATGGGAAAAAAAATATTTGTAAACCATATATCTGATAAGAGGTTAGTATCTAAAATATATAAACAACTTGCAACTCAACAGCAAAAAATAAATAAGTAAATAATAATAATCTAATTAAAAACGGGCAAAGGACCTGAATAGACATTTCTCCAATGAAGAAACATATGAAAGGCCAACAGGTACATGAAAAGCTGTCACCATCACTAACCATCAGGGAAATACAAACCAAAACCACAATGAGATACCACTTCACACCAATCAGAACGTCTTAACATCAAAAGGACAAGAGATAATAAATGCTGACAAGGATGTGGAGAAAAGGGTACCCCTGTGTACTGTTGGTGAGATTATAGATTGGTACAGCCACTATGGTGAACAGTATGGAGGTTCCTCAAACAATTAAAAAACACAACTACAACATGATACAGCAATTCCACTTCTGGGAATATATCTGAAGTAAATGAAAACACTATGTCAAGGAGCTATCTGCACCTCCATGTTCATAGCAGCATTCGTTTACATGGAAACAACCTAAGTGTCCATCAAGGGATGAATGGATAAAGAAGTTGTGATACATACACACACACACACACACACACACACACACACACACAGATGTTATTCAGCCATAAAGAAGGTGGAAATCCTGGGACAACACAGACAGATCTTAAGGGCATTATGCTAAGTGAAATAAGTCAGTCAGAGAAAGACAAATACCATATGATCTCATTTATATGTGAAACCTAAAAAAAAGAAAAAAACCAAACTCGTACAAAAAGAGATCAGATTTGTGGCTACCAGAGGCAGGGAGTGAGGTGGAGGGGAAATTGGAAGATGTGGTCAAAAGGTATAAACTTCCAGTTATAAGATAAATAAGTACTAGGGAAGTAATGTACAACATGATGACTATAGTTTACACTGTTATACGGTATACATCAAAGTTGTTAAGGGAATAAATCCTGAATTCTCATTACAAGGGAAAAAAATTTTTCTCTTTTTTTTTTTTGTATCTACATGAGATGATGGATGTTAACTAAACTTGTGGTAATCATTTCACAGTGTATCTAAGTCAATTCATTATGCTGTACATCTTAAACTTATATAGTGCTGTATGTCAATTTTATCTCAATAAAACTGGGAAAAAATGTTAAAATCCCCTTTATAAGCCAGCATCTCAGGGCGCATAGCATTCTCCCTCAAACTCAGGCTTTCACAACTAATGCAGAGGCAATGTAAAGAACTAGATTGCTGAGGAGGGGCTGTGTCATGGCTGTGGCTGGGTAGTCCTGCTCTGGGTGACCCTGAGGCTTCTGCTTTGTTTCTGCAGCCTTGTCTCCCCAGAATAAAATGGGAGCATCATTTGTCTGATGACAGATTCCCTAGGCTTTTGCAATATTAGGCACTACAGTTCAACAAAAAGGACTGAAGACTATCTAACAAATCTAATTATTCCTTTACAACATTAACTCCCAAAACACACTAAAAATGCAGTAAAATATATAGAAAATGAGCTCCATGGTATCTCTTATGTATACCTAAAACAATTTTAATATTTATTATTTGGCTGCGTCAGGTCTTAGTTGCAGCACATGGGATCATTTCTGTGGTATGCAGGATCTTTTGTTGTGGCACATGGGCTCTTCTTTGCAGTGCCTGGGCTCAGCAGTTGCGGTGCACAGGCTCTCTAGTTGTGGCATGTGAGCTCCAGAGCATTCAGTGCGGTGTACAGGCTCTCTAGCTGTGGCGTATAGGCTCCAGAGCGTGTGGGCTCAGCAGTTTCAGCACACAGGCTTAATTGCCCCCCAGCATGTGGATTCTTAGTTCCCCAACCAGGGATCGTGTCCCCTGCATTTGAAGGTGGATTCTTAACCACTGGACCACCAAGGAAGTCTCCTTAATAAAAGTTTTAAAGTATGTTATGCAGACCAATCAGCAAGACTGTACTTGTTACTACCTGTTCTTCACCTGCTGGGGTAACCTTGAGCCCAAGCCCTGGACAGGCCTCACCGCTTGGACATGGACACTTCCATTTTCTCCAACATCATCCCACATCTTTTAACTCTGAATTACCAGCTCCCTTATTTAAAAGGAGGAATCAATTTTCCCTCACAGAAGAAATTATTTTATTCCATTTGAAAAAAAGTATACAGATATTCATTCTTTGCCTGGCAAAAGTCATTTTCTCATGAGAGTCTGAGTCCTGCCTGGTGAATTTAATGGTGACAAATGGTTAGAGAAACCTGTGGCCCTCAGGGGCACAGTGCACACAAACGTTTGGCTGGAAAAGCATTTACATGATCAAAACATTTCCTGTAGCAAAGGCTGATAAGTTCATTTTATCCTGAAGACCATTTGCTTTTGAAGAAAACATTTAATTTTGAAGATAATTTAAATTTGCTAATTGAACCCAGGGCAACATAGTTTTTCACATAACTGAGAGGAGAATGAAACTGGAAGCCCATCTCGGGTACTTCTTCACCACATTCCCCTCCTCTTACATGATGAGCTCTTTTAAATTGATCTCTAGGCTGAATGTGTCAAATGCCTTAAACCTGCCTAAAACCCAAGAGCAGCATGTTTTTCTCCCTGGAGACAGACCTCCCTAAGGCTGAGCCACCAGCCACCCTGGCCAATTTCCACTCCTTCAAAGGACCGAGGCAGGCTCCTGCCCTCACCCCATTCACCCTTGCTCCACCAGCAAGGTCTCAGAGGTCAACCCATGCCCTCCACGAGCCTCTGAACTTAGCACCACTGCTGCCTTGTCATAGAAGGAGACGGGCAAACCCCCAGGCCCCTCTTTTTATGGTCTTCCACAGCAAGGGTCACCTCTAGGCCCTCCATTAAGTGTTCAATATTTTAACATTATGAGCTACACTGTATTCACTCAAGGAAAAGTGACTGAGCCCCGTTCCTGTTCTGTGGCTCTAGAAGTCCTAAGGATGGAGTCAAGGAAGCAGCAGATAGCAAGCCCATTCTCCCTGTACCACTCTTCCAGACACATACAGGGGCCAGCAAAAGCTGGATTGATGACTGTTCAGCCTTAGAAGTGTCACATGTTGGGACCTCAGTGAGAGGCACTCATCCTTCTCCCTATACCTACTCCACTCCAGACACTGACCAGAAAGAGCTCCTTCCAAGAATGCTGACTTGGGGGCTCCAGTTAGCAATCACTGTGGAAATGCTCCTCAGGTGAAACAGGGCCATGGCCTCCAAATGTCCTGGCCAGGAAGTGCTTAAAACATGCCTGCGTGTCAGATTAAGGAGCTCTAAAATTACGAGGAACAGAACTGCTATTTATTCAGTATTATAGCAATTTAGATTTAGGGCTTTTTAAATTCTAGATATGACATTGCCTCAAAAAGGCTGTCTGAGGGGGCAAATGTGAAGCAGGGCTTATTACAGTGTCATGTGTCACACTCTGAAACAGGGTGACATCCCATCGCTACTGCACAACACCTTTGTTGGGGGGGACACAAAACTTCATGTCAGAGCCAGTCACTCCTCCACAGCAGGCAGGGGACAAAGCAAACATCCAGACAACCAAAGCTGATACCAGGGGCTCCCATACTGCAGGTCCATCTGCCAAGGCCATTCATCTCCCTCCAAGCATGTCCAGCTTGGGGACCTACACAGTGCTATTGTGAAGACACTCATGGCCAGTCCACTAAACGCCTTCAAGGAACAGCATCTGTCATGTGTAAATGTCTCTCCTGCCGCTCCTCTTTAGATGTAGGAGGTTGAGGACGCTGGTGTTTTGGCTCCCGCAGCCTTGGATCAGGCGAGTCTATTCCCCATGATGACTGTGATTGACATGATGGTGGCTTCTGAAACGCGTCCATATGTCACAGAAAAAAAAATGCAGCACGCTAAGATATGGCCAATGTCGGCTGATGCACATTAGGAGCCCAAGTGCTAAAGCTGCCCTGATTCCTTAGAAACAACAAGAGCTAGTTCTTCCCGTGGGTGGTCTGACTGAACTGGCTGTCTGAAGAGGGGATGGTTGGCAATGGAATCGCTAATTTGGGGGATTGCCCTAGAACTGCACTCACTGCCATCGAGCCATTAGGGACAGCAGTTGTATTCAAGATACTAGGGATCTCACTAGTAGTTTGTATTTTAAAATAGACCAAATAAAACACTGGTAAAACAATTCCAATCAGAAGCATGATAAAAACAGCATTCCACCTCTGAATTCCACAGTCTGCACCGTTTGTAGGTATCTTCGGAGGAGTCGGAAGCAATGGCTGACTGGAGGTCTCTATGCAGCAACTTTCACTCAAAAAGATTTCTGACTGCACTGCATGCTCAATATTCTGGTCAATGCCCTTAAAGAAATCCGTCAGTGGGTTAGACGAGGCACCGGCACTGACAGCTGCTCTGTCTGGGTCTGGCTGCTCCTCGAAGGTCACTCTGGTCTCTGTAGATGAGCTCAGGAGGGGTCTGAGTTCTTTGTGGGTCTCTGTTAGGATCCCGTGGTTTTTCACTGGAATCTTAACAGATTTCAAAGCATATAAGTCTTGTTCTCTGATGAAGTTGTTGACTTTCTTGATATCTGCAACCTAGGGAAGCCATGAAGACAAACATCACGAAATGATGTAAAGCTCCTTAAAACTAATATCCAAAAAGTGGTGCTTAACCTTTCTGTGTGACGGTCCAAGCCCACACAGCTTAAGAATCTGATGAACACTGGAAAACTGTACCTACACACAAAATTTAGTTTAGGCTGAATAACTTCGTTTTTTTGGCTTTAACTCAGCCTTAATGTATAGCTTAATCATAAGATTTTTTTATAGACTTACAAGTTTGAACAACTCAAGATTAGTTTTGGAAAAGACTTTGTTTAAAGTGTGCCTTCAACAAAATGCTTTTAGGTGAAACACATCATGGTAAAAGAAGGCTGTACCCTTTCTACAATCAACTTTTGAGAAAACAGTGCCCCCATCTGGGTGACTCTCTCCTGCATCAGAACTTAATTTAGTAGCTGTAGTAGACATTAGCATTCAGCAAACACAAAGCCTCAGCCAGCTCTACAAACACTAGAACCTAGTTCACCTGTAACAACATTTTAAAAGGTGTGCCCTCATGATTATACGACGTTTTCTTTCCCAGAAGCACTGTATGGCCTATAAACTTATTTTTAAAATAAAAGCGACCTAGAGTTAATTCACTTCAAGGATTTCACAACACTTCTTTTCACTAGAAACATGCAGAGAATATGCATCAACTTGGAAACTATAGACTGAAATCTTCTATTCCAATATTAGGACTTGAGGAGAAAGGAACACGACTGTGAGTTTTAAAAAGTAACAAAGTTTACGACAAATTCCTCTCATAATCAAACCTTAATTTTTTTAAAAGTAGGGGGAAATATAAGTCAAAGATAGATCCTCCCTCAAGTTGTTTGAAAACTTACCAAAAGCATCAGAGATGGACTCTAAGGTTCTAACTCCTAAGTCCACTTAAACTAGAGTGTAAATACAGCCAACAGACTTTATTCAAATCAATCATCTTCATTATTTTCATTACTTAGCAAGTGCTTTTATCATTTAATTGAATTGGGGTGGTGGACATTTTTAATTTATTATATCCTGAAACTTAAGGTGCCTTGAGATATTTTTGTTTTTGATCCTAATAAACTAACATTAAATTTATTTACTTCAAATAGGAAAACTAATCACTTCTTAGATACATTATATAGTCCTTTGGGATTTATTAAACATCACTGTTCCAAGAAGCCCACTGCATCTATTCAGGTCTTTGTAGGACAGGATTCAGTTTTCAACCCTTGCTCTATAAACCATATAGTATGTCTACAGAAGCTGATTATAAGAGTCAAATATAAATCTCAGTACAGTTTACAGGCACTATGTGTCCCTGGAGACCAGTTTATTTCCCTGGGAAACAACACCTCCACACAACATGTTGAGTCATTTGATCCTTGTTAGGTAAATGACAGACCCTTCAAGGATGAAAAGATTTTTTTAAATAAGTAGCTTATATAGCCTTAGAGAAAGCCATAGTAGCAGCACAGTGCTAGCAAACTGAAATAGTTTCTATCTAGGAGAAAATGCAGCAATTCAATAAATACCTTCCTACTTACTTTGCCATTGTTAATCACGCTGAATGCTAAAAATATAATTAAAGAGAGAAACAGGGTTATATAGATACACAGCATACAAAGGATAGATCATGCAGTTCTAAAAGAGAGAAGGCAAAACTTTACCAATCAAATAAGCTAAAACCAGCAAGAAAGGTTTAGAAAAAGAAAAGTAGCAAAAAAATAAAACAAGCATACCAAAGAAATCTTGGATAAACTCTGCGTGGCATCTCTGGCCCCATTATGTCTTAAATAAAATGTGCTCAAAAGAAAAAGCTTTCAGAATTTCATTTTGGAGGGACAAGGAAGAGGTGCAGAGAGGGAACTGCCCTGTCACCTGAAGTTCCTGACTAATTCCCTCTCTCTCTGAGGAAGGGAAGGTACTTCCACCTGCCTTCCATCTCTAGTTAGACAGAGGTATCCTTTACTCTAGAGCAGGCTTCTTCCAACCACCTCTGGGGTCAGAAAGGGTCCCCACCCTTCAGTGAGCTCCTCTGTTCCTCTAAACACAGGGGCTGAAGGGCAGGTGGCGCCTTCACCTGTGGGGTTTCTTACTTTGCAGCCATACTGAAGAGCGAGCTTGTTGAGGCTGTCCTCCTGGGCCAGCTCCCGCTGCAGCAGCACCACATCCCCTGCTCCTGGCTGGTGAGGGTGGTGGGCACCCTTCTTCTGGCACTCCTTGCCCCGGGGCCGCAGAGCTACTTGGTGGGACTCTTCCTCAGAGGAGTCCCCGGAGTCCCCAACACCATTCTCAAACATGTAAATGTGGCTGGTCGGAGTCCTACAGACCATGGCTGGGCCTTGGAAGGTCTTGGCTAACACTTCCTTCTGCCTCATTTTCTTAACTGAAAACCAAACCCCAGGGTTAATTCCACACAAGGCATATTCATTCCTCTGTGGCTACACTGAAGATAAGTGTCTTCTTGTTGTTAGAGATGACTCCTTTCCCTAATATAAATACTCAACACATACCATCGGCACAAAAAATGTCAAAACGTGTTTACGCTGGCTGAGATGAAGGGAGAGAGACAGGCAAATAAATACACTCTTTTTTTTCTAATTGCATACTTTTTACGCAGAAAACAAAAGAGTCCTCTTTCTTCTCCCCTTATTCCTCATCCATAGCTATGTCTCCCCAAAACCCACATATGCAGATAAACAACTTCTCTTTTCGGTCCCAGAGTAGTAAAGAAGCAGCTGGGATCACTGCTATGAGAGGTAAAGACTGTTCCCAACTTCCTTCCTTGCACAGACCCTTTGTACAAAAAAATTCTTGCTCAACACTTCAAGCATTCCAAAGTACCTTCACTTAAGGTCAAGACTAAGGTCACTTACTTAGAAGAACTACGAGACTAAATAATCTTGATTTTGAAACGACTTGAATTATATAACATGTGAGGCAAGCTGGGGGAAGATTTCTGTCAAACTAAGAAATTCGTCCGGTTTCTCACAGGTCCCTTGGCCTTCAGAACCTCCCCGTGTCTGGTTATTTTCACTTCCCGACCAGTGCGGAAGCCACAATACAAGCCTTTCCCCTCTCCAAGTTGCTCGAATGAACTTCCAGAAATGAAATCTCCAACCCGGGAACGAAAGCTTCAAAAAGGGTTGGCTCCGGGTTTCTTCGGAGCCAGGAAGAGATGCGGCCCCCTCGGGACAGCGTGGCCACGGAGCGACCCCCCCCCCCCCCGCCCCACCTCGCCCCAGCCCCCTCCCCGCACTCCGGGGGCTCCGCCGGCCCGGATGAGGGAGGGAGGAGGCGGCTCTCCGGGTGCCCGAGGGTCACCTGCGACGGCCCGAGCTCGGGCGGACCTTCCCGTCGGAGCTCAGCGCCTGCCAGGAGCCCCGGCGGCTCCCAGGCCTGTTTCCCTCGGAGCCCCTTCCGCGAAAGGGAGCTGACTATAAAAACCGAGAGCGGCCCGCCTCTATGCTTAAACGGGTGGGGCCCCAACAGTCCACAAAGGCACGACCTCCGACCTCTGACCTCCACCCCAGAAATCTCGGGGCAGTCCTCGACGGTCTGGGACGCTGCACCTCCAGCTGCAGGACGGTGACCTCAGAGACCCAGGAGTGGCGGCTCGCCACCCAGCCGACGAGCTGGGCGACGCCGCAGCACCGCAACAGGCCCACGCAATGCCCCCTCCCACAGGCCGGGTACCTCAGCGTCCGGGATCCGCCGAGACCGAGCGCAGGCGCCGCTGCTGCGCCTGCCGATTGGCTGCGGAAATCAGCAGGTTCCCGGGGGCGGGGACGGCGAGGCAGCCAATGAAATCAGCGGTGGGCAGGGACTGGGACGAGCCGGGCAGTGCTGAGAGGTCAGCACAGGACCTGCGGGGAGCGAGGCCCCGGGGGCGGAGCCGGGGCCGGGACCCTGGGTCTGGGGCGGGGCCTCAGCTCCTGGACTGACGCTCGCCCCACCCGCCTGCCTGCAGCTGCTGCACCGGCTACTTCTGGCTCCAGTTTGTGCTTCTGCTCTCCCTCCTAGCTTTCCGCTGAGCCTCGGCTTTTTCACCCCGCCCTATGTCCATGGTCTGTAACGAGAGCTCAGATACCCAGTAGAGTGGGTGTCACCAGCTGAGGCCTCCGGCGGAGAAGGAGCCCCTCTGGCTCGGTCTAGGAGGGTGAGGGGTCTCCGCATGCTGAGCCTTCTCTGGCCGGAACACAGGAGGAGTTTGCTTCGCCGCGCCCCGCCCAAGAGGATAAAAAAGAAAAGTCCACCAATGTAAAACACTGAACCACACAAACACGGACCAAGGAAACATAATTTATCAAGTGTCAGATGGCAGAGGACTCCTTAAGCTTAAACGTGCTGGATGAACTCTTTCACACACTAAAGCGCAAAAGTTTAAAACTGCAAAAGATTAAAATCCTTAATTGAGAGAGACCTCATTGAATTAATAAGAAACACACTAAGATTCCAGTAGATAAATAGATGAAGAGCATTGAGTACACAATTCTGCAGAAGCAGAACACAAATGGCTATCAGGGAAGAGAAATTAACCCTCACTAGCAATCAAATTAAACCACAAAGCAAAAGGATTAAAACAGTAAGATCTCAGAAACCCCTTCTATGGCTTTCCATCCCACTTAAAATAAAAGTCAAGTTCTTTATCTTGGCAGACAAAGTCCAGGGTGGTGTGAGGGCTCCAGCACAGTCTACCTGTTCCTTTCAGCTACGCCCCACTTTTCTCTGGCCTTTAAACACCCAGATCTCCCACCTCTGGCCCTTCACAGGAATGTCCTTCTCTCAGCTGCTGGCATGGCTAGACCTTCTGACCCTCAGGCCTCAGATAAGTCACCTTCTCAGCAGGTGTCCACCCTATATACATGTGTGCTCCCTCCGTGTTCTGGCAGATCAATTTGTTTCTTCATTGCACTTCCCGCTTAATTTACTTGTTTTATTGCCAGAATCCTCCTGCCCCTAATTATCATCTCTGTTTTGCTCACCACTCCCAGTGCCCAACTCTGCTTGCACTTAGTAGGTGCTCATTAAATAGTGGTTCAATAGGAGAGACATTAAGTGACCTCAGTAAAGTACACAGGAAGGAAGTAACAGCACCAAAATCCAGTTCCTTCTGTGTTTGATTCCAAAGGCCCGGCTGTCTGGTCCAGAGCACCTAGCCATGGCCTGGTAGATTTGGCAAGCCTAGGAGTCAGAATTTAAAAGTGTGATTAATGGGAGAGGAATCAGAACAGAACCTGCAAATCTGAATTAATATAGTCGCGCTCTGATCAGTTATAGTTGCTTCTTTCATTCAGCTGTCCAATAAAAAACAAATCCAGATTCAGGAGGGACTTTTTTCAAAAGGATTACTGCCAGAGGAGAAAGGGACTGTTGCAGTGGGGGAGGAGGACTATTGCAATAGAGAGAAGGTCTATAATGCCTGCAAGCATCTAAGAGTTAGGCAGAAAGGGTTGCTCTTTTATAAAGAGGAATAAACAAGACTAGAAAGAACCAGGTGTGGGGAAGTGGGATGAAAGGGTGGCAGGACTGGATAGTAAATCCAGCCTATTCTCAGGTGGGACTGTATGCTGGCTCAGGCTGAGGCTGGGCCAAAGTTCATTCAGGGGCCTGGACGATGGAGAGAGGCTTAATGCAAGTTTGGTTAACAAGAATTTGTTTCCAATTGACCAATGGGGACAAGAGGCTCAGCTCATCATTTATGAGGCAAAGAAAAGAAATTTGTTTCTGACCTTGTCTTAGGTAAACAAGGGGGGCATCTGTGAGTCTTTAAGTCATATGGGGAAGGAAGGATGGTTCTTTGCAATAAGCCATTTTCCAGAACACTAAAACTTCGGGAGGTTGGTCTTAACCTTCATTGCTTTCCAGGAGCACATGGCTTGGGTAAAGTTCAACATTGTCCAGCTTATATCAATGAATCTCTGTCCGCGTGTCGAGCACTGGGGCATAGTAGGAAGTAAAGCTGGCAAGTCCTAATGGGGCTTACATTTCTAGAGGGAAGATGGGCAAAAACAAAGATATATACAGAAAAGAGCACTACAGATTTCGCTAGAGCTTCGATGGTTGTGTCTGTTAACAAAAATTATCCAAACTTCATAAGGGCAAAAGGATGGCTGTGTATCCTCTCAGTGCTAACCAAGTCCCAGCTTGGTTAGCAGACCTGTGCAAGAATTATCTGATTCTCTAAAGCAGAGGTTCCTGAAGTGTGGTCTAGGGACTCTGGGAATTCCTGAGACTTTTTCAGGAGGTCTGTGAGGTCAAAACTATTTTCATAGTAATGCCAGCATTATTTGTATTTTCCACTTCATTCTCTCTTGATAACCAGTAATTGAGCTAAAGTATATTGAGTCCTTCCTGAGTACCAGGTAACACAACAACAGTATATGTAGGTATTATTATAATCCCCAATTTCCAGATGGAAAAACTGAGTATGAGAGAATTGCAAGTTGCGTATCCAGCGTCCATTCTAACCTTTTACTTAGGAACAAAGCCCTAACATTATATGGGGAAACAATGTGCCAAGCTGAGACTATATTTCCCTTCCTTGCAATGGGGTGTACACATGTGAATAAGTGCCAGACAATGAACTGTAAGAGGAAAATGTTGGATGGGACTTCTTAAAATGCTTTTTAAAGGAAGACATCTGCAAAAGCTCTGTAAAATATTTTTACCCTTGCTCCTGCTGCCTGGAATGTGATGGCTAGAGCACCTACAGTCATCTTGGATCATCTTGGCAACATTGGAGGTGGAATCCATGTGCTAAGCACGCCAAAGCAGAAAGATGGAAGGCGTGTGAGGGAGAAATAAATACCTCGGTTGCTTAAGAGGTTGTGAAGATCTCTGTTAGTAGCAGTTGAAGTATTTCCTAATTTATATACTTAGGCACAGAGGTTAAGTTACTTGTCTAAGATATCATAGCTAGGAAGTACAAGAGGCAAGATATAACCCCAGACAGTGACTACAAAGCCCACGGTCTTATGAAAGCTTCTGAGCAGGGCTCAGTTTTGCTTTATCTGCTGCCCCAGCCCAGCCAAAGAGACCTGCTAACCTGGTTAACAGTTTCCTCTGAAACATACCCTAGTTTGGTTTCTCCCCTAGTTTTTGCCCCAGGCCCTTGGCTAGACTGGCTGAGATGCAGTTCTTCAGGGCTGAGTGAAGCCAGATAGGAGGTGTTGGGAAAACATGGCTCATCTACTGAAGTGTGCCAGAGTCACATCCGCCAGAGACAGTCCCACTTCTTCAGCCCTGAGAAAGCTATGACCGACCAAACATCCACAAGCAAACCTGCCTGCTCAGATGTCCCTCATACTCCGGCCAAACCTAGGCCATCATGTCCCTGTGTCAGCCTGCTACGGACTGAATTGTGTCTCTCCCCTAAATTCATGTGTTGAAGCCTTAACCCCCAATGTGACTGTACTTGAAAATTGGGCCTATAAGGAAATAATTCTGGTTAAATGAGATCCTGAGGGTAGGGCTCTGATCCAATATGATTAGTGTCCTTATAAGATGAGACCCCCAGAGAGATCACTCTCACTCTCTCGCTCTCCCTGCTCACACTCAGAGGAAAGACCATGTGAGGATCCAGCAAGAAGGTGGCCATTAGTGAGCCAGGAAGAGAGCCTGCACCAGAATCTGAACCCTAATGGACCTTGATCTGGGACTTCCAGACTCCAGAACTGTGAGAAACAAATTTCTGTTGTGTAAGCCACCCAACTGTATTTTGTTACGGCAGCCTGAGCTGACTATGATACTGACCTTGTCCCCAGGACGCCCCAGCGAGGGCAGGAGAGATGGATGGGAGCAGATGCTATGTGGCTGTTTTCCTGGATGTTTCAAAACACCAGTGAGTACAGAGCAGAGAATTGTATTTGCAAAGCCATTAGAATTTCTTACATCACAACTTCTCATTTTTTAGAGAGGAATTTAAGATCTATAGACACAGGGGACTTGCCTGAGGGTGCGTAGCTGGTTAGCAGTAGTTTTGAGGCACTATGGAAAATGAATGGAGTCCTACGCCAGCTCTGCATTTACCAGCTGCAACGTTGATCTTCCTGTAAGCTTTCTGGACCTTTGTCCCCTCTTCTACTGTGTTGTCCCCTATACCCAGGATGGCCATGCATTCCCTCTGCCTGGAACAATTCCAGGTTATGCCTATTGTCTCAACACAATTATAATTAACACCCCTTCCCTTCTCATAGTGTCTGGACACACCCTCTACCCCTGTGGCAGTTTTCAAAGCACATACTCTCCACCCACCACCTGGCAGACATTGCTAGTTCATCACTGAAGCCCAGACAGCTGTTAGGCCTCTGCATGGAATATACAGGACAGCCATGACCAATCAAGCAATATTGTCAGAGGAGGTGAAGTTGGTTTGCCATGCCTACTCTGTGGAATCTTGTAGTCTTGATCTGGTTTCTTAGGTTGTGGTTTCTCTAGTGACACAGGAAAATCCATTGGTCATTGTGGCTCAGTCTCCTATCCACAAAATGGAAAAATCAGAACCTCCTGACTTCTTCCACGTGTTGTAAAGTCATTGTTAGAAAAGAAGCCCTTGGAAGAAACGTGGCAATGAGTGTTAAAGCTCACAGCTCCAAAGATGTCACCAACTATAGGAATTCATGGGAAAGTGTAGAAAAAAGGTTTAAGAAATAGATTGCATTTGGTACAGCAAAAAAGTCATTAAAAAGTTAAAAGGCATATGACAAATCAGGTAAAAAATTTGTTGTCTTTGATATGTTAATATCTTTAATATATAAAAGGCCTTCAGACCTTAATAAGAAAAAACAAACACTCCGTGGAATAATGATGTAAACAATTCACTAAAGAAATACACATAGAAAAAGGGTGTTAACTTTACAGATAGTCAAATCAGTGGAAACTCAGATAGCTGCAAGAAGCTGAAAAACTCAAACCTAAAAGGATTGTATGGTTGCACAGGTTGGGATAGGGTACTCTCAGGCCCTGCTTGTGGGAGTGTCCACTGGGACATTTGTAGCAATAGCTTTTAAAATGTGCATATTCCCTGATTCTGCCTCCCACGTTTAGGAATTTACCAAGGAAATAATTAGGACATGTAAAAAGATTTGGTATAAGAGTATTCTTAGTGGTGAGAAATGAGGGGGGGAACCCAAAAATGTCCAATAGAAGGGGATTAGGTTGAACTCATTTAGGTCGTTTATGAAATGGAATAAAATATGTACACTCATTTAAAATACTCTTGTAGAAGATTAGTTATAGACATGGAAGGATGTTTATGAATAAAAAGCACTGTTTTAAAAATCTCTAGAAAACAAAGTAAGGGGCAAATACCCAAGCATCACCCTACATCCATCCGAGGTTGTAAAACAGAATGTTCCTAGTAGTTCTTCCTAGGTGACTTTAATTGCCTTATTTGTGTGCATTTGCATTTTTAAACTTGTCTCTGCTCCACACATTTATCTTGTTATGAGGAGGTGATGGACCTGCCAAGCAGCAGCTGAAGCAACAGGTGCTCAAGTTAGTCATCCAACTTTGAATCTAGAGCCATACCTTAGGACCTGTAGGAAAATTCTGTGACCTCCACAAGCCTCAGTTTTCTTGTTTATAAAATGGGATCTGAAAAAGAATATATATATATATATATATATATAACTTGCTGTACACCTGAAACTAACACAACATTGTAAATCAATTATACTCCAAAACAAAATAAAATTTAAAAAAAAGGATCTGTGACAGACCCTGCTGTTCTCCAGATGACTGGCATACAGTGAGCATTCCGGGAATGTGGCTATCATTGTTACCAAGGGGGAAACCATAAAGGCGTAAAAGTCATTTTTCATTAAAAAGTACATTCCCACCCTAACTTAGGTAGCTGGAGGTGGTTTGTGAGGCTCAGAACTGCTCTGATCTGGAGACAGGTTTCTCAGGTGAGTTTTTGTGTTTTCTTAAATAAATTTATTTATTTATTTTTGGCCGTGTTGGGTCTTCATTGCTGCTCACGGGCTTTTCTCTAGTTGTGGCGAGTGGGGGCTACTTTTCGTTGCGGTGGCTTCTCTTGTTGCGGAGCATGGGCTCTAGGCACACGGGCTTCAGTAGTTATGGCTTGTGGGCTCTAGAGCGCAGGCTTAGTAGTTGTGGCACATGGGCTTAGTTGCTCCGCGGCATGTGGGATCTTCCCTGACCAAGGCTCGAACCCGTGTCCCCTGCATTGGCCGGCAGATTCTTAACCACTGTACCACCAGGGAAGCCCCCAGGTGAGTTTTAAGTCTGTTTGTCAGCAGCTTTATTTGTGTCAGATTTCATATCCCCGTGGGCCAGGGTGTGGGGAAGTGCCTGCAAACTGCAAACAGGGCTCTGACGAACCAGGCAGGCTGTCATAGGCAGTGTCAGCGGGGACACCGCCCTCAGACCCAGTGAGCGCCTGCCTGAGAAGCCCAGTGCCTGGCCCGAGCTCCCAGGCCATCCCAGGCTGACTCCCACCTGGGGCTGCTCTGTCATCTCCACCTTGGCAGGAAATTTGGTCTCCAGTTTTGGTTTCCCAGAGTAGCAACACCCACAAGACCTTGGTGTATACAACAGGGTGTTTAAAAGTTTCATAGACACATCTTAACACCTCTCAGGAGCAAAACCTCAGTACTCCTCCACCCTCACCATTTTCCAATCTCCTTGCTTTCTCTGGTGCCAACCTTTAAACTCAGCTCAGGCTCCCCTGGGCATACCTGGGAGTTATGCCTAGGGTCAGAGGGCCTGCTCAACACCTCCATGGTCCCCATCTCCTCCCAGTCCCCTGGGGTTGGGTGGGGGACAGTTCTCGTTTATAATTTTTAATATGACTTACATGGTAAAATCACACTATATTAGATATATTAAGTTACAGAAAATATTAAAAACAACTTCACCTCTTAGTTACTTTTTAATGTGGCTACTAGAAAATTTAAAACTGCATCTGGTTCACCTTATATTCCTATTGGACAGTGCTGCCTGCAGTGCCTGAAATCCAGTGTTCAGAGCCTGCATTTGTCTGGAGGCCTCCATGTTCTCTAAAGGTTAACATGCAGGTGTCCTGACCATTCGAGTCAGTTCCAAGCTTGGCCAGAATGTCAACAGCGGGGCAGGGATGAAGGGAGGCAAGGATGGTGCCAAAGGGACTTCTTTGGCATGCCCACCCCCTCCCTCCCCAGACATTCCAACCAGAACCCTTTGACCTGAAGTTCCGCTCAGGTGGTGGTAGGCTGGGAGCAGCAGGGCTGGCTGGGCAGGTGGGAGGTCTCTCAGATGAAGACTCAGGGCACCTGTACCAGGGGGAAGGTCCAGGAGGAAGCCGCACTCAGTGATATTTCAGACTGCAGAGTGAGAATGGGCCACCCAAATAGAGTGGGGGGCCAGGGGCAGCTGTTGGAAGCAGCGCCTGGAGCCAGGGTGTGGGACTGAGGGAGACGAGAGGCCAAGGGCAGCCAAGGTAGCTGAAGGAGGGCCCTGGACTCCCCAGCCCAGCATCCTGCCCAGAAGCTTCCTCATAGTGCCCTGGTGGGACCACCAGGGTTTTCTGCCTAGAGAGACTTTTCAGCTAGTGTTCTGTGTTACTGCAGGTCAGAGCATGAACCTGTGGAATTGTAGGCACCTTTGGTAATGCCGCTCTGCCAGGACCCCTGGGCTACAAAAGCTTTGATCACACGCATGAGCATGTCGGGCCCCTCAGCAGGGCTGTTCTCACCTCCAAACAGACATCAAACTAATGCATCCTGTATGTACAAAGTAGGTGCTTAAAACCAGGTTGTAAACATCTTCTTAACCCCATGATTAGAACCCAGAAGGGGCTCAGCAAAACATCTATGTAACTGATTTGAATATGTACTTGACTAATGCTCCTAAAGCATGAAGCTACCATCGACTGAGGGGCTGCTGTGTCTCTAACCAAACCTTTCAGCATCATTTCCAGCCTCAGGTCCTTTCAGGAACAGTGGACCTCTCTACAGTCAGGATTTAACCAAGAAACAACTCAGAGTATTCACATTAGAGGGAACTGCATTCAGGGATTGGGGTCACTGGTAATGGATGAACCAGTGGAGGGCATTAGCCACCATGGTGGAGCCACCATCCCCCTAGGCTGGGGGGCATTAGCAGGAGGTGATGTCATGGGAGCCTACTCAGTGGGAGCTGGAACCTTGGAGGAGACAAAAGTGCTGTGGAGCTACCTCGTGAGGCAGCGAGGGAGAGTAGAACAATGTCTTCAAAATTTTAAAGAGAAATGGCTTTCAATCTAGAATGTCTAGATCCAGCAAAACTATCAATGAAGCGAAAAGATGAAATAGAAGTATTTTTGAATATGTGAGATCTCCCAGAATTTACCTCCAGTATACCATTTCTCAAGATGCCACTGAAGGATTTGTTACTCCGAAAACAAAGGAGTAAAACAAAAGTGATGAAAAGGCATCCAGGAAACAGAGACTCCATCACAGAAGGATGGGTGGTGGTGAAGGGTATGCATGAGATGGCGGGGGTAGCGGGGGTGGTCACCCAGTCTAGATTGAAGCAAGTCAGATATGTCTCAATGTATTGAAAGAGATTGGGAGAGAGTTTAGGATTAGATTATTGATAAAAACATAGAAAACTAAATAGATGTTTAAAAAATCCAACAATCATGATTCAAAACGACCCATAGAAACTAGTGCAGGATCTAAAATTAAGAGTGTCATACTACATGCCTCAGTTGTGAGGAGTGTGCTGATCTAACCCAGTCATAACCCTACCTGACGTGGGGGGTGAGGAGGGTCTCTGTGGCATACTGGGGCACGAGGACACCCACACTGCACAACTGCCATTTGCGGCAGACAGTGGACATGGTATGTAATGGGTTGAATTATGTCCCCACAAAAAATATGTTTTTTGGAGTCCTAATTCCCAAAACCTGAGAATGTGACCTCGCTTGGAGACAGGGTCTTTACAGAGGTTACCAAGTTAAAATGAGGTCATTAGGGTGGGCACTAATCCAATATTACTGGTGTCCTTACAAAAAGGGGAAATTTGGACACAAAGACAGATGTATACAGAAGGAAGACAACGTGAAGAGACACAGGGAGAAAACAGCCATCTACAAACCACGGAGTGGGGCCTGGAACAGATCCTTCCCCCATGGCCCTCAGGAAGAACCAGCCCTGCTGACACCTTGGTCTGGGAATTCTAGCCTCCAGAACTGCGGGAAAATAAATTTCTGTTGTTTCAGCCACCCAGTTTGTGGTACTTTGTTACAGCAGCCCTAGGAAACTAATACATGATATATTGGGAAGTTGCTATAGACTGAATGATTGTGTTACCCCAAAACTCATATGTAGAAACCTAATCCCCAATATAAGGGTATTTAGAGGTGTGGCCTTTGGGAGGTGATTAGGCCATGAGGGTGAAGCTTTCAGGAATGGAATTAGTGTCCTTATAAGGAGAGACAGGAGAAAGAGGGTCTCTTTCTACCGTGTGAGAACAACAGCAAGAAGACATCTGTCTGCAAACAAGGAAGAGAGCTCTCACCAGGAACCAAATTGTCCAGCCCCTTGATCTTGGACTTCCCAGCTCCCAGAACTTCTGAGGATCTTGGGGGAAGGATCTGTTCCAGCCTCTCTCTGTGTTTTTTTTTTTCTCCCTGTGACTCTTCACATCATCTTCCTTCTGTACGCATCTGGCTTTGTGTCCAAATGTCTGTTGTTTAAATCTGCCAGCCTATGGTATTTTTGTTAAAGCAATCTGAGGTAATACGCTACCCCAGTACCCACCCCATGACAGTTGCCCATTGCACCATAGCAGCACGCCAGAGGTTACTAGCGCTCCAGCTCCCACCAGTGATGTCTTCGTCACTGGCCGGAAGGTGATCCAGCTCAAAAATTCCAGGAAAAGAGACCCACCAAAATCTTGAAGGATGAAATGAACTTACCACACAAATCCAGTGGACCCAAGTGACACAAGGAATAGACAGTAGTGGATGCTATGGTGCCCCCTGCCCCTCCAACTGCCAGGATTATTGGTCAGGGCTCACAGCTGAGTTTCACTCTGGGGATTGCTGTCTGCTGAAGGTCTGGGGGCATCCAGGTTAGTGGTTAGTGTGGAGCGGGGACAGGCTGGGACCTGGGACCCTCTGCTGCAGTGCTTGCACCGGGGCAAACATCTCTTCAAGCAACAAAATACAAAGAAACTATACAGGACTAAGAATACCTGTGTGCATGCACGGTTGGGGCAAATTATGAACAACAAGATACAAAAATACCAAAAACCCAACTGCCACTTCTGAGGAGCCAGGAGCAAAAGCAGGGTACTGCACATGCCCCCCTGCACACAACACCACCTAAGCCAGCACACTTGCCCGACCCCTGGACACACCCCCACCCTCACCCCATATCAGGAACCAACTCGCCCCCCGCTCAGTGAGCAAGCAAGGGAAACCTTAACTTGTTTTCACTCCCTCATGCTGCAGCAGGAGTCGCAATAAAGCCTCGCCTGAATTTCTTGTCTGGCCTCTTATCAATTTCTATTGATTAAGGAGGCCAAGAATCCTGGTCAGTAAGAGAGGTACAAAGGCCTGTCCCCTTGAGCTCAATTCTGGGCGACGCTGAAAAGCCTGTCCAGCTCCAGCCCTTTGTGGTTTGGCAGAGACTTCTCTCACAGGGTAATTCCCAAGGGCATTTCCCAGTAACCTTCCTGTTCGCCAATCCCAGCCTTAGAGTTTATTTCCTGGGGAATCAAACCTGAGACGATGTTATTCAAGTTGTGAATGAACCGTAAGTCGTCCATCTCCCTGTCAATAGCATTCACTTTGTCTCCTATTTTTCCAATATAAAGTTAATATCCATGCAAATATAGCTCTATATATATATGGATTCCTTTATCACTCTCATTCCCAGGAATGGGATTGCTGAATTGAAGAGTTAATTTAATTTTACTAATAAATTGAATTGAATTGAATTGAAGAGTAGATTTAATTTTACTAGGTATTACCAAGTTGCTTTGCAAAAATGCCACAATTTACATTTCAGCAACTCCTTTCAGAGTACCCCTTTCCCTGCATCTTTGCCCACAATACACATTAACACTTTTTTTTTTTAATCTATCTGTTGGTTATAAAGTGAAATGTTGTTTCTTTAATTTACATTTTTCTAATTACTAACAAGTTTGAGCACCTTTTTATGTTGGTCATTTAAATTTGCTCCTCTGTAAATTGCTGTGTTAGTTGGGTTAGGTTCAGCTGCATACAGCAGAAAACCCCCAAAATAGCAGAGGCTTAAATTGGATAGAAATTTATGTGTCTCCTATAAAAGGATTCTGGAGGTTGGAAGTACATGGTTGGAATCATGGCTTTACAAACTTGTCAGTGAATCAGATGTCTTCCGGTGCTCTGTTTTGCTCTCTCCAGTATGGCTGTGGTCCTCAGCCCCCTGTTCCAAAATAGCTGCTGGTATCGTACCCTCATTCCAAGCAGCAGGAGACAGGCAGGCACAAAGGACGGCACACTCCCTCCCTTTAAGGAGATTTCCTGGACATAACACACAATACTCCTGCTTGCATATATTCAGTCAGAACTTAATCCGGTGGCTACACCTTGTTGCAAGGAAGGTTGGGAAATTTAGGTTCTGAGTTACTACTCTGAGTAAAATCAGAATTTTATTACTGAGAAAGATGGAGGTTTAGGGAGATGGTAATTGGAATAAGCAACTAGAAATCCCTGCTATAATTGCCTTCTTTTTGCCTATCATTTCCATTTTTTCTTTTGCCTTTTTTTCATGTCAATACTGTATTATGTTGAACTGCATGAAATTGTTAATATTTTACTGTTATGACCAATGAAAACAGCAAGTTCATATGATTCACCGTAGTAGATATGAACACTTTGCCTTTTAGCATGGCAAACCTTTTTTCTAAAATTGCTGTTTGTATATCAAATTTGTTTGTGGTGCCTTTTGCCATTCAAAATTTTTAAATTTTTATATAATCAGGTGTGCTTTTTTTATAGCTTCTGGGTTGGCTGTTTTGCCAGATAAATTTTCACGTAGATTTAATCCCTTATATTTTCTTCTAAGATTTGAACTGCATGACTATTTCTTTTACATTTAAATCTTTCATTGTTCTGGAATTAATTTTTGTGTATGATGTAAAATAAAGTCCAACTTGATGGTCTTCAGCTGGATGGCCAACTGTGCCAGACCCATTTATTAAGTAGCTCATCCTTTTCCTGCTGGGTTGAAATACCATCTTTGGTGAACATTAAAATCATATGCACAATGGGATCTATTTGGAGACTTTCTCGGTAACGTGAACTTTTAAACTTTATGACTTATTTGAAACGAACGAGCTTCCCGCCCTCCCTTTCTGCCTCTTCAAAGGGTGGCTGGTGTGAGACTGGTGATGCTCTGGAGAAGGTCAGATATGAGTCAAGTGGCCAGCTTCTTAAGTCATCCATGGCTTTCTTTTTTTCATAACCTGATTTAAATCCTTGGCCCATGTCATAGATAGTTTTGCAACAGGCCATCAGTTTGTGTGATGAATGGCCCATTGATTCACATTCAAGTGAATCACGCTCTAGCTTCCTTGCAATGCACCCCCCAGCCACCCGGGGCTCCATTGTTAAAGGGTAGATGGGCCTTGTCAATGTGTGTCTACACTGCAGCAATGGTAGCGAGCACCAGCTTCCTCTACCCTCATAACAGCTGTCCGAAACAGGCCTTCTTGTTGTGATCTCCATCTCACAGATGAGGAAACTGAGACTTGGGATCACCCAGAGGCAGAGCTGGATGTCTAACCACAGAGCCTGGGCAGTTAACTCCATGCCAGGCTTGCCTGTTCACCATGAAGACAAAAGGCAGGAGGGACCCAGGCCCTAGTCCAAACTCAGGTCAGGTTGCCGTGTGGCAAAACAGGGGGCAGAAGGGTTACAGAGCCCTAAAGGAGATGCTGATGTGGCTCCTTGTGTTTGCTGTGTGGAAGAAAAGTAGGAGAGGAAAAGAAAGAGGGTGACCGGCCTGCCTATGGCCATGCTCAGCTCAGGCCTGCATCACGTGTGCTGGGAGACGGTGGCTCCGGATGTCCTGGGCTCTGGAGCATCACACCAGCCTCTCTTGTTCCTCTGCTGAGAAGCTGCTCTGCCATCCCCTCCCCAACAAGCCTGTGTCCCATTGGGAGACACTTCTCAAGGAGTTTCTCCCAATCTTGCACATCTTGTGAGCAGCGGCACCCATAGTCTTTGACTCTGGACTAACTTTTCAAAGACGTTTGTAAACATCCTTGGAAGATGGACCTAGTGTCTCCCTCTATCAAGCAAGGGCAGACATGTGCTGCTGTCCAGTATAATGAAGATGATTTCTCCCTCTGGAGCAAAGATTGGGCAGAATTGCTTGCAGCTTATTATAAAAGAATGAGGATTCCTGAACTCAGGGTTCCTCAGCTGTGATGCAAACCCACTAGATGCACAGAAGCCACCTGTACCTGCCTTGGCATCACCCTGTGGAATCTGTGAGTATAGTGGGTTGAATCATGGACCCACAAAAGACATGTTCAAGTCCTAACCCCCAGTACCTGTGAGTGTGATCTTATTTGGAAATAGGGTCTTTGCAGATGTAATCAAGTTAAAATGGTGGATTAGGGTGGGCCCTAATCCAATGACTGGTGTCCTTATGAGGAGAGCCGTAGAGGCGATGCAGGGGCAGAAAGCCATGTGAAGACAGAAGCAGAAACTGGAGTGATGCCAAGAAGTAGCCAGTAACCTCCAGAAACTAGGATGGAGGCATGGAGCAGATTATTCCTCAGAGCCTCCAGAAGGGCTCAGCCCTCCTGACACCTTGATTTTGAACCTATGGCTCCAGAGCTGTAAGAAAATTAATTTCTGTTGTTTTAATCCACAAAGTTGGTGGTGATTTGTTGGGGCAGCCCTGGGAAACTAATACAGGAGGGCAAGAGAAATGGTGCCAACATGAAGTTTATGGTGCTGCTGTGCTGTGAGCAGCAAAAAGCCCCTTTCCTCTGATCCAGAAGGCTTGTATCTTTGGCCAGCATGTACGTAATTGTGGCAGGTTGACTTGTTAGCTTGCAAGTAGTGTGAAATCTTAGACTCTTGCATAGATCTGGACAGTTTTTGGTAGTGAGGATGGGATGACAACAGAGACAGGGCTTTCTGAAGAGAAAGGACCAGAGCCTCTGTGGCCTGGGTGAGGGGACATGAGGAGGCTCCCTGGGGTCCAGTAGACACTCTCCCCCAAGTGATGGGTGAGGGTCAAGGGAGTAAGGGCGCCCACTGCTCTACCTGTCAATGAATGTTTAGCAGCTGAGCAGTGATGGGGAGGATGGGAAGAAGCAGCTGGAATAATATGCTGCTTGTTGCTGGCTCTCCTCTGGGAGGGAGGAGGAAAGGAGGTGATCATGACACTGGGGCAGCTCCACCCCCCAGTCAGTGTGGTTATGGCTGCTGAGTCAAGGAGTCCCCAAAGCTGAACACAGCAAGAGGGAACTTGCTCTGCAGTGTAGAGCTTTGGGTAGACCCCAAACAAGTTCCTTTAGTTGATCCTAGTCCACTATTGGCCACTTGAACCTGAAAGTAAACATAAAACCTTGCTAACTGTGCAGAGCACTCTCTCCCTCTGTGCCCCCAACCCCTCCCATCCCCTCTACTCTGACCTCAGCCACTTTAAGGAAAAAGCTGAGTATTTGGGGGAACTTCCAAGGCGGGAGGGACTCAAACTTTTATGGCTCTATTGGATAAATGTGCTCAAGTCACCATCACACCTGATCCTGTTGCGGAAGGAGGTGCCCATATTCCACCGATGGGGTTTGGAGTCTTCCTCATTGAGGAAAATGCCTGTCCTGGTGTGGTTCTCCCAAGTGCCTTAAATTTAACTGATGCTAGAGGTGCCATCCCTTGCCAGACAGCCCTAACCACGATTTGATGGCTGCTCCTCTAAACCTTTGTCTTTGTTAACAGCGGAGGATGGCCCAGCTACTGCATTTTGGGGCAGTCATGAGTTAACTCAGCAGGCCTTGGTTGCCCAGACTCTGCACATTCCAAAGGTCTTCAGAATTGGCCCTTGACCAGCTCCTGGGGGATATCCTCTCAGCCCTTGAATACTCTACCTGAAAAAAGTGTCTTTGATTACCCGGGGCCTGGGGCCACAGCAGGCGGTTGGTGCTAACAATGTGATTTATGGTGGGTGCTTGGGCCACACTGTATCAGTCTGACCTCTGGGAGGCTGAAGACTGGTGACTAAGGTCAGTCACATGGACACTCCATGCCTACGTAACTGGCCCCCAGTAAAAACCCTGGACACCGTGGTTCAGGTGAACTTCCCTGGTTGGCAATACTTTGCACCTGTTGTCACATGTCATTCCTGGGAGAATTAAGCACCGTCCATGTGACTCCACTGGGGGAGGACAATTGGAAGCTTACACCTGGTTTCTCCTGGACTCTACCTTATGCACCTTTTCCTTTGCTGAGTCTAATCTATACCCCTTTGCTATAAAAAATTGTAACTATAACAGCTTTTCTGAGTCCTGTGAGTCCTTCTAGCTAATCATTGAAACTGAGGGTGGTCTTGAAGTCACCCTGACACAATACCCCACGCCAACCACTTCCCTAGATGTTCATTCGGTGGAGTGGACAAATGCCACCTAGTTGGTGGTGTGGACAAATAGGACACATAAGACAGGTGGCCTGAGGCCAGTCATCCCTCCAAAACAAGGGCTCACTCAGTTATTCAAATGGAACTGGGACCTGGAAGACCATGTTGGAGGCTCTGCCCCCTGTCCCCTGATTGATGGAGGTTTCACTTGGATTGTTGGTAACAATTATAAACACATTTTCTCTTCAGGGACACCATGCACACCTCGGAATCCTGCTTATGTGAAATCCAGGCATTAACTTGTCTCTCTTCCCCAAACACAGGCACTTGCACCCTAGAGGTGTTCATAAAAGACTCCAACTATTTAAGGGAACACCACCAGCAGAGCGTGTGGCCCTCCAATGACTTCAGAGATCTCTCCAAATGAGATGACCCTTGGTTTCTGAGGGCAGCTTCCTGGAGGGATTAGTGATCGTTATTCAAGTACAGCCTGCAGGCAGTTTTCCCTACAAGGAGTGCATCCGATAGAAAGGGTGGTACAAAATTTGCCCCTGACTTTAGCTGAAATGATAAGTGATGCCACCTCTGCCCTGGAAGTGTTCAGTCTCAATGTTGGCGTGCCTGGGACAGCTCTAAGTGACTTGAGCATCCTCTCAACAAACTTATCCTAAGATCCTTAGGGAGGGACCCCAAGACCACCTCTGAAGCCTTGGGGCCAGATACACTTTAGAATTCTAAAATTTTGATTTTAGACATGATTTTAGAAGCTTTTATTATATAAAACCCTGGCAGGATCCAGAAGAGCAACTTGTTAAGCACATTCATATTTTTGCAGCAAACTTATGAATACACATACCAAGTGGGATTAAATGAGGGATATTAATGTCCTCAGATCAATGTAGTGAGGTCTTCCCCAACTTATTACAACCTTTTTCATTTTTTTGAGACTTTTTGGATTTTGAAATTTTGACCTGTATTACCACCCCCATTTTACAGATGAGGAAACTGAGACACAGAGAGGTGAAGTAACCCCTCAGGGTCACAGAGCTGAGGCCCAAGTCAGGATTCATTGTAAGATGCTGGCAGTCTGGCCCAGAGTCCTGGATTTGTCCTCTTTAGTGACATGCTGCCATTGCAATGGCACAATTGGCGACAGGCCCATCTCTGGCCAGAAGACGTCCCCTCAGCCCCTCCCAGCTAAGAGTGAGCCCTCTGGCCTTGTTGCACGTGCCTGGCTCCAGGCTGCAGGACCTCTCAGCTGGCTGGCTTCTGGGGGAGCTCTGTCCTCCTAGGAAGAACCAGCTCAGCCTGAGGGTTCAGGGCTCACCCGACCCTGTAAATCTGTGCTGTGGAAGCCCCAAGCAGCCTTAGGCAGCCCCCACCCTTGGAAGCATGCTTCCTAGACTCTGGCTTCCACCCCTGGATTACAGATCGATGGTGTTCCCAGCACCAAGCCCAGGTCATTTGCTTTGCTCAGAGGCTGTATATATTTACTTATACCACTGCTTGGGCTTTTAAGAAACTTAAAATTCCCTCATTCCACAGCCCTTTTCCTTTGTGACTCTGCTGGGGACAATGGCAGTGAAAAGGGTGAGTAGACCCTTAATCCATACAGGAACACAACCCTGTGCTCTGGTTCCTCTACCAAGAGTTGCTCCTCCTCTGGTCGCACCCTCTGCTGGATGGAACGGTTTCCATCCACCTTCTGGGTGCCTGCAAGTGGTCCATGACTGCTCTCAATGGGCCCATTCTCTGAGCTTTCTCCATTTATGATTTTTTTTTTAGATCTGGATGCCAGAATTGGCAAGGTTATTGCTAAAGTACAACATGGCAATAATTGGGGTTGGGAGGAATCTTTATGACACCCTCCACCCTCCCCACCCACCCCCACCTCCGCCTGCTACAATCCTGATGACATTGCTTTAGAAACCTAACCTGGTGGTGTCAAGTAGAAACTTATGGGGCTCTCACGGAAGAGTGGGCGGGGGGGGGGGCACCCAGGCAGACCACGGCCTCCCAAGCACATGCCTGCAGTATCCCAATTGGAAACAGTGTTTTTCAAACTGTTATGACCATGCCCCACACCATCCTTTCGACCTGGGACTCATGTCCACACCAACAGAGATCTGTTTGAAAGAAACCATCCCTCCCCTGCCGACAGGTGATGGTGCCCTTTGTTCTTTTCTAGCTCATCATTTTCCATTTTGTAAGATGCCGGCTGTGACCCACTCATTCAATTTCATGGCCCAGAACTGGGCATGTCTGCAACAGCTTGGAAAACACCACCCTCGGCTGAGATCCCTCTGAGGACAGAGCCCTCTGTGACTGGCCCTAGGCCTGGCACACAGTATGTGCTCAGTGAAGGTTTGAGGATGTCAGTGAACAAGGAGGGAGGCCAGGGGAGGAATCTTTGAGGTGTTATTGTAATGAGAATTATGAAACTTGGGATGTGTCTCTTGTTGCCCTAGCTGCCAGAAAGTTCAGGGCAAAACCTAAAGCTTAACCCAGAGACTAACTCTCATAGCTTTTTGTTTTTTAATTTTATTAACCAATTATATGTCAATTTTATGAGTTGCCTCATGTTCTTTTGAAAAAACTGGGTATTTATAAGCAAACACACACACACAACAATAAACAAGTGGATATGTTGCCAATTTGGAAGCACATTCCTGGATTTCTATTTGGACCTATTTCTCAGCCTGGCAAAGGCCAGGTTCCCAGGCCTCCCGTGTAAAAGAGGATGCCTAACTGAGGCCCTTATCTACGTTAGAAAAGGCAGGATTAATCTCTATCAAATTAAACCCCAAAGGTTCCAGCTTCCACTGGGGCTGCTGCTCTGACAATAAAACTCAGAGAACTTCCTCCCGGCACCAAGACAAGTAACCTCGGCTAGTTGCAGCCCCTGAATTGCCCCAGCACAGTCCGGAGCTGATTCACAAAGCTGTTCAATGAACCCGGAGGCTGGTCCACACCCCTTGCCTGAATGTTCCCTACACTCACTTCCCCAGATTAGCTCAGATGTGGTAAACACTCAAGGTTAAAATCAGGTCAGTGTCACTGGCCCAAGATGCTTGTATTTTAATGAGAGACAGTTGTGGACATGATCCAAAGGGTGAAATGTCAGGATCTAGTGACCAGCTGGTAGCACAGCTTAGCACCCTGCAAATTAATCCACAGAGGCGGCTACCTTCTCAGTATGTTTTAAAACTCATTTCTAAGTAAATGGAAATAAGAGTTTATCTGTGTTAACGGAAATTATGCATCTTAGTATACCAAATGAGCCTATTCAGATGATGGTATCTAATATTATGGCAAACTTCCATTTCTTGAGATTTGCACTTGGAAGTAAACACAGCTTTTACAGAGGGAAACCTCTCATTGGCCAGCCCAGCCCCCAGCATGTCCCCCTTACTTCCTTCTCCCTGGGCCCCCCTCAGGTAGGGCCCCGGCCTCAGCAGTCCTGCCTGCAATTCCTCCTCTGCCAGGCCCTGCCTTCTTGCTTCAGCTGGACCTTCTCATGCCTCTTCACATCTCCCCTTTGTTCTACCAGGAACACCCTTTTCCTTTGGTCTGCTGGAGGGGTTCTGATTTCCTTCTCAAGACTCAACTTAACTGATGTTCTCTGAAAAAATCCCTGAGCCCTCCAAGAAGAGTTAACGCCTCTGCCCTGGGCTCCTATTAAAGCATGGGCCACAGAGCATTGGGCAGGAGGGGGTGACCTGAAAAGGCCTGTGGCTGCTGCTACTGCTGCTGCTGCTGGGGGAGGATTTGGCTGTGTGCCCTCCGGGGAAGATGACCCAGCACGGATCAGTGGGCTGGATGGACCTGGACTCCAGGGTACCCAGTTGCCCCTGTCAGCTGGCCCCACATGACCGCTGTGCATTGCAGACACTGAGAAGGAAGCAAAGCCTGTCCAGAGATGGCTGGACAGCCCAGGACACACAGATCATGCCCAGGGCCTGTGGTCCCACAGCTGTGGGAGGAAGCCTGGCCTAGGAGAGTCTGTCCTTACTTGTCCCTTCTTCATGATGGGAGCTGATGCTGGCAGGAACCCCACACCTCCTTCCAGCCAGGAAGAGGGTGGCCCCATTTCAGAGTTGCTGTTCTTGTCATTCTCAACACTCCCTTTGTCATCTGCACAAAGCCCAAGTTATTAGATGTCCTTACTGATGGCACCTGGGCTAGGTTGATAGCCCTTAGTTAGTATCCCCATCCAGGGGTCTGTGCTGTGCCTCTGTCATGGCTACAGCTGTCGCACAGACCACCTATATTCACATTAAGCACAATCCACAGCTTTCTCTTCTGCATTTCCAGGGCCCAGCCTGGGGCCTCAATGATAAGCATAGTAAAGGTTTGTTGACTGACTGACTGAGTGAGTGAATGAAAAGTTTCAAAACTTCCTGTTGCCTCAGGAAATTTCCACCAGGAAAAGAAGCTTTAACACATATCTGTTGGAGGATGGCCTGCTCTGTGTCTCTGGCTCCAAGACTTAACATGGTTAAGGAAGTCTGTCTGTCTGGGGTGTGTTACTGGTTCTCCTGTCTGCAGATGTAAGCCACATTTTACAATTATGGTGATATTTTTACTTCCTGTTGGTTGCCTCCTCTGGCTCTCAACAAGTTCTGGACCTGGCAAGATTGGAGCAGCTTAATGGGAGGAGGCCCCTCCTCAACCCCATCTCCTGGAGGGCTGTTGAAAGGAGAGAGTCTGGCGCCAGTAGCTGCTTGGCAGATATTATCCTGCTGTATGCGATTTTCCCTGTGCAGGTCCTACTGCTGATGGGATAAGCGACTCCCTTTCCCTCCTATGGGTCTCATGTGACACTCAGGGGCATCTGTGATTCTGCTGGAATGGCATCTTCTGGCTGGGAAAGGGGCCTTTGTGGAGGGAGGTGTTAGCATGCCCTCTGTTTGTGAGGGAGTTAGGAGCAGATGCCGGGGTCTGCAGTGGGGACCATGAGTGCCTCTGCAGTCAGGGGAGGGGGTGGTGTGTAAGGGAAGGAAGCAGGCTGAGGTGGGTGCAGCACCTGGCCCTGTGGAGGAGGGCCCGCAAGGGGAGTGCAACATGAGAATCACCCTCAGAGCACCTGGCAGGGCAGCAGAGGGTGGGCACCGTCCTCCTTGACCAGGTCACTTAGCCCTTACATGTGCCAGGTGGTGCAGGGCCACTACATGAGTTACTTCACTCTGCATTTGAGGCTGGCATTATCCTCCCCAGGTTGCAGATGAAGAAACTGAGGCTCGGAGGTTTGCTCCAGCCCAATCCATCCATGAATGTGTCTCTGGCCCCACAGGCTGAGGCCTCAGAGAAAGAAATGACAGTGTCTTCTGTGACACTTGCCGAAGATGTGGAGACCGTCCCACAAAATGCTTTGTAAACATCCTAATTTTTTTTCATAGACTGGGGATTTCCCAGAGAAAAGCCACTTAATATGGATTCCCAGGTTTTATAACACTTTCTCTAACTCTGCTTGCGTCAGTGGTTGTGGAATTTATGTCATAAAACCCATCTTTCTCAGATCCAGTTTCTTCTGGGGGAGGCGCAGTCCAGATCCTTCCTTCACTGTGGTGGGTTGAATTGTGTCTCCCAATAATTCATATGTTGAAATCCTAACCCCCCAGTACTTCAAAATGTGGCCCTATTTGGAGAAAGGATCATTGCAGATGTAATTAGTTAAAAGTCATACTGGAGGGCTTCCCTGGTGGCGCAGTGGTTGGGAGTCCGCCTGCTAATGCAGGGGACACGGGTTCGAGCCCTGGTCTGGGAAGATCCCACATGCCACGGAGCGGCTGGGCCCGTGAGCCACAACTACTGAGCCTGCGCGTCTGAAGCCTGTGCTCCGCAACGGGAGAGGCCGCAACAGTGAGAGGCCCGCGCACCGCGATGAAGAGTGGCCCCCGCTCGCCACAACTAGAGAAAGCCCTTGTGCAGAAATGAAGACCCAACACAGACAAAAATAAATTAATTAATTAAAAAAAAAAAAAGTCATACTGGAGCGGAGTGGCCCCTAATCCAATATGACTGCTGTCCTTATGAAAAGGGGATATTTGGACAAAGAGACAGACATGGACAGAGGGAGAACACCGTGCAAACATGAAGGCAGAGACTGGGTGATGATTCTACAAGAGAAGGACTGTTGAAGTTTGCCAGCAAACCACCAGAAGGCAGGCAAGCGGCCTGGAACAGAGTCTCCCTCACGGCCTCAGAAAGAACCAACCTGCCAACACATTGGTCTCAAACTTCCAGCATCCAGAACCGTGAGAGAATAACTTTTTCTTCTTGAAGCCACTCAGTCTCTGGTACTTTGTTCCAGCAGCCCTAGGAAATGAATAATAATCTTATCACACACTCCATGGGCCCCTCAGGCCCTCAGGCTCCCTGCACAGCGTTTCTCTGCTGTGGACCCAGGAAATGCTGTGTTGCTTCTGGGAGGTGCTGACAAGGCCTCCCGTCTGCTCTGGCTGCCTTTCCCTCTTTGACTTTT
Source organism: Monodon monoceros (assembly GCF_005190385.1). Taxonomy (NCBI): domain Eukaryota; kingdom Metazoa; phylum Chordata; class Mammalia; order Artiodactyla; family Monodontidae; genus Monodon; species Monodon monoceros. The sequence goes on from NW_021703778.1 coordinate 50,186,322, forward strand.
CCCAAAACAAACTTGGCTGTCTCCCAAGGCTCATTAATCTCTGTGTCTAGAGAAGCTCAGCATATAAATACTCTCCTTGCTGTTGAAAGGGCTGTTTCTTTTACCTCAGGGTCCTTGTGTCAAGTTGATTATCCTGAGGAAATTTCCAGGCTCTCCCTTTCCAGACTGACTGTTCAGCAGCTTCAGTGTGCAGCAAGGCCTCCCCGGGCACCCCCCAACAGTGAGCGGGGTTGAGAGGTGCCCTCCTCCTTGCTAACAGATGGAATTTCGGAGAATGTTGTACATTTCGGCTAGATGCTTTAACAAACATCACTACTGCTGAGAGTCCTTCTGAACTGGCAAAACTGAAACCACAAGGTTCCCCAATTGTCAGATAGATCTAGAGGACCCATCCCACAGGCATTGTAAGAAACGACATGCACAAGGTGTTACTGGTTAGTGTCCCTCCCCAGGGGCTGGTATAACAAACTGCACATCCACGCAGTGCAGCTTATAAACAGAAGAAGCGTTTTAGGAGCAGATGAACAAACATCACCCAGGGTATTGTTAAGTGAAGAAACAAGGTGCAGAACAGTGCATAGCGTATGCACTTCCCAACTCACATAAGAGGGGAAGTTGAAGTATAAATTTGTATTTCCTTCTACTTGAATAAAGAAATAGTGAACGGTCAAGCTGAAAATTAATAAAAGGCATTATGAAGGTTAATTTTGTGTGTCAACTTGACTATGCTCTGGTACCCATGGTACCTAGCTGTTTGGTCAAACATTAGTTTAGATATTGCTGTGAGGGCATTTTTTAGATGAGATTAACATTTACTTTTCATTTATTTATTTATTTTAAACATGTCTGTCTCTTTTTTAAAATTTTATTTATTTTTGGCCGTGTTGTGTCTTCGCTGATGTGCACAGGCTTTCTCTAGTTGCAGTGAGTGGGGGCTACTCTTTGTTGCAATGCGCGGGCTTCTCATTACGGTGGCTTCTCTTTGCTGCAGAGCACGGGTTCTAGGCACACGGGCTTCAGTAGTTGTGACACGTGGGCTCAGTAGTTGTGGCTCACAGGCTTAGTTGCTCCACTGCATGTGGGATCTTCCTGGAGCAGGGGTTGAACCCATGTCCCCTGCATTGGCAGGCGGATTCTTAACCACTGTGCCACCAGGGAAGTCCTGATATTAACATTTAAATCAGTAGACTTTGAGTAAAGCAGATTATGCTCCACAATGTGGGTGCAAAGACTGAGGTCCCCTGTGGAAGAGAGGATTCTGCTTCCAGACTGACTTTGGATTCAAGCTGCAACATCAGCTCTTCCCTAGAGTTGGTCTCTAGCCTACTGGTCTACCTTGCACAATTTGGACTTGCCAGCCCTCACCATCGCATAAGCCAATTCCTAAAACTCTCTCTCTCTCCCTCTCTCTCTCTCCTCTCTCTTTCTCTCTCTCCCACTTGCAGAACCCTGACCAGTACATGCATTACCTAGAGTAAACTACTGGGGTCAGGGCAGAAAGTGGGAGTGGGATCGAGGAGGATTGCTCAATGTATTCTTTTTTATATCATTATTTTTGAAGCTTATGCATGTATTTCCTATTAAAATTTTAATTATGAAAGAACTTAACAGATGAATGGTTAAAGCAACTGTGGTATATATATATAATGGAATATTATTCAGCCATAAAAAAGAAGGAAAACCTGCTATTTGTGACAAACATGGATGAAACTTGAGGGCATTATGCTAAGTGAAATAAGTCAGACAGAGAAAGATAAATACTATATGATCTCACTTATATGTGGAAGCTGAAAAAGCAAAACTCATAGACACAGAGAACAGATTGGTGGTTGCCAGAGGAGGGGTGCGGGGTGGGTGAAATGGGTGAAGGTGGTCAAAAGGTATAAACTTCAGACATAAGGTAAATAAGTTATTGGATGTAATGTACAGCATGGTGACTGTAGTTAACAATACTGTAATTGCATATTTAAAAGTCGCTAAGAGAGTAGATCTTAAAAGCTCTTATTACAAGAAAAAATTTTGTTAACTATGTGAGGTGATGGATGTTAACTAGACTTATTCTGTGATCATTTGACAACGTGTGCCTATGTCAATCGTTATGTTGTACACCTGAAACTAATACAATGTTATATGCCAATTATATCTCAATTTTTTAAAAAGGGGAAAAAAACCTTAAGAATGATGGGCACACAACTTGTTGAGACAAAGCTGTTCTGGAACATGTCAGGAGGTAGGGCAGCTTTCCTTGTTTTATGGCAATCTGGGATCATCTCTAGAGCACATGATGAACAGAGGTGGGTGGTTTTTGATTCTATTTATCAAAAGAGGCCCCAGGCAGGCTGGGCTCAGTGGGAAATGAAGAACCCCAGGACTGTGGCCTTGGCTTATGTGGGGCAACACATAGGCTATTTCATCCTCCATTTAGAGAAGGTCAGGCATACCACCAAACACGTACCTGTCTTGAGTGTTTTCAGAGGTGTCAGCCAGCACCCTTCCATTTCAAAATATCCAAACAACGGGCCATGATTTTGCCTGGCATCATCGCAATGCATCCTACCCTCGGACCCACCAGCAACTCCTGAGAACTTGCCACAGGCTGGGCACTGCACTAAGCCCAGGGACTCAGCAGCATGAGAGAGACCACTTATCCTCACGGAGCTCACAGACTAAAGAAGAGGACAGGAGATAACATAAACGTGATGGATGGTGAGGATGATGATGCTCCAGGAAGATGAAAGACAGGCTCTGGGAGTAAGAGGAGGCTCTTTTCCGTAAGGGAGGAGAGGGACAGCTTACGTGGGCAGAAGACATGAGAAGATGAGAAGGAGCCAGACTGGTGATGATTCCAAGGAGCAGGGACCCCCTTGCTGCAGGTTGAGGGATGCAGAGGAGGTGCAGACACCTGTCCCCTTTCTGCTCTCCAGGTGCCTGAGACATCAGGGTGATTGAGGACAGGGGAGAAACCAAGGCCTGGAGGAGAAATGAGCTGTCCAATGTTCCTGGGCTCCCACCCACGCTGGATGTGGGCACCCTGTTGTGTTTACTACTAATTTCAATGGAGGAGTGGTTCTCTGCTCATGTCCTTTTGCAGCTTCTGGAATTTTCCTGAAGCCACAACTGTGCACACTTGAGAGGCTGGGTGTGGGTACTAGAGCCAAAGCTGCATGGGTTCAAACCCTGGCTCTGCCACTTCCTAGCTGTGTGCCCTTGAGTTGGTCATGGGTCTTCTCTGGGCTTCAGTTTCCCCACCTGAGAAATGGAGGATTGTTAAGAGGATTAAGTATGAAATCGCAGTGTATGATATGCCGTGGGTCTTCTCTGTGCTTCTCTTGCTCTGTTCATGTCATTTTCATAGAAAATAAAATGAAACAGGAGAGAGAACACGTGTGAGGGGAGGGCATGGGAGATGTTTTGTAGGTGGAATTTTGAGAAGAGATTTCAGTTGGTTCTTTGGAGCCTCTGAAATGGGGGATCCCTCCAAGGACAGTTCTGGGGCCAGCATCCCTGGCATCCCCAGGAAGTTAGAAATGCAGAACCTCTAGACCCCACGCAGAAAGGTGAACAAGAATCTGCATCTTAACACCCAGGGTGGGTGTGCACCTTAATTATAGCCGAGAAGCCCTGCTCTACTACTGGAACTGTTACCCATGCACTTTGGCCTTGGCTGGACTGGCCCCTGTGCCATCTCTCCACTGAGCCAGCATACCCAGCTCCTCTCTGGTTTATCCTCAGGAGTATTTTTCTGCTTCACTTGGTGTTGCCTCATGCATGCTCTAATTCATTACCCTTTGCAGATCCCTCCCTCCCCAAGCAATATGAATTGGAGAGTGGTGAGAGAAGGAGGGGCCTCAGCTGTGGGGACCATGGTGAGTGTGAGTAGAGCCCATTTCCTCCTCTCCTGGTGACGAGAGAGTGGGCGGGAGATGTGTCCCCTGAATGGGTCCATGGATGAGGAGCCTCAGGCCTTCCTTGGTCTAAAGGGTTTTGGAGGGAGGTTCCCTAGAAGAAGTCATGCCCTCAAGGCTGAAAAATAGGGGCATGGCATGTCTGGGAAGGAAATGGGGGACCCCCCCCCACCAGCTCAGCACTCTAAGCCCTCAGAGGGAGCAGAAGAATTCCTCATGAAGGAACTTGGGCAGAGGGACAGAAGCCATGGGGCCACTGGGGTGGAGAGGAGTTTTATATGGGAGTTTGAGAGTAAAGATGTAACAAATGAACAGGATTGAATCAAAATCCCTAGAATGAGTAACTAAGGGAGGCCGAACGGTTATAGCTCCCTAACAACATCTTAAGGAGCTGCTACCCAGTGGGAATGGGGGTTCTGCAGTTGGTGGCAGGTGCTGGAGGAAATAAACCATTTCATGTATAAACTAAGGGAATAAGGACTCCTCAACCACATGGCCTTGCTGACCTGTGGTGAGCATGAAATAATGGATGAGGACTGAGGACCCTGTAACTGGATCAGTAAATAGCTCTGCCCCCTCAGGGCAGTGTCCCCTCCTCTGGGCCCCTTCCACCTACTATTTCTCCTGTTCAACTCTTCCATCTGTCCACAGAGCTCTTTCTTTCAGCCTGAAGAAAGGCTTTATCTTCCTACCACTACCATTCCCTAGGACCCCCTGTATTAGTCAGGATTTTTCAGAGAAACAGAACACACACACCACACACACCCCCAACACCACACATACATTATAAGGAACTGGCTCACACAATTATGGAGGCTGATATCCCCAAATCTGCAGTTGGCAAGAGGAGACACAGGAGAGCTGATGGTGTGGCTCCAGTCCTAAGGCCAGCAGGCTTGAGACCCAGGAAGAGCCAATGTTTCAGTTCAAGTCTGAAGTTCAGGAAAAAAACCCTCCAATGTCCCAGTTTGAAGGCAGTCAAGTAGGAGGAATTCCCTCTTACTTGGGGGAGGGTCAGCCTTTTTGTTCTATTTAGACCTTCAACTAATTAGATGAGGCCTACCCACATTGGGGAGGGCAATCTGCTTTACTCAGTCTGCCGATTTAAATGTTAACCTAATCCAAAAACATCCTAATGCACACATTTAGAAAAGTGTTGACCAAATGTCTGAGTACCCCGTGGCCCAGTCAAGTTGACACAAAAAATTAACAATTACATCCCCAAAACAACCAAGCAAAACCAAAACTAAAAACTTTTCCCTAATCATGGCTTCCTGCTGGCCACTTTCCCTCTCTACTCTTGGTCCCCATCAAACTTCTGGAAATGTTGTTTTCCCTTGCTCATCCACTTCCTCACTCCCTGCCCCTACTCTGGACTCCTCAGCCCACTCCATTCAGGCTTCTGCCTCCAGCACTGTCCTTGAGAGAGTGGCTCATGGCTCATTGCCAAAGACAATGGACATTGGCAGCCTCATCTTATTTGACCTCTTTGAGGCCCTTGGTCAAACTGACCATGCCCTGCCTTGGATCCCTTCCTTCCTTTGGCCCTTGAGGTACTGCTCCCTTTCCCAGTGTTCTAACTGTGCTGATTGCTCCTCTCTGGCAGTCCCCTTCAGCTCTTTTGCTGGCTCCTCTTCTTGTGTTCAAACTTTAAACATTGGTGTTACCAGAGGTGTTTTAGGTTCTCTTCCATCCATGGCCTTTTTCCTGGGGTGGGTCACACTCCTTCTGCTTATACACCAAAGACTCTCAAACCTGTCCCCATCCTTGACTTCTTCCCATGTTCCCAGTCTGTGTCTCCCACTGTCCACTGGATATTTCTATCTGGATACTTCAAGACACCTTGACACAAAACCTGCCCCAAATCTAAGTCCTCTTCTTCCCCTTTCCTCTCCCTTCACATGACTAATGGCACCACTACCAGCCCCATCACTCAGAAAATCCAGTCATCACCACCCTGTCCATCTCCCTCTCCTCAGGGTCAATGGGGCATCAACCCTGCCAACTGGACCTCTAAATCCCCATCATACACATTCCTTCTCACCATCCTCACCAACACTGCAAGACATCCACTGCTACTTCTTGCCTCCTTTCTCACCTCCCTCCCACACATTTCCACACATCCACTGGAATGATCTTACTAAAATATAATTCATTTGTACATCCCCATCCTGCACCATTGGTTCTACACTGTCCACTGGACAAAATCTAGACTTTTCCTTGGCATTGACTACAAAGCTCTTCCAGATCCACTTTTCCATCTCCATTTCCCCCGCTTTCTTCCTACTAAACTATGGAAAAATTACACAGAATTTCCCACCATTCTATGAAAGTGTTGTGCCCTTTCACATATCTACATACCCTTAGCTCATGTCATTTACCCATCCTGGTATGCCCTTTTAACTTTTCTCTGCCTTGATGTAAATGCCTAGAAATAATAAAGATTGGAGCAGAAAAAAAAGAGAGAAAAATAGAAGAATGATAGAGAAAATTAATGAAATCAAGAGTTGGTTCTTTGAAATGATCAAAAATGACCAAAATTAAGCTAAACTGACCAAAAGAAAAAAGAGAAGACTCAAATTACTAAAATCAGAAATAATATAGGTGATTTGACTACCAGCCTTCAAAAATAAAAATGATTAGAAGGGAAGAGCATGAACAGTTGTATGCCAACAAATTACATTAACTAGACAAAATGGACAAATCCCTAAAACGACATGAACTGCTGAGACTGACTGAAGAAGAAATAGAAAACTGAAAAGACCTGTACACTTGAAGAGCTTGAGTCAGTAATAATAATAAAAAAGCTTCCAAAACAACAAAAATCCAAAGCCAGATGGCTTCACTGTTGAGTTCTATCATATGTTTAAAGAATAAATAATGCAAATCGTTTATAGACTCTACCAGAAAATAGAGCAGGGAGCTCTTCGCAAGTCATTCTATGAGGTCAGTATTACCATGATACCAAAACCAGACAAAGACTTCATAAGAAAACTACAAACCAATGATACTTGTGATTGATGCAAAAATCCTCAACAAAATATTAGCAAACTGAATCCAGAAACTTATCAAAAGGATTACAAACCATGTAAATTTGGGATTTGTCTAAGAATCAACACATTAAAAGGTTGATTCAACATATGAAAATCAATCAATGTAATATACCATATTAATAAAGGAGAAGGCCCACATGATTATTTCAATAGACACAGAAAAAGTATTTGATAAAATTCAACACCTTTTCATGAGAAACACTTTCAACAGACTAGGAATAGAAGGGAACTTCCTCAACCTGATAAATGGCATCTATGGAAACCCTATATCTAACACCATATTTAATGAGGAAAGACTAAAATCTTATCCCTTTAAGATCAGGAAAAAGACAAGGATACCGGCTCTTGCGGCTTCTATTCAACAATGTAGTGGAGGTTCTGGCTAGGGCGGCTAGGGAAGAAAATGCAATAAAATGCATTCAGATTAGAATTAAAGAAGTAAAACAATCTCTATTTGCAGATGACATGATCTTGTATATAGGAACAACCCCCCTCAATCCATGAAGAAACTATTAGAACTAATGAGTAAATTAAGCAAGGTTGCATAATACAAGATCAATATGTAAAACTTGATTGTATATCTATATACTTGCAATGAACATTCCAAAAATGAAATTAAAAAACAATTACACTTACCATTAGCATCAAAAAGAATAAAATACTTAGGAAGACTTGTACACAAAAACCACAGAACTAAAAAGGGCTTAAATAGATGGAAAGATATCTTATGTTCATGGATTTAACGATTTAATATTTTTAAGGTGGCAATTCTCCCCAAATTGATTTATGGATTCAATGCAACCCCTCTCAAAATTTCAACTGTCTTTTTATTGTAAATATGGACAATCTTATAATTCATACAGAAATTCATGAGACCAGAAGAGCCAAAACAATATTGAAAAACAAGGACAAGATTGGTAGACTCACAATTCTCAATTTCAAAACTTACTACAAAGTTACAGTAATCAAAATTGGCATAAGAATAGACATATAGATCAATGGAATAGAACTGATAGTTCAGAAAAATCCTCACATTAAAGGTCAATTGATTTTTGATGAGGGTGTCAAGGCCATTCAATAGACAAAATAATAGCCTTTTCCACAAATGGGACAATTGGATATCCACATTAAAAAATAAATTTGCATCTCTACTGTACATCATACATAAAAAATTAACTCATAATGGATCAAATATTTAATTTAAGAGCTAAAAGTATAAAATTATTATAATAAAACATAGGTTAGAAGATTTGTGATTTTGGATTAGGCAAAGTTCTCTTAGATATGACACTAAAAGGACGAGTAATCAATGAAAAAACAAATTGGAGTTCATCAAAACTAAAAACACTGTATATCAAATAACATTATCAAGAAAGTGGAAAGACAATACACATTCTAGAAGAAAATATTTGCAAATCACATATATGATAAGTATCTAATGTCCAGAATATATAAATAATTTATACAACTCAACAATATAAAAATATAAATAATCCACTTAAAAATGGACAAAGGATTTGAATAGACATTCCTCCAAATACAACATAGAAATTATCAATAAGCACATTAAAAGATACTCAACATCACTAATCATTAGGAAATGCAAATCAAAACCACAATAAGATACCACTTCATACTCACTGGGATGGCTATAAAAAAAAAAGTGTTGACAAGGATGTGGAGAAATTGGAACTATCATACATTGCTGATGGAAAAGTAAAATGGTGTAGAAGTTGTGTAAGTTTGGCAGTTCCTAAAAACATTAAACATATAGTTACTATGTGACCCAGCAATTCCACTCCTAGGTTTAGATCTAAGAGAACTGAAAACAAATGTTCAAGTGTATATGTACATATGTATAAAAACATGTATGTGAATGTTTATAGAAGCATTATTCACAATAGCCAAAATACAGAAAAAAATCTAAATGTCCATCAATTGATGAATGTATAAATAAAATGTGGTAAAACCATAGAATGGAATATTATTCAGCCATAAAAAGATATGAGGTACTAATAAAATGCTACATCATGGATGATTTTGAAAACATTAATGAAATGTTCATGAAAAAGAAATGAAAGAACCCAGACACAAAAGGCCGTGGATTGTATGATTCAATTTATGTGAAATTTCAAGAATAAGCAAACTCCTAGAGGCATAAAGTAGATTCATGGTTGGCAGAGCTTAAGAGGAGTAAGGAATGGGAAGTGACTTCTAACAGGTAAAAGTTGTGGGGTTTTTTGGCGGGGAGTGATGAAATATTTGGGAATCAGATAGTGATGCTGTTCATACAACTTGGTGAATATACTAAAACCCACTGAATTTTATCCTTTAATATGATGAATTTTATGCTATGTAGCTTATATCTCAAAAAAAATCTGGAATCCAATTTAGGCTCACACATTGCATTCACTTGCCATATTTCTTTAATATTTTTTAATTTAAAACCTCTCTCTCTCTTTCTACTCCATTTTTTTTTATAACTTTGACATTTTTTAGGAGTCTAGGCCAGTTAGCTTATAGAATGTCCCACAGTCTAGATCTGGCTAGTTTCCTTATGATTAGTTTCAGTTTAAACATATTTTGAGGAAGATTCTTATTTTCTTAATACTTGTTATTGGTATACAGAAATACAATGTATTTTTTATAGTGATTGTATAGCCAATGACCTTGATGAATTCTTTTATTAATTTTAATGTTTTACCTGTTTTGTTAAATTTTTATGCACATAATCATGTTATCTGTAAATAATGACAGTTTTACTTCTACCTTTCCAAGCTTTACATTTTAATTGCTTTTCTTGCTTTATTGCAACAGCTATCTCCCCAGTCTCCTAATACTAACCACAGGCAACCACTGAGTTGTTTTCCATCTCTGCAATTTCATCATTTCAAGAAAATTATATAAATAGAATCAAATAGAATGTAACCTTTTGAGATTTTTGTTTTTCTTACTCAGCATACTCCCCTTAAGGTCCACCCAAGCTGCTGCATGCCAATATCCATATGAGTTTTAGAAGCATATTGCACAGATCTATTTGAGGAGAATTGATACCCTTCAATATTGAGTATGCCAACTCATGAACATAGTATGCCTCATGAATTTATCTTCAAATTTTTCTCTCAATGTTAATTATCATATGATTTTTCTTATTCTTTTTCCTGTTAATGTGGTAAATAACTCTGGTTTTATTCCCTCTTTTCCTATGCTTTGGAAGATTTTGTAAAATATTAATGTTTTTTCTTCCTTAAATGTTTGGAAGAATTCACTGGCAAAATTGTCTGCATCTGATTTGTGGTAAGATTTTTAACTGGAATACCTTTGTAAAAGTTTCTACTGGTAATGAGTTTCTTGGTGCTTTTTGTCTTTAAGCCTCTTTTTTTCTCCTTCATTCTTTAAAGGATATGTCACTGGATATAGAATTCTAGTTTGGCAGCTATTGTAAGTTGTCATTCCTTTGTTTTCTGGTTTCTATTGCTTCTATTTCAGTCAGTTATTAGCATTAGTATTGCTCCTTTAAAGGTGATTTTTAAATTGCTTTCATATATTTTCTTTTTGCCTTTGTTTTTCATCAGTTTATTGTGCCTAGATATGGTGTTGCTTGTTTTCATTCTTCTTGTGAATTATAGTGCTGCTTTAATCTGTGGCTTGATATCTTTTATCAGTTTTTTCAAATTCTCTGCTTTTATCTTTTCAAATAGTACTTCTGCTCCACTCTCTTTTCTCCTTTCTTTCTTGGATTCTAAATTACAAATATACTAGATATTTTCACATATCCCAGATGCCTCTCACATTCCTTTCTCTGTTTTCCAATTCTCTGTCTTCCTATGCCTCAGTATGGATGTTTTCCTCTAATCTATCTCCCAGTTCATTAATTCTTTCTTCAATTGAATTCAAACTCCTGTTACACCCATCTATCAAGGTCATAATTTTAGTTATTTTTAAAAATTCTATTTTGAACTCTTTTTATACTTTATAAAATTCTGTTGTATTTTAATTCTTTTTTTTTTTTTTTTTTGTGGTACACAGGTCTCTCACTGCTGTGGCCTCTCCCGTTGTGGAGCACAGGCTCTGGACGTGCAGGCCCAGCGGCCATGGCTCACGGGCCCAGCCGCTCCGTGGCGTGTGGGGTCTTCCCGGACCGGGGCACGAACCCGTGTCCCCTGCATCGGCAGGCGGACTCTCAACCACTGCGCCACCAGGGAAGCCCTGTATTTTAATTCTTGAACCAATTAATCATAGCTATAAAGAGGTTTGTTTCTGATAACTTCCAATCCTGGATGATCCAATGGCCCATTTCTACTTTTCATTGATTATCTTGTGTTTTAATGATATCTTCTTTTGTTATGCTTGGGTCCTTTTGATTGAATGCTGGTCATTGTAGGTAAAAAATTTAAGAAGTAATTTGAGGCTCTGGGTTATTGTATCTAAATTTTGAGAGGATTACTTTTTCTGCAGGCAGCTAGACTAGAGGCACTAGTGATCTCAGGTCATCTTAATCTAATCAGGGATTGGCATAATTTTTGAAGCTAGGCTTCAGTTCCTATGAGGAGTAGTCTCTTTTTAGTATCCCATGGTCAAAATGGCCTCAAATTCTGGGCTGACTTCTCTGGAATTCTCTCTTTTCCCCATAGTTTCTCACTGACTTGTTGGCTGTCCAGTGATGTCAAGACCTCCTATTGTTATCAGAGAAGAGTTGGTCTGATCCACCTGGTCTACCATTACTGGACACACAACCTATCTCACAGCAGTTTGTTTCTTCATATGTTTGTGACTTTTTTTGTTTGTTTGTTTAAATAGTTACTCTCTTTTTATTTGTTTATTTATTGGCTGCCTTGGGTCTTCATTGCTGCTCACGGGCTTTCTCTAGTTGCAGAGAGCAGGGGCTGCTCTTCGTTGTGGGGCGTGGGCTTCTTTTGCTGCGGAGCACGGGCTCTAGGTGCACGGGCTCAGTAGTCGTGGCACATGGGCTCAGTAGTTGTGGCGCGTGGGCTTCGTTGCTCCGTGGCATGTGGGATCTTCCCGAACCAGGGCTGGAACCCGTGTCCCCTGCATTGGCAGGCGGATTCTTAACTACTGCACCACCAGGGAAGTCCCTGTTTGTGACTTTTGATTATGAAGTCATGGTCTTTGAAGAGTCTTTAAGGCCTGGACTTAAATCTTCCCCAGAGAACTTACATTTACTTTTGCTAGGTGCCAGGAAGCACTACCAACTTCAAATCACTCTCAACTAAAATTTCCATTTTGGAGTGCTTCAGTTTTCACAGAGAATGTGAATTCTCACTACCTACCCAGTTGAATACATACAGTCAAGGATTTCTCAGGGAGAATGTTGTACTACCTTCTTTCTGTGTTCACCCACTGAAGGTGGTGACCTTCAAGAGTCCTGGCTTTACACAAGGGACTCTGACTAGAATTCTTCCCCCAACCAACCCACTACTCTTACTTTTGTCTCTTGTGTCCAGCATAGCTCAGTGCAACTGTGGCTCTAGACTACCAGGAATCAGTGGATGCCTTCAGCACAAAAGTCAGTTCACTTCTATGAAATTTTGATTTCATTGTGATTCCTGCCCTCTGATTGTTTTCCTTACTTTATTGCTAGCTCTGCCAAACTTTCAATATGTGTAAGCTAAGTAATTTTATTTGTCATTTTAATATGTAATGATCTGGGAGGAATTCTTGAGCAGATGTAGTCTGCCATTATGCTGTATGAATTTCATGATGTTAACTCATCATTTAAAATTAATAAAATAAAATTAAGAACAAACATGGTAATAGTGGTTTCCTTTGCTCCTCTCTACTTTATCCAGTAATCAGCATATTGTGGTGGTCGGCACTCGGAGCACAGAATTTGGAGTCAATAAACCTGAGTTTGCCTCCCAACTCCACCGGAAACAGTGGAATAATTTCATGCAAACTACTTGCAGTTTTAGCATCTATAAAACAGAGAATATAAACCCCTCAATATTAAGGGAAATTTGAGGGATAAGTCAGATTACTAAATCGTGAACTCCTTCAGTCAATAAATACTAACTGAATACCTACTATTTCTAAGGCACTTTTCTTAGTGCTAGGGATACAATAGAAATGTGTGTGTGCACACATGTGTGGTAACAGATATTAAAATGAGAAAAAGCAAATTAAATGATATTTTAGATGGTAATAAGTGCTATGTCAAAATATAATGCAGATGAAGTAAAGGGGAGAGGAGTATGTGTGTATGCAGGTGTGCTCGTTGTCTCTTCATCCCAAACACCAGAACACGACCTGGCACGGGGTAGAATCTCAATGAATGCTTGATAGATGAATTACTAGCTCACAAGATACCTATTACTTGTATGGCAAATAACAGTAGCTTTTGTTTATAGAATGGATATAATTGCTACTGGACTCCCTCTTTATGCCCAGTTGATGGCAGGCTTAGGGGTCCATTGAGGCTCACAAAGCTGTGCTTGGCTCAGAAGTTATCCTGATGAAAATTGGGGTAGAAATCCAACTCCCTTCCTCCTGTCCACCGCCCTGCAGGACTGTTGAAGAGCCCCCTGTAGCTTTCCTCCCTCAGGGGCTGACACCTTCCTGTCTGTGTTCTCTCTTCCCTTTTAGGCGACGCGGGAAGACTTAGGTCCAGGTTGATGGCCCTGACGTGGCATTGCGTGTCCTGGTGCTGGCTCAGGTATGGGCCCAGGTGTGCGCCCAGGTGGGTGGAAGGCGGAGGAGCGTGGCGACTCAGCCTGGCCGAGAGCACGGAGTGAGGGCGCCCGGCCGGCAGGGGGCACTGTGACGTCGCGGTGGGTCCAGCCTGGCAGAGCCTCCTCACTGCTTGCTTTTGCTGGAGATCAGGCAGCTGGTGAGTGGCAGATCTTGGATTTAAACTCGCATATCTTTGATACCAATGATCGTGGTTTTCCTACTGTCCATGGCTCAGTATCCTCCAAGGTAGGCTGCGGCTTGTCACTCAGAAGGCTCCGGGTTCCAGCACAGGCCTTCCTTGTGAGAGACGCGGGAAAGCTGACAAAAGAAGCTCCACCGGTTTTGCCAGACCTTCTATGCTCCTTCCCCTGGATCTCACCTTTAAACTGGGAACTTTCAAGAGATGTGTTTCTGAGCAAGCCCCTGACCTTTAGGGCCTCTGATTTCTTATGTGTTCCCAAGTCTCGTGCTGGGCAGAGACTCACGTGCTTGAAGGCTGCAGGTTGAAGCTGGAAGCACGGAGGGATTTAAGGGCAGCAGCTCCAAACATCTGGCCCACAGGGTCTGAAGGTGTCCCGCTGTGGCCCTCCCTAAGCCAAGATCCTGGACTTAAATCTGAAATCTCTGTTGTGGATCTCATAGATGAATTGGTCCCAAGCCAGGGAGACTTGTGACACTCTGATGCTCCCATGAGCAGACTGGGGAGCAGAATAATGCTCTGCTAGGGGAAGGTCACAGACTGCCTAAGGTTCTACTACTAATTGCCCTGGGCCCGGCCAGGGGAATGCCCTTGTTCTTCTGCAATTGTTGGCCTGGCTCTTTCTCTTTCTTCCCCTGCCTCCCTCTCCCTTTCAATTGTGGAAGCTGCCTACCACCCCCCCAAGTCACTGGGTCCGAACGTCAGAGGCCAGAGGAGGTTCTGGTCTCAGCTTAGCCACTCCCTGGAGGCAAATCACCTGACTTGCAATGAAGGTTTTCATCTTTTCACACCCCTGTCTGTTACGCAGGCTGCTGTGACCATCAGATGGATTCCTGGGCAAGGGAGGAGGATTTGAAGGCTTCTCCTGATGGCTCATTGTAGGCTATACCTCATCTCTCTCCTGGTGCAAACTGCAAAAGCCACTGTCCCTCAGATGCCAAGTGTGTGGTGGGGAGGCAGTGCAGGGGGATGGGAATGTTTGGGGATGAGGAGAATTCTGTCCATCAAGGAAGATCCTAGGATATAAAAAGATGGGACAGGATGTCCACTCAGAAAATGCCACCTTTCAGGAGAAGAATGGCAAGAGCAGACATCCTTGTCTTATTTCTGATTTTAGGGAGAAAGCATTCAGTCTTTTACCATTAAGTATGATGCTAGCTGTGTGTTTCAATAGATGTCCTTTATCAGGTTGAGGGATTTCCCTTCTCCCTAGATTATCAGGTTGAGAGAGTTCCCTTCTCCCTAATCCCTAGATTATTGAGTGTTTTCATCATCAAAGGATGTTATATTTTGTAAAATGCTTATTCTGAATTTATTGAGATGATTATATGATTTTTCCCTTTTATTCTATTAATATTTAATTCCATCAATTCTATCAATATCTAATAACATTCTATTGATATTATCCTATAAACATGTGGTATGCTAAATAATGACACCTCAAAGGTGTCTGAGTCCTAGTTTCCAGAACATGTCAATATGTTATTTTACATGGTAAAAGGGAATTTGCAAATGTGATTAGGTTAAGGATTTTGAGATGGGGAGATTTTCCTGGATTATCTGGGTGAAACTAATGTAATCTCAAGGGTCCTTATAGAGGTAGCGTAGGAGGATCAGAGTCAGAGAAGGTGTTGTGATAATGAACAGAGAGAGAGATATTTAAAGATGCTTAATCAATTTGTGTTGTTTTAAAGCCACTAAATTTGTGGTAATTTGTTACAGCAGCAATAGGAACAGATACAATTACACTGACTAATTTTTGTATGTTGAACCAACCTTGCATTCCTGTGATAAATCTCACTTGGTCATGGTGTACAATCTTAATATACTGCTGGAATCTGCTAGTATTCTGTTGAGGACTTTTGTACCTGTATTCATAGGGAATATTGATCTGTAGTTTTTCTTGTGATGTCTTCATCTGTTTTGGTGTCAAGTTTATACTGGCCTCATAGAATGAGTTAAGAAAAATTTCCTTTTCTATTTTTTGGAAGAGTTTGTGAAGTATTAGTGTTAATTCTTCTTAAACATCTGGTCCTAGCCTTTTCTTTGCTGGAAGTTTTTGATTACTGGCTCAATCTCCTGTAGATCTGTTTAGATTTTCTACTTCTTCTTGAATTAGTATTTGTAGTTTGTGTCTTTCTAAAATTTTGTCCATTTCATCTAGGTTATCTAATTTTTTGGCATTCAATTATTCATAATATTCCCTTCTTAATTCTTTGTATTTCTGTAAGTTTGGTAAAAAAGTCACTTCTTTCCTTGTTTTAGTTATTTGAATCTTCTGTTTATTTGTTTATTTTTTTGGTCATTCTAGCTAAAAAATGTCAATTTTGTTAATCTTTTCAAAGAATTTTTAAGTCTTGATTTGCTCTTGTTTTTATGTTCTTTGCTTTGTTTATTTTTACTTTCATTTTATTGTTACCTTCCATATGACTGCTTTCAGTTCAGTTTGCTCTTCCTTTCTATTTTCTTTCCTTTTTTTTTTTTTTTTGGCCATACCATGTGGCTTGTGGGATGTGGAGTCTTAGTTCTGCAGCCAGGGATTGAACCCAGGCTTAGGGTATTGATTTGAGAGCTTTTTTCTTTGTTGACATAGACATTTGTAGCTATGAATTTCTCTCTGGGCACTACTTTAACTGCATCCCATAAGTTTTGGAATATTGAGTTTTCATTTTCATTCATCTCAAAGTATGCTCCAGTTTCCCTTTTGATTTCTTCTTTAACTCATTGTTTTGTTTTGTTTTGTTTTGTTTTTGTGGTGCGCAGGCCTCTCACTGTTGTGGCCTCTCCCATTGTGGAGCACGGGCTCCAGACGCGCAGGTCTGCGCAGGCTCACGGGCCCAGCCACTCCGCGGCATGTGGGATCTTCCCGGACCGGGCCATGAACCCATGTCCCCTGCATCGGCAGGCGGACTCTCAACCACTGCGCCACCAGGGAAGCCCCCATTGGTTATTTTTTTTTAATCTATTTATTTGGCTGCATCGGTTCTTAGTTGCAGCACGTGGGATCTTCGTTGCAGCATGCAGGATCTTTTGTTGTGGCATGTGAGCTTCTCTCTAGTTGTGGTCTGCAGGCTCCAGAGCGTGCGGGCTCAGTATCTGTGGCAGGTGGACTCTCCAGTTGTGGCGCATGGGCTCTAGAGTGCGCGGGCTTAGTTGCCCCATGGCATGTGGGATCTTAGTTCTCTGACCAGGGATCAAACCCGCATCCCCTGCATTGGAAGGTGGATTCATAACCACTGGACCACGAGGGAAGTCCCCTCACTGGTTATTTAGTAGTGTATTTAATTTCAACATATTTGTTGATTCCCTAAATTTCTGTTATCGCTCTCTCATTTGATTGTGGTAGGAGAACATGCTTTGTATGATTTGAATCTTTTAAAAATTTACTTAGACTGTTTTTATTGGCCTATTGGTCTTTCCAATGTACACATATGTTCCATATGTACTTGAGAACAATGTGTAACTGATTTGGGGTGGAATATTCTATAGAATTTGTTAGATTTAGTTGATCAGTAGTGTTGTTCAACTCTTCTATTTCCTTGCTGGTTTTATATCTAGTTGGTCTATCCATTATTGAAAGTGGAGCATTGAAATCTGCAATTATTATTGTTGAATTTTCTAGTTTTACTTATATTTTGTCAGTTTTGCTTCATGTACGTTGGGACTCTTGTTAGGTGTGGATATAACTGTTAGATATTCTTGATGGACTGCCCCTTTTATCATTATAAAGTTTATTCTTTGACTCTAGTAACAGTTTTTGCCTTAAAGTCAATTTTCTCTGATATTAGTATAGCCACTCCAGCTCTTTTATGGTTACTTTTTGCATGGTTTATCTTTTGCCATCCTTTTACTTTCAACGTATTTGTGTCTTCGAATCCAAATCAAATCTCTGGTAAGATTTATATGCTGTAAATCCAACATATAGCTGGATCATCTTTTTAAAACAAAATTTAGTCTGACAATCTTTGCCTTTTAATTGGAGAGTTTAATCCATTTATATTTAATGTAATTACTGATAGGGTAGGATTTATGTCTTCCATTTGCTGTTTGTTTCCTATATGTCTTATGTGTTTTTATTCCTCAATTCCTCCATTGCTGCCTTCTTTTGTGTTAAAAAGATATTGTCTTCTAGGATTTTTATGGCATCATCTCTTATGTTTAAGTCTTCAAGCCATTTTGAGTTTACTTTTGTGTATGGTGAGATCACAGGCAAAACATTCTCTGACATAAATCATACCAATGTTTTCTTAGTTCAGTCTCCCAAGGCAATAGAAATAAAGACAAAAATAAACAAATGGGACCTAATCAAATTTACAAGCTTTGGCACAGCAAAAGAAACCATAAACAAAATAAAAAGACAACCTACAGAATGGGAGAAAATATCTGCAAACAATGCGACTGACAAGGGATTAATTTCCAAAATATACAAACACCTCATACAACTCAACAACAAAAAAATAACCCAATTGAAAAGTGGGCAGAAGACCTAAACAGACATTTCTCCAAAGAAGAAATACAAATGGCCAATAGGCACATGAAAAGATGCTCAACATCACTAATTATTAGAGAAATGCAAATCAAAACTACAATAAGGTACCACCTCACACTGGTCAGAATGGCCATAATTAAAAACTACAAATAACAAATTCTGGAGAGGGTGAGGAGAAGGGAACCCTCCTATACTGTTGGTGGGAACGTAAGTTGTCCAGCAACTATGGAAAACAGTATGGAATTTCCTCAGAAAACTAAAAATAGAATTACCATATGATCCAGCAATCCCACTCCTGGGTATATATCCAGACAAAACTCTAATACATGTACCCCATAGCAGCACTATTCACAATAGCCAAGAAATGGAAACAACCTAAATTGTCCATTGACAGATGAATGGATAAGGAAGATGTGGTACATATATACAATGGAATACTACTCTGCCATAAAAAAGAATGAAATAATGCCATTTGCAGCAACATAGATGGACCTAGAGTTTATCATACTACGTGAAGTAAGTCAGACAGAGAAAGACAAATACCATATGATATCACTTATATGTGGAATCTAAAACATGTCACAGATGAACATATCTATGAAGCAGAAACAGACTCACAAACATAAAGAACAGACTTGTGGTTGCCAAGGGGAAGGAGGATGAGGGAGGGATGGACTAGGAGTTTGGGGTTAGTAGATGTGATCTATTACATATAGAATGGATAAACAACAAGGTCCTACTGTATAGCACAGAGAACTATATTCCATATCCTAAGATAAACCATAGTGAAAAAGAATATATATATATATAAAACAATGTATGTATATGTATAGCTGAATCACTTTGCTGTAGAGCAGAAATTAACACAACATTGTAAATCAACTATACTTCAATAAAAAAATGTTTCATACTTGGAAAAAAAAGATATTATCTAGTGTACCATTTTAATTCCCTTGTTTCTTTTATTATATATATTTTGAGTTATTTTCTTAGTAGTTGCCGTGGGAGTTACCATTAACATCATAATTTATAACAATCTAGTTTGGAAAAATACAAACTTAATTTTAATAGTATGCAAAAACTTTGCTTCTACATAGCTCACTTTCCTCTTCCTTTCTTTATGCTCTTGTCACAAATTACACCTCTATACATTATGCACCCATCAACACAGACTTAAAATTACTGTTTTATGCAGTTGCCTTTTAAATTATATAGGAGAAGAAAGGAGTTACAAACAAACAAAAAAAATTAAATTCTACTGTTGTCTTAGTCAATGCAGGCTGCTATAACAAAATATCATAGACTGAGTGGCTTAAAAAACATTTATTTCTCACAGTTCTGGAGGCTGGGAAGTCCAAGATCAGGGTGCTGGGATGGTTGAGTTTTGGTGGGGGCCCTCTCTCTGGCTTGCAGATGGGCACCTTCTAGTTGTATCCTCAACGTGGTGGAGAGATCTCCTGTCTCTTCTTTTTTGTATAAGGGCATTAATCCCATCACGAGGGTCCCACCCTCATGACCTAAACTAATGCTAATTATCTCCAAATATGATCCCATTCCACTGGGGATTAGGGCTTAACATATGAATCCTGGAGGGATACAAATTTCCATTTCATAGCAACTGCCTATTATATTTACCTATGTAGTTACCTTTACCAGTCCTCTTACTTCTTCATGTGGATTCATTTCTTTGCCATCTGCCTCTTCTGCCTTCCTGTTCATTCCGCTTCACTAATTCATCTTCTTTCCCCACAGCTTCAGGCATCCTGTGGGGCTATAAGAGTTTTACTTCCTATCTGTGCAACCACTGACCTCTGCTGGTTTCCAAGGCTGCCTTCTCTCCCTGCCTCATCCCAAGTGCCATGTGAGGACATCTATTTCCCAAGCTGTAGGAACATAACCCACTTGAGGGAAAATTGACTTTAAAAATATAGTATTTTCCATCTTGTCTTTAGAAGGCTGGGGCAGTAACCTCTACATTGTCTATACTCCTCTAGCCAATTGCACATAGTTAGTAACCATTAAATAAAGCATTTGCCCCCTTTAGTAGATATTGGGCTCCGGCAGGGATGCTGTAAAACACAGGGTAGACTTAGTAATGGGTTTCTGGTAGGAGCAGACCACCAGGGCTGGCCATTAACACCACATTATTCAGGGCCATTGTTAAAGAACTAATCAATTGTAGATTAGAGTTTGAGCCATGTATAACTTATTCATGGCATGGTGTCACCATTAATCATGTTCCTGAGTGCTGAGAAAAGACTAAAATGAGCTAAAAGTTGAAGGTTTAAGGTTTCTTGAAACAAAGCTCATTTAATGATATTCATGAGTAGATGACGTATTGTGGTAACCAGTCCTTGGTATTAGTCCAATTCCATCGGTGATCCCAGGGGCTAGATAGCTGCCCAGATGCTGAGTTTTCTGGAAAACAGTGATTAGTATTCAGCATGTGTCTGGGGAGAAACCATATATAGCATATCTTATATATTCAAAGCTCTAAATGGAGACCAAATGAGAAGGAGTGGTTTAAGATTTCCACATAAAATTCAAAAGTTGTATTAGACTGGAGAGAAGGGCCAGGTTTCCTTGCAGTTGGGGACTTAATTCCTCAGAGCCCCACAGGACCAGAAACTTTGGAGTGGCAAGACACAAAGCAAGCTTGGAGTTGCATACTGCTAAGGCACTTTTTAATGCTACTGGTCTAGCTACTATTATTATCTTGAACAATAACACCGACCACCATCTCTTTGGATCTGCTGTGTACCAGGCTCTGTCTTAGGCTTCTTTACCAGGCTTTTGTACACATCAACATATGTAGTTTAATTTTCAGAGCAATCTTTCATGGTAGGTTGTATTATCCCCATTTTAAGATGAAAAGACCATGCACCTCACATACCTGTGGCACACAAAAACTCCATGGTTGGGGTGATCATGAAGCATCTTATTGCTGCCTCTTCACTGTTTCTGTAAATCCACTCTGTGAGGCTCATTCTTCCCCTGGCCCTGGATGAAAATTTTGGCCCATGAATTTTCTAGTCTCTCCTAGGTAATAAAAACAGTTTTCCAGTCACTTTCTCAAGTCAATTAAAGTTGCAAAATATGGTCTCAATTCAGTAATAAAAATATCTAGTTCCATTTAATAATCCAAGCTCTGAACTTATTTAAAGTTGAAACGACTCCTCCTTCTTTGGTTTGGGCCACAAACCTGCTTGGGGGAGGGGGTCCATGGTAAGTCTCTTTGAGCTTTCCCCACCTGGGCATTCTTCTTCCTCTGTGGACATGGGGAGGATGGAGAGAAAAGGGAAGCAGGAAAGTTCCTACTGATGCAACTATGTGGTAGAAGCATTCTTTGAGCCTTGCAGTCACTTAAGGCTGGCCTTTCTCCTAGAGCACATTCACGGGTTGTTTGGAGATACACACCCATCACCCCATCATCTGCTGGGATTTCTC
This sequence comes from Monodon monoceros, assembly GCF_005190385.1. NCBI lineage: Eukaryota > Metazoa > Chordata > Mammalia > Artiodactyla > Monodontidae > Monodon > Monodon monoceros. The sequence goes on from NW_021703778.1 coordinate 50,208,105, forward strand.
ACCTGTCCAGCTGTGTGGGAGACATACTTTTCTCCTCTTGTGGCTGACATTCCTTCTTCAGCTCCTGGGATGTTGACAGGTCACAGTTGGACCCTTGTTGTGGTCCCCTCACAACACAGTCTTCTTGGACAGGATCCATGGCCCCTACCCTGGCCCTCTTTCATATAGAGCCCACACATTCTGACACTCTCTGGAAATGCAGGCTGATCTTGGTGCAGCTGCCTCTCATTTGCTCTGCCATCAAAGCAGCTGACAGCCTGCTATGAACTGAATTGTGTTCCCCTGCCCCATTCATATGTTGAAGTCCTAAGCCCCAGTATGACTATATTTGGAAATAGGGCCTACAGGGAGGTAATTAAAGTTAAATGCAGTCATAAGGTGGGACCCTGATCTAATAGGATTAGTGTCCTTATAAGACAAGATACAGAGCACTTGTTATACCCCTCCCTCCCTCCATCTCTCTCTTTCCCGCTCTCTTTCTCTCACAGCACACCAACAGCTCTCTCCAAAGAAATCCTTTAGTCATTAGTGCTTTTAGCTAGATTAAGTAGGTGAGGGGTTTAAGAGACATGTAACTGGTTTTGCCTCTTGGTTTGACAATTTTGGTCAGGCATCTGGTCTTTCTAGCAACCCAAACTTCCATTATAATGCTATATAATAAACAGCTGTAAGAAGCTAGATCTGTGTCTTGAATCCAGGTCTCTTTAAGATGTGATCTTTCTACTATATTGCACTGACCCTCTGAAATGGGAGGATTTCAAACCATAAGCTCATGAAGCAGGACTATGCTTGTCATATTTCCCACGTATGCTCTGACTCCTAATGCCCTTAGCACAGAGCCTAAACTATTGTGCAGGTGACATCAGCTAGCACAGTGCCTGGCACACAACAAGCGCTCAATGAATATTTGTTAAAATTATTGAGTGGAACTGGGCAGCCAGCTTTCCAGCGCCAGAATGAGGGATTGGGAATCACATAAAGATGCTGGAGCCTTCCAGAGGGTCCAAGGAGGTGTTTGTGAAGGGAGCCTCCACGGGACACAGCTGGGAAATGTTACCACCTGAACATTCCCAACAGGGCTGGGCCAGGCCCATAGTCACTTGGGTCCAGCTCACACCTCTCCCTGCTTTTTTCCAGACATACGCGAGCCATCTCCTCTCCCTTCAGGGGCTGTAGTCTCACCTACCCCCAAAGCAGACAATCGCAGAGGACAGAAGCACAGTGCTGTGAGCTGGGGGAGAGGGACCCTGCGCCGGGCCTAGACGTCAGATAGGGCCTTGGCCACGGTTGGTAGATCAGCCTTGGCCCTTGGCTGAGGCAGGGGAAAAAAAACCAAGAGAAGCATAGTTAAGATAGAGGCTGAGGGTCTTTGCTGCTTTTACCCCTAATGTGCTGTGTGACCTTGGCAAAAATCTGTACACAAGCTGGGGAGTGGGAGTCTGCTGGCTTATGCTTTGCATGTGTATTTTGCAAGAAATAATGAGACAAGTTCCATGAACCATATTTTGTCCTTGAGGGACAAACAGTACAAGCTATTTATTTTAGGGACATGGCTTAACCAGCTCCCCTCACTCAGCCCAGAAACACGCATGGCTATCCTGGCATGGGCTCTCAGAAGCAGCGAAGTCTAATCAGGTGTCCTTTTCTGCCTGGAGCCCAGCCAGCCTGCTTCACGCAGAAGGCAAAATGCTGTTGCTCAGGCATTCACGGTCCCATGTGTCTGACCACAGCCACCTCTTGTCCTCGTTCATTTATCCAGAAGTCTTTATTGAGCCATTCATCTGTGTCAGGCCCAGTGCTGGGCCCCAGGGGTGCAGAACTAGGAACATACTGGTCTTTGCATCTCCAGGTTCAACTCCTGTCACGTCCACAATACTGCAGCCCGAGTTCCAGCAACTTTCCATCCATCTCCGTTCCCCAGCACGGTCTGTCCTTTCTGCCCAGAATGCCCTTTCCTCTCCTCTGCCTGCCAAATCCTTACTTCTCCTTCAATAACCTCTCTGTGAGGTTTTTCACATATTCTATTAAGCAGAGCAAATCAGTCTCCACTCTCGTTGTTTTGTGAGAGGTAAAGACAAGAGCGCCTCCCTGGTTGGGGCATCCCTGCTGGTGAAGGTGGTTGCATCCACTCTGTCTGTAGAGTGATGGATGCCCTGGGTGTCTCTTTATTACTCAAAGGTAATAGGACTTCATTTTGAGGTGCTTTCACCCAAAACTCTATCTCTAGACCTAGACCCAGCAGCCAGAATTCCTTCAGGCCTCTGGGGGGCGGTTTTGAATTCTGATAGGTGCATTGTGGCTTACAGGTGGCTGGAGTCCAGGGTGGGAGACAGAAGGTTCAAAACACCAGGAAGCTTGCATGATAATGAGATAGAATAAATATTTTGGTATTATTTATTAGTATTTTCTCTTTCAAAGGAGAGCCACCACGACTCAGGTGCATTTCTCACACCAAGAAGGAAGTGCAGGCCATGGGTCAGCTGAGAGTGGGTGGCTGAGCGTGGCAGGGCAGGAGGTGGCTGTTGACCACTTGCTTAGACACAAGCCCTTGACCCTTCTACTTCCCTTCCATGGAACCAGGCAAACAGGCCCTGAGTGTCCACCTGTGAGTCCTGTCTTCATCCTCCCAAGAGTCAGGACCACTTTCCTCTTCATGTCCTGTTGTAAAATATAGTGTATTCCCAGAATTCATGAGGTACAGCAAGGCTGACAGATTAGGAGACGATTGCCAATGACAAGATAGTTTGTGACTCACAAAGTCACAAGAGGAGGGAGCAGGCTATGCCACTCAGGGCTACATGGGAAGCACCGGGGCTGGTCAGGAGGCAGAGGGTGTGGGGGGCAGATAAGGGATAAGCCTTTTTTTTTTTTTTTTTTTTTTTTTTTGGCAAAACCCTTTATTGTGGTTTCTGTAGGAAGGAACAGGGGAGGCAGGGTAAGCAGGCTTAGGATTCCCTGGTTAAAATAATATCAGCTGGGAGTGTCTAAGGGCTGTCCCTAGTTTTCTAGTACCTGGCCCTGCGTTTTAGGGCAGGTGGAGAGTGGCCCTGAGTGTGAGAGCCTGATAGAGGAGGTGGCTGGGGGTGTGGGCTCTGGACAGGTTGGTTTGCATGTGAGGAGCACGCTCTCAGACTAGTCTAGGAATTGGCCAGCCCTGGGAGGGGCAGGCCCTCCAGGCTCAGCAAGACCCCAGATGTCAAAGCACCAGAAAACAGAAAAGACATGGATAATACATGTCTCACACTGAAGCACACGGCTCTCTGGCACTGCACCTCAGCTCTGGTAGCCTGGACATCTTTCACGGATAGGCACAGTCCTCAAGTCACTCCCCAGCTGTGCCTTGAATGGGGGGACCTGGGGCCACGCCCCAACCTTGCCCAGCACCTGCCAGGCTGTGGCCTTTGAGAGACTGGAAAGAGGCAGGGGTGGTTGTGGTGCCGGGAGGGCCATGAGGGCACACAGGGCAGGAGTGTGTGTGGGCAGAGGGGTGGGAGGGCAGCATTCAAGGGCACGGGTGAGAAGTTGTGCCCCTGCCTGGAATTATTATGCCTCACGAAAAGATCAACTTATGTGGAGGTAAAAATATATCGCATGAGATTCTTAGGAGTCAGGATAATTGTAAGTATTGTACCTAGCGTTACCTAGAAGCTCGTGCTGAGAGCAGTGGTGTGGCATCGCTGGGCACCAACCCACAGCCAGGGGCTGGGCAGAGGGCATGTCCAAATAGGCTGCAAGAGAACGGAAATAGGCAGCATCTGTGAGGGAACAAGGCTTGCTTTCTTTAACCATCTTTAACCCTGTCGCATCTCAGTTAAAGGTCTACAGGAAGCTGCCTCCACTGGAGTCTGCAAGGATGAGGTGTTCCTGGGGGGTAAAAGTGTTATCTCAGGAGCCACTCTTGGACTGGTGACCCTCATAGTCCAAGCTCAGACACATTTCCCACTGTGTCATTAAGAACAGGAGAGAGAAAAGGAGGCACCATTGCTGACCCAGGAGCCTGGAGTGCCCGAGTGTTTCAGCCAGTGAAAGGGACCAGAGACCCACCTGGTGTGACGGAGACACAGGCCCAGTACCTTCCTGAACGCTGAGCTCACAGTGCCACGGTGACAGATGCCAGCAGCCCGTCCCTGGAATGACTGTCCTCTCTCTCATGCTCTCTCTCCTCTGCCAGTGGGTTCTCGCCCACCCAGTGTCCCCCTGGGCCGGGAGCTGAGCCCAGGGAGGCCCAGAACCAAACCCGCAGCAGCTCGCGGCCTCATGGGGAGATGATGTGGCCACCGGATGGAATGCTGGGATCCGAACACAGCGGCCAACGCAGAGCAGCCTCACGGGGGGCAAGGGCACGGGGCCGCGCAAATGGGCAGACACAGGAGAGGCCGTTCAGGCTGAGGGGAAAAGCTGGAGATTTCAGAGCGCTTAGAGTGGGGCTGGCAGATATTTTCTGTGAAGAGTCGCACGTTATGTATTTTAGGCTTTGCAGACCATCCAGTCCTCCTACTGGGCTCTGTCTGCAGCACACAAGCAACCGCAAGAGGTACACAAACAGGTGGGCGTGGCTTGTTCCAAGTAAACTTTATTTATAACAACAGGCGGTGGGAAGGAATTGGCTGGTGGGCCGTAGTTTGCAGACTCCTGGCTTGGACAGTTGGGGGTCCACAGACAGGCCCAGGCAGGGTGCAGGAGGGGGAACAGAGGGACCAGGCTGCTATGAAGCTGAGCCAGGGATGGGCTTTGAGCAGGGAAGCAATAAAGGGAGCCCTTATTAGACAGTGGTCTTCCAAAGGTCACTTTAATATTGGTGTGGTGGCTGGAGGCTGCTGCCATGGGCCTGAAGCAGAACAGTATCCCCGCGGGGATGGGGAAGAGGGACAGACTAAAGAGAGTTTTAAAGACAGAAAGTGACAGGCCTTGGGGATGTTCTGTCTCTGGGCTGATTCTCAGGTTTCTGGCTTTTGTATGAATGGATGGATGGGGGGGCCAGGAACATGAAGATGGACCCCTGTCAATTATTGGAGACTCTGGAGAAGGACAGCATTTGTTTCCCACCGTGTGTCCCATGGGACCCTAATGGAGGACTGAACAACAGTGAAGTCACCCTGGCTGCTCTCAGCCCTTTAGAGATATGGCTCCATCCCCTCCCGGCATCTGCTGTCAGGTAACTGTTGTTCCTTTGCAGTTATCTCTCTTTTTTGTTTGGTTGCTTCTAAGATTTCCTCTTCATCCTTGGTTTCTGCAGTTTCACTACTATGTGTGAGGTGTGGATTTCTTTCTATTCTGTTCACTATTTGTGATGTCTTTTGGTATAAGGACTCATGTCTTTCTTCAATTCTTGGACATTTTCAGCTATTATCTTTTCAAATATGGCTCCTCTGCTATTTCTTCTGTTCTTGTCTCTGGAGCCCCTATTAGACAAAAGTGGATACCTTTCAACGTATTTCACTCTTAGCTTTCAAAACTTTCATTAAAAAAATTCCTTTGTTTCTCTGTACTGCTTTTTGGCTAAAATTTTTCAACCCGACCTTCCAATGATGAATCCTCTCTTTGATTCTTTATCTCCAGAGTTTATCCAGTGTTTTGAGTTTTTCATTTTCATTTTTGACTTTGCTTGTCAGTTCTGAGTTTTCTTGTTTTTTTTCTTATCTACTTGATTTTGCTCATGACTGTTTCTTTAAAATGTATGTTACTCTTTGATTTATCTCTTTGAAAATCCTAAAATAGCCGTGTGAGAGTCCAGCTCATAGCTGCGACTGGCTGTGTGTGGACAGATATCCATCACCATGGCCAGGGAACTTGGTCTGGACAGAGAAAACCACCCAGGACTATTCAATATCGTTTGACCCCTAATATGCTTGGGAAGCCCAGGTGACGTCATTATGAAGTGTGGTTAATGCAATGTCAGTCACAGAATGTTTTTCAGGGAGCTTATGAGGGAGGCACTCCAATTTTGAGAACCTGGCTTTGCTGAGTTAGACCCATCTGAAAGACAGAGGATCTGATTTCTCCTTGGGCAGAGGTTTGTTTACCCTGAATTCAGAGCCAACAGCCCTAATAGTTTTGAACCGACTTAAATATTTTTCCACATTTGGGCAAAGCCTCTATTTGCCAAAAGAAGGTACAACGACATATTGTTATGATTCTCTGAGGACAGGGGACTGTGCATCATTCATCTTTCCCTCCACCCTGCATAGACCACACTGCTCAATAAAAATTTATTGGCTTATGTTGTAAAATGATTGTTTAATATATGAGTCATGATATGAATAAATTTTATATACCATAACTTATATATTCAGATGGGTGTTGCAGCTGCCTTGGGGTCCTCTGTCCTAACTGAGTGATGTGGATGCAGGGATGCTGCTGAATTTCTCTCAGGCCATTATATAGGCCACAACAGATTGTCCCAAGATACCCTGTGGTCACACTTCACATGCATGCATTATATGTGTGTGTGTATGTCCATTAGGTGTATATAGAATAAAAATGGAATATATCATAATGTAATATGTGTGGATAAATTACATACTTATTTTGTAAAAAACAATATTGGCAAAAACCATTAACACATCAAACCAGCCCTGTTGCAACACTTGCAACAGGCTCTCTTCCCTTTACCATATTCCAGTTTAATAACAGGGCATTTGGCTTCCATCGAGGTTTCCAAATTTTTCAGTATTTGATAGGTCAACAATTACAATCGTATGTTGACTTTGCAATATACTATTTTAATGATGTGTTAATACATAGCAATCCTTGGACAGAACTTCCAGAATGCTGTTTTATAACTATCGACTGGCACATTAAAACTAACCTCAGTGATAAGAAAGCCAATAGCTGGAGATACATCATTAGCCAAAGGATTGCTGAATGTGTGATTGGCACACACAGAATTAAGCTGGAAGTGAGACCCCAGAGACCTCTAAAACCTCTAAAGAGCAGTTAGTTTGCAAGGATCCTGGGTGAGTGGTTTGAGAGTGAATTTTTAAAGGGTACTTCATCATCTCAAGGCTCAGTGGAAATTCAGCCCCTAGAGGAGCTCGTCATTCCTTGGGGACCTATGAGTGCGCCCTTGGTGGAAGTTCCTACATGGACACTAGGTCCAAAGTCAGAAGTAGAAAATCATCTGAAATTGGAGAGAGTGGGAAAAAAATGCAGGCAGTGGAAAGGGATGGAAGAGAAAAGGAGAGATGGATATAGGGAGGGAGAAAGAGAATAAATAAATACTAGCCCAAGAAGGAGACAGAAAGTGAGATAGCAAGGTGGAAAGCATGAATAAGAGAGAGAGAGAAGGAGAGACAGATTATGGAAGAAGTAGGAAGGAGCCTGTTGGAAACTGGAGGGACATGCCCATTTTCCCTGAGCCTCATGTAAGCTGACCTCCACGTCTGTGTGCATAAGTTCTGTGCACTGGACTGTAGTAGATAAATATCAGAAACTGGGCAGGTCCCCAGGCAGCCCTGGTAGTGTGCTGGTCCTTCTCATAGCTCTGCCAGAAAAGAGTTTTGCTTTGGCTCGACTGGGCTCTGTCTACCAAGGGATCCTTTGATTAACTGGGTCATTTACATTTTTCTTACAGTGGGATGGATTCCTCAGACCTGAGTATCTAGTCTTTTCCAAGGGAAATCCCAATGTTATAAGAAATTCCTGGAGGAAAACCTTCTAATTTCTTGGTCATTTTTGAATGCTATACCCTACAATGCTGAAGCTGCTCAGGACCTGAAAGGGGTTGTTTTTCTGAGAAGGGCTTCAAAGCCAAGGGGATGACAATTTCATAGTGCATGGGGGGTGGGTGGTAAGAGTGGTCCTGGTCACGGGAATCCCACAGCGAGCACTTCTGTCACACTAGAACCCAGCCAGGCACAGGGATTTGTCCTGATAAGTCCATAAACCCTGTGGTTAAACTTTAATTCCAGAAACACCAGATGGTGGTGCCACAACAAGCTTTACAAAATCCTCAGCAAACCAGGGACTTTCTTGGCCTCCTGATCTGTCACTCTCCTCTTCAAAAGATAAAATGAAAAGGAGAGAAAACAGCTTCTAGATCACCATGGAAACCACCTGAAAATACCTGTCTCTGTTGGCAAGGGGTGGTTGACAAGGGGGAGAATTTGAAAAACAGCCAACATCTTGTTCTCATTGACTTACAGCTAGTTGTCCAAATATTTGTATCATTTAAGCCATATGCAAAAGAATCATTGAATTTAGAGTGCACTTTTCTTATCCAGTATAAACATCTTCTGGTACAATCGTGAACTTATCTGAAAAGAAACAAGATAAGTTGTAACCAACAATGGATAAGCATACTCACTTGGGACATGCATGTGCTGGGAACCAGGGATCCAGCCATACCCAAGAGGGACCTGTTTTCTCCCTGGTGGAATTCGCTTTCTAAATGGGAAAACAGACAATATGTAAGTTAAAAAGTTAACAAAATAGTGATAGGTTATGACAAGTATTGAGGAGGGAGAAGAGATGGCTGCTGGGCCCGGGACGGAACATCTGTCTAAGGAATAACATTTCAGTTGTGACACAAAGGATGCAGATAACCAGCCTTGGGAAGAACTGGGGGCAGGTGGCAACATTGCAAAGAGAGGGAAGACACCTGCAAAGGCCCAAGAGTGGGGACAAGGGTGGAGGATTTGGACAGAAAGGGGAGTGTGTGGGGTGGGAGAGGACAGCAGGAGCTGGATCACACAGGGCTTGAGATGAGAAAACTCCAGGGGCAAATGAAAGGTTTTAAGTGGGGAAGGCCATGATTTATGTTTCTGAAATCTTACTCTGACTAGGGTGTGGAGAGAGTCAGGAGGGAGGGAGGTCGCTGGGAAGCTTTTGTGGAGTCCTGGGGTGAGGTTTGTGACTTAGCACACAGTGGTGGCCAGTGAGACAGGAAGAAGCGGACAGATCAGAGACTTAATTTGGAGGCAGAACAAATGGTATTTGTGGTTGCATTGGACTGGGTGGAGAGCAAAACTGAGGAAACAGGATGACTTTGAGGTTTTGATGTCAGACATTAGTGGATACTGGTGCCCTTTACTGAGATGGGGAAGCCTCTGGAGTAAAAAGAGTGTGTGAGAGGGAGGAGATTGGGAATTTTGTGTTGCAAAATCTAAGTCTGAGGCATGCAGTGGGTGCTGCGGTGTGCCACGCTGATGCCCCTTACGGCCCTCATGCCCCCAGCTGCCAGCAGCATTGGCTGACTCATGGCTGAGCCCATCCCCAGCCTCACTCTCAACATAAGGGAACTGACTCTCGAGATTACACCCCTTTCCCAGAGCAGCTCGCAGACAATGATACTCCAAGGCCTTGCCTCAACTTTGAAAGAGCATTCCAGCTCCAAAGTTCCCTATGGAATCATTCGAGCCCCTGTTACGAATGTAGCAGAGGTCCGTATCTCCCTGTGCCCAGCCCTGCTTCTCTCACTCCATCAGTGTTCCTGAGGGCACCTCCCAATGAACCTTCTGCCCAGACATCTCCACATATCTTAGTTTGGGTTCCCAAGAATGCAAACTAAGACAGCTGGTACCAGGAATAGTCCTAGGAATCAGAAATCCTAGGAATCTAAAATCCTATAGGATTTTAGACCTGCATCACCTGCCAGCTACAAGGACCCCATGCCCCTGGCATCCGAAAAGGGTAATGGTTAAAACTTTCACTGGTAGTGCAGTATCTCAGTCATTTGAAAGAAACAGGGAAATAGAGATTATAAGGTAAAGAAATTCAATGGCTGTTGCTGAGTGTTATGGATGCACTGGAGAAAGATAATAAAAATGCTGAGAATGATTAATCATTAATCAATTTACCTGTTGCACACAGGATCCAAGTTGATATTGTTGCTGAGGTCCCAGAGTGTTATCCTGGTCCTTCTTTAAGAGTGAAGGGGGGTGGAGTTCATGTAATAAATGGAGTCCTGATTCATGTTTGGTTCACAGTGGACCCAGTGGGCCCTTGCGGTCAACCAGTGATTATTTTCCCTGTCCCTGAATGTACACTTGGAATGGATGAAACCTGGTCCTTGGCCAGTGGGATAGAGAACTGTCATAGGAAGACACACGTTATACTGTGAAACTGCCTCCCTCTCCCCAGGCAAGATAGTAAATCAACAGCAATGTTGTAACCCGGTGAGAATGGAGTATTTTAGTGAAACACTTAAAGACCCCATTGTATCCCCTTGTAGGTCATCAGTCTGGCCCCTACAGAATTTAGATTGGGTCCTGTCACATGACAGTGGACTACCACAATCATAACCAATAATTAGCCCCAAACGCACTGCTGTGCCAGATTAACAATGTTCAGACACAAGATGTATGACTGTTGAGCTGGCGAGTGCTTTCTTTTCCATCCCTTTAGAAAGGAGACCCAGTTCACATTCATGTGTGACAGACACCAGTACCCACTTATGCTCAGTCTTCCCCAGGGCTATGTTAACTCTCCCACTCTGTTACAGTGTAGCCCCAAAGGGCCTGGACTGTACACACCCTCCACAGAATCTGCATTGACCCTCTGTGTCCATGGCATTCAGTTAATCAGACCAGGCGAGGAAAAAGAGGCCTTAGTACAGTATCTGCACTCTAAAGGGTGGGAGATAAGCCCCAGGACGAATCAAGGAAACATTACATCAGTGAAGTTTTTTAGGAGTCCAGTGGTCTGGGGCATATCAGGATATCCTCTCCAAAGGAAAGGGCATTTGACTGAATCTTGCTTCCCTTTCCATTAAGAGTGGATTACAAGAATCAGCAAGCCTCTTTGGGTCTGGAGGCAGCCCAGGGAGAATCATTCCCAGGCAGCAGGGCTGAGCCTAATGGGACTGGTCACGTGCATCAGGCTGGACTTCAGAACTGTTACGGAAAGGGACTGCGATGTGCTTCCCCTCCTTTTTAAACAGGGAGTGTTGACAGCGGTGCTCCCGTGCTGTCCCACCATTTTCTCTTGGGTGTTGGGAACTGGGTGGAGATAATGTCTCTTTTGAGTTCACTGATCTTCCAATTGAGAGAAACTGCTCAGGAAGCTGTATCTGAGGATCCACGGGAGGAAGCCTGTCTGCACGCACCTGCACTTGACTTAGATGATGCAACCCTGGACTTTGAGTCTGAACATAATGCTGAAATAGGATGAGACTTTGGGGGTAGGATGGGAGAGGGGTGAGTGTATTTTGCATATGGGGGTGTGTGAATCTTACCCCAAATGACCACAACAATTTTTCCCATCTCACCTGCTCATCCAGAACGTTTCCATTCTCTCGGCAAGAGGTTGACTCTTTGTCCCCTCCTCTTGAACTTGAGTGGGCCTTTGTAAGGATGGTGGAAGTGATGCTGTGTAACTTTTGAGTTGTCATGTGAGGTGACACGGTTCTCATGAGTGTCCCCATCTCTCTCTCTCAGGGTGTTTGCCGCTGAAACTGTGCCATCATACTTCAGGGTTGCTAAGCAGCCCCTTGGCGATGCCACTTGTAGGTGTTCTGCAACAGTCCTAGCTGAAGTTCTAAAGGCTGGTATCAGCTGCCAGATATGCAAGTGTGTGAGTCTTCTGATAATCCCAGCCTCTATTTGTCCTTGGAGCCACCCCAGATGATCCCACATGGAGGAGAGGTGAGCCATCCCCACTGAATCTCAGATCTGGAATGACTCTGAAGGGCTGTCCCAGTCCCAGGGCTTCCCGTGGGATTGACTGTGCACATGGAGAGGTCATGTATGAATACGGAGGTCGAGAGAGAGGCCAGGACAGAAGAGGTTAATTTTGGAGATACCAGAATGCACCTGGTTTTAAAAGCCTTGAGTCTGGCTCAAGCCTTGAGCCAGACTCAAGACTTGAGCTTGAGTATACTTTCTCAAGCCTATATACTTGAGAAAGTATATAGAGAGAAGGGAGTGTAGGGCTTAGCTCTGGAGCGCTCTGTCATCTAGAGAGCTGCCAGAGGAAGGGGAGCTAGGAAGGAGGAGGAGAAGTCAGGAGAAGAGGATGTCCCCCAAGGGAGAGGGCTGCTGAGAGGTGGAGAATAGGACCCTAAAATGTCCGCAAATGATACCCAGAAGGTCACTGGTGACCTGTTAAGAACAGTGTCAGTGCAGTGCAGGGGGCAAAAGCCAGGGGAGAGGTCTGGAGAGTTAATGAAAGTTTGGAGATAGAGACAGAGTGTAGAGAAGCAATGGGGGATGAATTAAAGGTGTGAGGGCTGGCCTTCCATGAGGATGGGGTCAGTTGTCAGACAGAGAAGGAGGACATAGATGCAGGCAGATTTGTGTAGAAGTACAAACATAGGGGCTTTTGCCAAAAGCCTTTGCAGAGGGCGAGCGTCACTGTAAAGGATTCCAATGCCGAGCCTCCTAGCCTGTATCCAGAGGGCAATCAACAGACCCACAAGGGAAGTCCTGACCTTTCTTTTTTGGAGTTCCTGAAGCTCTCACTCATTCTCTGTTGTCCAGGACTCCAGGCTTGTCTGAGGGGCTGTGGGCTCCAGAGCAGGTCTTATGTCCATTTGTGTTCTCGGTGGCTCCAGGAAGTGCTTGGTTCCTAATAGAAGCTCACTCAGCACTTGCTGATTGATTGCTTGTCAATTTCGTCTAACAAACTGGAATCCAAGCAGCTTATAAAGAAATCACATAGCATCAGGGCTGTTAGAAGTTAACCCAGAAGAGAGATCAGAACTCTCAGAGCGAGGAAAGGGTTCTAATGGGTCCCAGAGGCAGGTGGCTGATGGTTCTTGGGAATTAACACAAACTACAGGTTTCTTGGTAACCAGGGGGCCATGGGCAGTTAGTCGTTGATTAAACAAATGGCTTTATTTTGTGAAATTTCTGGGTGTTGCTCCAACATTAAAAAGAGGCGCTCCGTCTAATGAACCTCCAAGTTCTTGGGTGGGGAGCCCTTTCCCCTTGACACCAGGAGGAGACAACCGCCTCCAAGAGCAGGAGCTGTGACATCTCTGCTCCATGTCAGGTCCAGATGTGGTCCAAATGGCTGCAGTGGTCCTCATTATGATGGTGTGGTGCCCTTGCTGTGTCCCCAGACTGGGAGGTAGGAAGGGCCAGGTCTGGCTCACACCTGCAGGAGTGGGGAAGCTGTTGGGCTGCCAGCAGGATTGGGGTGGGGTCTAAAGCTTGAAGAGGCAAGGTTGTAGAGAGCAGGTACCCATTCTGGCATGATAGGGGCCCCCTGCAGAGGGGTCACTGCACCCCTATGGAGCCTGGGCAGCTCCACCAGTGAGGTAGCTGCTCTGTATCAGACTCACAGACTCACTGTACAGCTGTCACACTTTCATGTCCCCACCCAGGGTTTTGCAACCACACAGGGATGAGACCCAGGACTGAATGATTTGTTAGCACTCACTTGGGAAGATGCAGCCACCCGCCAGAACTGCATTTACCAGTGACCTTTGACACTGTCCACAGCTGTGGTCGGCAGGCTGCAGTTCTTGCAGCCAAGTCCTAGGCAAGTGGTGTGACCACTGCAGAAGGAAAGGACACAGCCTCCCTCTGTCAGCCCTCGAGGACTGGTTTTTAATCTTTTACTTCACAGACAGCTTAAAATTGTTATGGAAGAACATTTTATTAAACATATTCAACTCACTTCCAATGAAATGCTTAATTTTTCATTTACAGTGGTGTCCAATGTTTGTCTTCTGTTCTTTTTTTTTTTTTCTTTTCTTTCAAACCAGCACCAAAAAGTAAAACAAAAATACCATGGGTACAGTACGTAATGTAAGTTTTAGCTAATGGAAAATATATACATTTGACTCTGAAATGAAGAAAAGAGAACAAAGCAATGATATTACTGCCATTGAGGATCTTTCCCTGTGTTCTGATAATATCAAGCCATGGTCAACTGAGAGGGTTTCATTTGCACCAATGAAAATAGCACCATAAGATTGTGAGACTCTGTAGTTAGTAACACATTTGTGCAACCAAAAAGGTACAGTACTTGAGTGACAGTACAGGGTATTGTTAACCATAAAGAAACATCACTGTTGTAATGACAGGGTTTCACTGTCTTCTGTACAAAGTGGAGCAAGAGTGCTATGATGGCTTCACTGAAATTGATCATTGCTTGTGAAGGGAACAGAAGGCGGGCTGGTGAATTTCAGAGTGACAGTGCCAGCATGAGCTAAAAGAGCTCAGAAAGACCCAAACTTTGGGGAACCAAAGGGATGTTTAACAATAACTGAATCAGTCATTTGCATTCTGAGGATGTGGGGCCCTTGCCAGGGGCATCCAGTTGATACCGTCAAGGTGGCCAGGGGGGAGATTCAGAGGCACCAGGCAAAGGGCTTGCCTCTGGGCATGTGCATATGCTTGCCCAGCTCAGGTGGGCCCATGGTTCCCATGCAGACAGTAAGCAAGGCTGCCCCGGCTTCCTTAGCTTGCTGCCCCGACTCTGCTCCTCAGCCCCCGAGGCTGAGAGCTTTCTGTTCATCTGTGGTAAAGTACAGCCCATTTGGGGCTGGGGGAAAACTGAGCCCTAGCTCCTCAAGACTTTGAGGGGCCTGGGGAGTCTGCTCGTGGCCAAGCCAGAGCAGGGAGGACAGCGTTCTGCACAGGCCCTGGGCAGCTGCTGGAGGTTACCTTGCAGGTGGGCTGCCCCAGCCTGGTACCCTCTGGGGTCTTTCCACAGAACATCTAAGGAGTTTTCTCAACACTTCTCACAGATTCAAGTGGAACTGAATAGATTCCCTGCCATCCCTACCACTTCTCTGCCTCTGGGGCAGTAAAAAATCACAAACCAAAACACAGCCCATAAGACGGGCTTGGGTGGCAGAGTGTTTCTTTTTCTTTCTGATTTAAGCTGACTCTAAAGTTGTGACATCAAAAACTCAAACACAGATACATAAACACAGCACCAGTAAATCAAGAAGCACTTGGAGATGATCCCATGGAGATTAGCCTAAGTAAGATCCCCTCTGAAATAAGGGAGGAGAGGGTGGGTTTCTCATGATAAAGTCCTTGAATATAAGCACCCATCAAAGGCCCACCGAGTTGGTCAGCAGACCAGACCTCCCAGCATGTCGGGTCCCCTCCTCCCAGCTCCCGGGCGGGCAGGGTCCTACCATCTTCTGTGCTTTCACAGAGGACACTCTTTTCATCTCCCTGGGCTCCAGAGAGGGCACAGTTCTGTTTTGAGGGGTGAGGTGTCTGTAGGAGGCAAATACCTTCTTCCGGATTTTCTGAGTGTCATTCTTGCCCCACTAAGACGGGTCAACAACGACAGCATGACAATGACGAACATTGCAAGGTCTGGGCCACGGGAAGGCTGGGTGGGTATGTGGCCATTCTGGCCACGGGCCACTCCTCCACCCATCCTGGCACTAGGCTGAGCAGTCCTGGAGGAAACCTGCCCCATGCCAGGGTGAAGCGCCAGGCCTGAGCCTGAGTCTTCAGAGGTTCTAAGAAGAATCAACTTCAGACAGATGGCCAAGGTTAATGGGAAGCCATCTCTAAGGTGCAAAGCTTTATGAAGTACTGGCTAGAGCAGAGGTCCCCAGAAGCAGAGGGGGAGCCCCTCCACCCCTCCCAAAGCTGCCCTGAGCTCACCTCTATGCCAGGAAGCAATCCCAAGGCCAAAATTAGCACGTGCCTCCTCTCACAGCACCTTGAAGAGAGGCTCTTCTGTTTCCCTGTGTGGGGGACAACAGAGATCTGAAAACTAGATACGTCCCCAAACCCAAGCCCTTCTGGAATATTCTCCCCCACATAGGTGGTATGCAGAACTACACAGCCCTAGAGTCCTTTTTAATTCACACAGACTCAGACTCTCAGGGACAAGACCTCCAAGGAAAAGCCGCGATCTAGAGAGCACGTTCCTTGACAGGGTGGAGGGGCCACGTGCTGGTCCTTGTGGTGTCAAGGGGGCTCCAGCAGCCCGGCCTCTCCAGAGAAGCCTCCTTCCATCCAGGGTGTCACGGGCTTTCAGAATAAAGCCTGCTTTAAAGTAAAACGTCTCCGTTTTTGGATATCCTCCCCCTCCCCCGATACACCAAGCACTGGGAATTCAAACGTCAGAGGAAAGCCAAGACGGGCGCCTGTGACGTTTCTCTTGACGATTTCTGTCAGAGGTGTTCCCTTTGAGGTACGTGGAACCTTAGAAATTACAGCTATTTTGTGACTCATGCCTATTTTTTCCTTACCGTAGAAAGCCATCCAGTGGCTGTTAACAATATATTAAGTATAAAAGCACTAAGCAAACGTCAAGTCCACTCTCAGGTTCTAAGCAATTGGGTTCTTGGGACAGCCTCCTGGGTGAGCCGTGGTGTGCTTTGGGGGTCCCAGCCGCAGGACTGGTGTGCTCTCAGGTGGGTGGGCTTTCAACTAGTCATGTCGTCAGGACTCAGACCTCATGTCAGAGCATCGTGGGACCACTGGCCGCCTGTCATGAACTTGGTGGCGGCAGTGGCTGGCGCATCTTGTTCGCATAGAAGTCCCTGCATGTCTGGCAGCAGCGCTGGTACCACCGCATGTCCTGGCAGAGGTTCTTTTCTCGGATGACCCTGCAATACACTGTCCACTGGTCCCGTGTGCATTTGTAGGTCAGAGCAGCTAAGGGGACAGTGGAGAGAGAAAGCCCAGAGGTTATGGGTGGCCTGGGGACGTCATCATGTGCACACAGATGGCCTGTAGTCTGACATAGTCGGGGTTGCCCTTACCCATGTGTACACTGGAGCCTTGCACAGACCGGGGAAACCATGCCCCTGCCAGGGCCACTGTGGATGTGGCTTTCTTATACAAGGGACACACTCTGGGTCCAACCTGACCACTTGGCAGAGTTCAGTGGTCTGGCTGCCTCCTCAAGGCGAGGGCACTGCCCCCCTGCTTCTGAGCTAAGCGGTGTATACTGTTATTTTATGGCGGAGGACGTTATCTGTTGGCATTGATAAAACAGAATGGCACAGGGCAGTAGATATCAAAGGGCCCACAAAAGCACAAGGTCACAGCACAGGCAGGTGGTCGGAATCTCCTTCAGGCTCTTGGTGGCGCAGAGAGACGGTCCAGCCTGAGGGCATGCAAAAGCCTGGTATACACCTCTGCAAGCTCAAAGACCCCCCCAGCGAGGCTGCTTGGAAATCCCCTTCATGTCGGTGGCATTCTAGCATTAGGGAAAGAGGCACTGGGTGGGGAAAAAGTTCCCTAGGAGTTTCTAATTGGAAAAGCAGAAACTCTTTTCAATAGAATCATCAGATCAGTGCTACATATTCTTCTTTTTGTGCCACCACTGGCCGGGGATGTGGCCTGGTAAAGGGCTGGGTTTGGAACACTCGGGTCCAAGCTGCTCACACAAAAGCTCCCTGCCGAATTAAAGACTCCAACCTGTCAACACCTCTGTTTTCTTCTCAAGCATTAGCTTGAGGAACATTCCATGCACACATCACCAAGATTTCATGAATGACACCCCCAGATCCTTCATTTCCTGAAGGATGCACCTCCCTTTGCCTCCTTCATGCACAGGAATCCCAAAACACTTGAGGAACATTCTCCTGTGTTCCTCATCTGTTGGCAGAGGGGCTCAAGTGTTTGAGACCACAGTAAACAAACATCTTTTTCATGACAAGGACGAAATTCCATCTCTGAAACCTCAGATCCTCTACAAAACTGACACGTTAGCCTCTCCAGAACTCAAATAAGCCCCAAGGAGGGGGCTTTTTGGCTTATAGAACTCCCACTGCCAGTGGGGACTTGCTGGCCAGGGGATGCAGCAGCCCCAGGAGCTGGGGGCCAGCAGAGGCACTCACCGAGGCGAGGGGAAGTGATGGTGTTCACGTTGATCTTGTCATTGCAGACTTCTTGGTGGCACTGTTTGTAGGCTGCTGGCTTGGAGAGGGTAGGGCACTCATTGCCATGGCGCCCAGTGACCTTGTGCATGCACTGCACCACACGGGACTGCAGGCCCTTCCCACAGGTCGATGAGCACTGCCAGAGACAGGGAGAGCTAAGCTGGGGACAGCTGAGCTAGGGGCCCAACCCGGGCTGAGGGGCTTTGACAATGGCCTCACATCATAGCACCCTTGGGTCAGGCCCCTGCATGTCATTCCTACGTGCTAGAAATAATCGCAAAACAAGAGGGCTTGGCTGCATACCAGCTGCCTGATGGAAAACTGTTTCAAGATGTTAGGGACTGCATGTTTGTGTCTCCCCAACATTTACGTGTTGAAGCCCTAACCCCCAGTGGGATGGCATTTGAAGGCAGGTCCTTTGGGAGGTAATTGGGTTTAAATGAGGTCATGAGGGTGGGGCCCCCATGATGAGATTAGTGTCCCTATAAGAAGAAGAGAGATCAGAGTTCTCTCCCTCCACCACATGAGGACACATGACAAGTCAGCCATCTGCAAGCCAGGAAGTTGTCCCTCATCAAGAACCAAATATGCCAGCACCTTGACCTCAAACTTCTCAGCCTCCAGAACTGTGAGAAATAAATGTCTTGTTGTTTAAGCCACCCAGCCTGTGGTATTTTGTTACAGCAGCCTGAGCTAAGACACAATTGTTGAAATATTAGTTTATACTGGTTGCATTTCACCTCCCACCCTCTCATGCCTGTTCCAAGCAGAGAACCATCTGGGTTTTGAAATTCTCCAGTGAGCAGCGTGGCTTGCTGGCACCCAGGAGGGAGTGAACCTGATGGCCACAGGGATCTCCCTGGCACTGTGTGCCACATGAGGCTCCTGGGCCTTTGTCCAGCCCTGGGTGTGGAGAGGAGCCCAATAATGATGGGGCTGAATTTCCACAAGCCTGGAGGGTTGGGGGTCAGAATTAAGTAAAGTTAGAGAAAATGAAGAAGTGCAACCTTTCTTGCATAACAGACTCATGGACTAATATTGGGGCTAACAGTTTTAATTTAGACACCCAATCCCTAGTTGGCATTTCCAGCATTTGCAGATGTGGGTGTGCTAAAACCAAACCAATGTATTTAGTTCAGCAGACCATCCTGCATTCCCAGTGAGTGGCCTTTTAAGACTTTACTATGTGTTCTGTCTCCTGCTCTTCTTCCCATTCCTCTTTGGGCTCTTTTAAAGTGTTTGACAGGGAACCTGCCAGGTATCCAGCACCACTACCCCATCCTGCTTGCTAGCCCCTTGGCCCTTGCTTGTTTTCCAGGGAGCCGTTGGAACCGTCTCTCCATTAAGTTGGTCTCCTCCCAGCCAGAGAGCCTGGTCCACATGTGTACTCTCTCCACCTGGGGTCCCCCAGCACACATGCTCACAACCCATGATTTACAGGGTTCTGAGAGCACTCTGCAAAACTTTAATAAAGCAAAGACCACAGGTGTAGTAGCCCAGCTGGAGTTAACACTGGCACCTCAGGGTAGAGAGAGGGGAGCAGGACCTTTCCTCTGAATGCCACATGTGGTGAGGATGCCAGGTGCCATCTGGATCATGTGCCTCCCTCTCTCCTCCCCTTGGGTCTGACCATGGCCTGTGCTGGAGGAAGGGCCTTCCCTGGGGGTCTGTGAGGGGTTACCCTGCACAGGCTCAGCGTGGATCCCTTCATCCATGAGAAGTGGCCATCAACTGCGCTCCCAAAGGGGCTTTTGTGTCTCAGGTGAATTCCTCTGCTTTCTAGTCTAACAAGCAGGATCACATTTTTTTTCACTTTAGAAGGATAAAGAGCTCAGAGGGCATGGTGCTCTGATGCGGCCCAGTCTTTTCAAATCACAAAAGAGGTAGGAAAACCACAAGTGCCCCATCGCCTCCGCTGCCAACGCCCCCACCCCCCTTGAGAGTCCTGGCGTGTTCAAACCAGAATGGGCTTTCCATGACAGGCAAGGCTGTGTGCCTGGCTCCATATCCATCTTCTGGATAAATCCATCAAGTGCTGCTCACAGCCTTGAGAATCCTTTGTGCATGATAAACGCACATTGCTGGGTTCCACCCCAGACCTCAGGAGTTGGTACTGGAGCATTTGGAAATTTGAGGGGTGCTGCAGTGGAAGAATGATGTCACATGAGTAGGTTCCCACCAACTGGAGACCTGGAACATGGGACAAGTGTCATAGCAACGTGATTTCCACCTGGAGGGCGTCTCGGAGGGAGTGGCTTCAGGTTGGGATCTGCTGCATGGGATTACCTGGAGAGCGTTGAAAGGTCTTGATGTCCCAGACCAATCAATCAGTACCCCTGGAGGATGCACTGGGCATCAGTATTTTTCAAAGCTCTCCAGGCGACTGCAACAAGCAGCCAGAGCTGAGAAACTCTGACTTACCCTGAACTTCTTCCCTGTGTCCTGTGTAGGGTGTGAGGAGCTCTCTTTTCTTATGATGAAGTAGTCAAGTATTTGTATACAAATGTGTAATTAAGCAAGAACAGACATCCGCCTGCAGCCCCAACTGCTGAGTTTATATACAGGTGATAGGTGTGCTCAAATACAAGAGATGAAGCCTTTCACTCAAAATTATTCTAGGAAAAGAATAAGTTGCCTTATAATTAAGTAAAAATAAAACCTCTCATAGTTCAGGGGCAAGGTAAGGGATACCCTCAATTATTTGTAGCAAGACCACCTGGGGGTTAAAAGAAAAAGGGACACAAAGAAATTTAACCCTCTTCTCCTGGAAGTAGGACACCATAATCATAAATGAGGGAGGATGGTGTAAGAAATTTTTAAAGATCTCTTGAAAAGTAATCTGGTAGGAATTGGTTCAAGATGGCAAAGTAGAAGGACATGCACTCACTCCCTCTTGTGAGAGCACCGGATTCACAACTAATTGCTGAACAATCATCAACAGGAAGACACTGGAACTCATCAAAAAGATACCCCACATCCAAAGACAAAGGAGAAGCCACAGCGAGACGGTGGGAGGGGTGCAATCACAATAAAATCAAATCCCATAACCACTGGGTGGGTGACTCACAAACTGGAGAACAATTATACCACAGAAGTCCATCCACTGGAGTGAAGGTTCTGACCCTATGTCAGGCTTCCCAACCTGGGGGTCTGGCAATGGGAGGAGGAATTCCCAGAGAATCAGACTTTGAAGGCTAGTGGGATTTGATTGCAGGACTTTGACAGGACTGGGGGAAAAAGAGACCTTACTCTTGGAGGGCACACACAAAGTAGTGTGCATACCAGGACCCAGGGGGAAGGAGCAGTGACCCCACAGGAGACTGAAACAGACCTAACTGCTAGTGTTGGAAGGTGTCCAGCAGAGGTGGTGGGGCAGCTGTGGTTCACTGTGAGGACAAGGACACTGGTAGCAGAAGTTCTGGGAAGTACGCCCTGGAGTCCACCATTAGCCCCACCAAAGAGCCTGTAGGCTCCAGTGCTGGGTCACCTCAGGCCAAACAACCAACAGGGAGGGAACTCAGCCCCAACCATCAGCAGACAAGTGGATTAAAGTTTTACTGAGCTCTGCCTACCAGAGCAACACCCAGCTCTACCCACCACCAGTCCCTCCTATCAGGAAACTTGCACAAGCCTCTTAGATAGCCTCATCCACCAGAGGGCAGACAGCAGAAACAAGAAGAACTACAATCCTTCAGCCTGTGGAATGAAAACCACATTCACAGAAAATGAATAGGCAGAGTACTATGTACCAGATGAAGGAACAAGATAAAACCCCAGAAAAACAACTAAATGAAGTGGAGATAGGCAACCTTCCAGAAAAAGAATTCAGAATAATGATAGTGAAGATGATCCAGGACCTCGGAAAAAGAGTGGAGGCAAAGATCGAGAAGATGCAAGAAATGTTTAACAAAGACCTAGAAGAAATAAAGAACAAACAAACAGAGATGAACAATACAATAACTGAAATGAAAAATACACTGGAAGGAATCAATAGCAGAATAACTGAGGCAGATGAATGGATAAGTGACTGGGACGACAGAATGGTGGAAATCACTGCCATGGAACAGAATAAAGAAAAAATAATGAAAATAAATGAAGACAGCCTAAGAGACCTCTGAGACAACATTAAATGCACCAACATTTGCATTATAGGGGTCACAGAAGGAGAAGAGAGAGAGAAAGGACCCGAGAAAATCTTTGAAGAGGTTATAGTTGAAAACTTCCCTAACACGGGAAAGAAAAAGGCCACCCAAGTCCAGGAAGCACAGAGAGTCCCAGGCAGGATAGACCCAAGGAGAAACATGCTGAGACACATAGTAATCAAATTGACAAAAATTAAAGACAAAGAAAAATTATTAAAACAAGCAAGGAAAAAATGACAAATAACATGCAAGGGAACTCCCATAAGGTTAACAGCAGATTTCTCAGCAGAAACTCTACAAGCCAGAAGGGAGTGGCACAATATATTTAAAGTGATGAAAGGGAAGACTCTACAAGTAAGATTACTCTACCTGGCAAGGATCTCATTCAGATTCGATGAAGAAATCAAAAGCTTTACAGACAAGCAAAAGCTAAGAGAATTCAGCACCACCAAACCAGCTCTACAACAAATGCTAAAGGAAATTCTCTAAGTGGGAAACACAAGAGAAGAAAAGGACCTACAAAAACAAAACCAAAACAATTAAGAAAATGGTAATAGGAACATACATACCAATAATTACCTTAAACGTGAATGGATTAAATGCTCTAACCAAAAGACACAGGCTTGCTGAATGGATACAAAAACAAGACCCATATATATGCTGTCTACAGGAGACCCATTTCAGACCTAGGAACACATACAGACTGAAAGTGAGGGGATGGAAAAAGATATTCCATGCAAATGGAAATCAAAAGAAAGCTGGAGTAGCAATACTCATATCAAACAAAATAGACTTTAAAATAAAGACTATTACAAGAGACAAAGAAGGACACTACATAATGACCCAGGGATCAATCCAAGAAAAAGATATAACAATTATAAATATATATGCACCCAACATAGGAGCACCTCAATACATAAGGCAATTGCTAAGAGCTATAAAAGAGGAAATCGACAGTAACACAATAATAGTGGGGGACTTTAACACCTCACTTACACCAATGGACAAATAATCCACACAGAAAATTAATAAGGAAAAAAGGTTTAAATGACACAATAGACCAGACAGATTTAATCGATATTTATAAGACATTCCATCCAAAAACAGCAGATTACACTTCTTCTCAAGTGCACACAGAATACTCTCTAGGATAGATCACATCTTTGGTCACAAATCAAGCCTCGGTAAATTTAAGAAAACTGAAATCATATCAAGCATCTTTTCTGACCACAATGCTATGAGATTAGAAATCAGTTACAGAGAAAAAAATGTAAAAAACACAAACACATGGAGGCTAAACAATACATTACTAAGTAACCAAGAGATCACTGAAGAAATCAAAGAGGAAATAAAAAAATACATAGAGACAAATGACAATGAAAAGACAATGATTCAAAACCTATGGGATGCAGCAAAAGCAGTTCTAGAGGGAAGTTTATAGCAATAAAATCTTACCTAAAGAAACAAGAAAAATCTCAAACAAGCGATCTAGTTTTACACCTAAAGGAACTAGAGAAAGAAGAACAAACAAAATCCAAAGTTGGTAGAAGAAAAGCAATCATAAACATCAGAGCAGAAATAAATGAAATAGAAACAAAGAAAACAATAGCAAAGATCAATAAAACTAAAAGCTGGTTCTTTGAGAAGATAAAGAAAATGGATAAACCTTTAGCCAGACTCATCAAGAAAAAGAGGGAGAGGACTCAAATCAATAAAATTAGAAATGAAAAAGGAGGAGTTACAACAGACATTGCAGAAATACAAAGCATCCTGAGAGACTACTGCAAGCAACTGTATGCCAATAAAATGGACAGCCAGGAAGAAATGGACAAATTCTTAGAAAGGTATAACCTTCCAAGACTGAACGAGGAAGAAACAGAAAATATGAACAGACCAATCAGAAGTAACGAAATTGAGACTGTGATTAAAAATCTTCCAACAAACAAAAGCCCTGGACCAGATGGATTCATAGGTGAATTCTATCAAACATTTAGAGAAGAGCTAACACCCATCCTTCTCAAACTCTTCCCAAAAATTGCAGAGGAAGGAACAATCCCAAACATTCTATGAGGCCACCATCACCCTGATACCAAAACCAGACAAAAATACTACAAAAAAAGAATATTACAGACCAATATCATTGATGAATATAGATGCAAAAATCCTCAACAAAATACTAGAAAACAAAATCCAACAATACATTAAAAGGATCATATACTGATCAAGTGGGATTTATCCCAGGGATGCAAGGATTCTTCAATATACTCAAATCAATCAATGTGGTACACCATAGCAACAAATTGAAGAATAAAAGCCATATGATCATCGCAGTAGGTGCAGAAAAAGCTTTTGACAAAATTCAACACCTATTTATGATAAAAAACTGTCCAGAAAGTGGGCATAGAGGGAACCTACCTCAACATAATAAAGGCCATATACGACAAACCCACAGCAAACATCATCCTCAATGGTGAAAAACTGAAAGCATTTCCTCTAAAATCAGGAACAAGACAAGGATGTCCACTGTCGCCACTATTATTCAATATAGTTTTGGAAGTCCTAGCCACGGCAATCAGAGAGGAAAAAGAAATAAAAAGAATCCAAACTGGAAAAGAAGAAGTAAAAATGTCACTGTTTGCAGATGACATAGTAATATACATAGATAATCCTAAAGATGCCACCAGAAAACTACTAGAGCTCATCAATGAATTTGGTAAAGTTGCAGGATACAAAGTTAATGCACAGAAATCTCTTGCATTCCTATACACTAACAATGAAAGATCAGAACAAGAAATTAAGGAAACAATCCCATCTACCATTGCAATGAAAAGAATAAAATACCTAGGAATAAACCTACCTAAGGAAGTAAAAGATCTGTACTCAGAAAATTATAAGACACTGATGAAAGAAATCAAAGATGACACAAACAGATGGAGAGATATACCATGTTCTTGGATTGGAAGAATCAATATTGTGAAAATGACTATATGACCCAAAGCAATCTACAGATTCAGTGCAATCCCTATCAAATTACCCATGGCATTTTTTACAGAACTAGAACAAAATATCTTAAAATTTGTATGAAGACATAGAAGACCCCGAATAGCCAAAGCAATCTTGAGGGAAAAAAACGGAGCTGGAGGAATCAGACTCCCTGACTTCAGACGATACTACAAAGCTACAGTAATCAAGACAATATGATACTGGCACAAAAACAGAAATATAGATCAGTGGAACAGGATAGAAAGCCCAGAAACAAACCCATACACCTATGGTCAACTAATCTATGACAAATGAGGCAAGGATATGCAATGGAGAAAAGACAGTGTCTTCAATAAGTGGTGCTGGAAAAACTGGATAGCTACATGTAAAAGGATGAAATTAGAACACTCCCTAACAGCATCCACAAAAATAAACTCAAAATGGATTAAAGACCTAAATGTCAGACCAGAC
Source organism: Monodon monoceros (assembly GCF_005190385.1). Taxonomy (NCBI): domain Eukaryota; kingdom Metazoa; phylum Chordata; class Mammalia; order Artiodactyla; family Monodontidae; genus Monodon; species Monodon monoceros. The sequence goes on from NW_021703778.1 coordinate 50,233,452, forward strand.
ACTATAAAACTCTTAGAGGAAAACATAGGAAGAACACTCTTGGACATAAATCCCAGCAAGATCTTTTTTGACCCACCTCCTAGAATAATGGAAATAAAAACAAAAATAAACAAATGGGACCTAAAGAAACTTAAAAGCTTTTGCACAGCAAAGGAAACTATAGACAAGATGAAAAGACGACCCTCAGAATGGGAGAAAATATTTGCAAACGAATCAACGGACAAAGGATTAATCTCCAAAATATATATGCAGCTCAAGGTTACAAAAAACAAATAACCCAATCAAAAAATGGGTAGAAGACCTAAATAGACATTTCTCCAAATAAGACATACAGATGGCCAAGAGGCACATGAAAAGCTGCACAACATCACTAATTATTAGAGAAATGCAAATCAAAACTACAATGAGGTATCACCTCACACCAGTTAGAATGGGCATCATCAGAAAATCTACTAACAACAAATGCTGGAGAGGGTGTGGAGAAAAGGGAACCCTCTTGCACTGTTGGTGGGAATGCAAATTGATATAGCCACTATGGAGAACAGTATGGAGGTTCCTCAAAAAACTAAAAATAGAATTACCATATGACCCAGCAATCCCACTACTGGGCATAAACCCAGAGAAAACCATAATTCAAAATGACACATGCACCCCACTGTTCATTGCAGCAGTATTTACAATAGCCAGGTCATGGAAGCAACCTAAATGCCCATCGACAGATGAATGGTTAAAGAAGATGTGGTACACATATGCAATGGAATATTACTCAGCCATAAAAAGTAACGAAATTGGGTCATTTGTAGAGACATGGATGAACCTAGAGACTGTCATACAGAGTGAAGCATGTCAGAAAGAGAAAAACAAATATTGTATATTAACGCATATATGTGGAATCTAGAAAAATGGTACAGATGAACTGGTTTGCAAGGCAGAAATAGAGACCCAGATGTAGAGAACAAACGTATGGACACCAAGGGGGGAAAGCGGGGCGCTGGCGGGGATGGTGATGGTGGGATAAATTGGGAGATTGGGATTGACATATATACACTAATATGTATAAAATAGATAACTAATAAGAGCCTGCTGTATAAAAAATAAATGAATAAAATAAAATTCAAAAAAGAAAAAAAAGAAAGAAAAGTAATCTGGTAAGTGGCTATACCCAGAGACTGGGGGTCCACACCAGCAGGGTAAGTGAAGGAAATGGCCAAGGGTCTTAATGCAGTGCAAAATCCTATAAAAGTAAAGCAAAGTCTTGCCTATGCAAAGTCATGCCAACACAGAGCAACATCATGCTATAGCTTGCAAGGGAATGTCCATTGAGAACAGTACATTCAGAAGAGGCGGCATCTCAGTGAACTGGGATGGCAGTGCCCTGTACACTCTGGCAAACAGGAGTGAGTGATGACAAAGACAGATGCTGCAAATATTAGGAGGCACTTTACAGAACTGCTTATATTCAACCGTTTTCAACCCCACAGAAACAGGAATTTTATCAGGTTCAACTTCATAATATGATAAAGATAGAAAATAGTTATATTTTAAAATTAAAACATAATATATAAACTTTAAATATGAAATACAACTACATGAATAAGTTACGTATTTTAAGTAGGCATCTGACTAGTCCACCTACACCATTAAAGACTTTTATATCTAAATTGGTCGTAAAATTTTTAAAAAGCCCTGCTCCCTGGGAAAGCATGTACGTGGGGCCTTATTTCTGTGACTACTGGGCACTTGGGGAAGAAGGGGCCATGTGTCCTGCTCTACAGACAGCACCAGCCCTTGTCTTCCCATCTTGACTTGGCTCACTGGCGCCACCTGCTGTGGGAGACACACCAGGAAGAAGAGCGGGGTGTCCTCATAGTCCTTCCTGGAGAAAGGGTGCATCCAGGGTGGGGCAGGTAGTGGTGGGGTTTCTGGGTCCCCAGGAAACTCTGCACAGGCTAACAGAGAAGGATCTGGGATTATGGTCTCGTTCCCATGGGCCCCCCTGACCATGAGGTCTGCAGACTCTGCCGGCGGGGCAATTAGCCTGGCTGGGTCACTTCCTGCCCAGGAACACCAGGTAGGGTTTCAATGTCTTTTGCAGGTGTTGTTATTATTTATGTGAAATCAGAGCAAGGGCTCAATCCTATAGATCTACTAAAACCAAATGCAAAATTGACAAGGTCTCTGGCTGGAAAGGATCAATGACCATTGTAAAACTCAAGAGTTTGGGGTGACCTCAAAGACTAGTCTCCCCTCTGAAAGTTCTTAGTCTTGTTTAACATGTTCTGGGGTTGGGTGGGGGGAGAGCATTCATGACGCCTCCAGACTATGTGGGCGGCATGCTTGTTCTGTCTGTAAGCTCACCTGTAGGATTCCATGACAGTGTGGAACATTCCACAACCATCCCAAGGGGTTGACCTTGGCCACTGAGCTTGATGGGGGTCAGTGTCTTGCCCAAGGTCACAGATTAGTGAGTGGCAGAGGAGCGACAGGACCCCAGCTGCTCCATCCCAAGGACTGAATTCCATCCTCCTGTATGAATTAGAGGTTGAACTGGATGGAGCTTCTATGGGAGGCCACGAATCAAAAAACCAGGTCACTGCCCAGCTCCATCATTTCTTCATCATCTTTCCTAGCCTGAGTCACTGGTTTTTAATTTTTCAGTGTGTAAACAAACCTGCCGCATGAGATCATGGAGGGTGTCTCCAAAGTTCTGCAGAGACTCAAGCGTCTGTCCTCATGGCTTTCCAACACCTCTGAGAGGCAGGGCTGGGCCAGGTGAGAGGCTGGGGCTGACCCTCAGCTGCTGTCGGGGCCATGTGAGACCCTGCAAACTCTGCCCCTGGGATTAGGTTTTACAGAATTTTAGCTGCAGTCCTGGGGGCTGCCATTCACACAGCTCTGGGCTGTGAATGGCTTGTGCTCACTTGGAAGAACCTTTGAGAATATCGGGTATTTGCTTAGCCACCTAAGAACGATGTCTGAGCCAGCCCCACAGAGGCTGCTTCAGAGCATCAGGTGAGGAGACAGGTTACAGAGTAGCATGTACAGAAACCACCCCATTTTTTCTAATACCTGTGTACGTGTGTGTGTGTGTGTGTGTGTGTACCTATATAAAAGTTTGGAAGACAAACCATTAAAAAAATTTACTGTGCTGTCATCTGGTTTTGTAGGACTAGTTTTTCTCTTCTGTGTCTTCCCAAGCAAGATAGAATTACCTATGTAATTAAAAATAAAAGTGGAAAATTCCACCAATGACCCTTTGGTGCAGCTGCCACCTTCCAGGCCTGCTGCATTTTCATTTGAGCCGTGTTGGTGCCTAGCCTGCCCCTGGCCTAAAATCCATGCATAACTACCCACTCCTTGGCCGGAGTTTCAGCAGGACAGTGCAGTGGCGACAGGACAGGCCTGTCAGTATGCTGCATCCCCCTTTACTAGCTGTGTGACCTCGGGCAAGTTACTTAACCTATACAAGCCCCAGCTTCTTTATTTGTAGCTTGAGGATAATAAAACCTTTTTTGCAGGATGATTTCCAGGATTAGAGACAGCTTAGAGCAGGTGCCTAGCAGGGAGTCTGGGAAGGACAAACGCTGCTACAATTATTAACAACAGTAAGCACAGGGCCAAGAGCAGAGAGAGCTGGCCGGGGGTCCCTGGAGCCCGGGAAGGCGCCCTGAGTCACCTGGCCTGCTTAGCCCTCCCTGGGCTGCCATGCCAGTCACCAGGCGTGGTGTGGACATCCACCTTTGCCAGGAGCACAATTAGAGATTGATTTGGCCCTGAAGACACACATGATTCCAGAGAGGCTGCAGGGCTGCATCCTCCTGTAACCTGAGCTCGCTGCATTAAGGGTAGCACAGGCACAGACAATGAATCTCACCTCCATCGGCCTCCCCTCAGCCTCCACTTTAATTCAACAGTGAGGAGACGGCAGTGTCTCCTGATAGCATCGAATTAGCCCCTAAGCGTTGCTGTGAAGCCATTTTTCAGGCTTTTAAAATCTAAGCAAATAGATGTATTAAAAAACAGATCTGGTCTTCTTTGAAGCACACTGTCACTGTTGGGTAGTTTTTTCAAGCCACTCATGACATTAACATTTAATGTGGTTCCCCGAGACTCAGGAAACCAAGACAAAATGGAGCAGTAATAAATCCGCCAGGAAAGCTCCTTGCCAGATGACCTGGAATAAGTGCAGCCCCCTCTCCAGCAAGTGCCTGCAGCTGCACATCACACACTAGGTCTGGGGACCTGCCACCCACCCCATGGGTGGTGGTGATGATGATGATGGTGGTGATGGCAGTAGTAACAGCAGCAGGGTCCACCTTTTGCCTGCCTCCCGGTGCCGGGCACTGGGCTCACACCCATTCTCATGAGTCCTCGTTAATCTTCACACTAACAGCTGCTGTGGCAGGGCCAGGTGCTCAGAACACAGTAGGTGCAGAATACATGTGCACAGACTGCAGGAATAGTGTCTGCAGGGCACAGCACCACCTGCAGAGAGGCGGAGCGTGAGGCTCAGAGGGTCCATGGTCTTCCCCATGACGTAGCCCCCGGGCCTCCCATCCCGGCTGCTGCCCAGAGGCCTGCACTCCTCTGGAGCCACACGGCTCTCCAGCAGGGAGGAACCAGGCCTCTGTCACCATGTGGAGGCCCAGCGCTGATGACACGCTCCACCACGGCGTGGACCCCCTCCTCTTCACTTCTCCCAGCTGTAAAATCACGACTATAAATGACACCAGATTCCAAAGGGATGTTTTGAGAATTAGCTAAAGGAAGTTGTAAAAATCTTGGGAAGAGGAAAACGTGACAGGAATGTTTAATACACACATGAGTGTTGGCTCCTACAGAGTGGAGGACGGGCAGGGGCTCCCTGCACAGGCTCTGGGGTAAGCAGGAATAGGGTTAGGGTGAAATAATGCAAAGATGAACCCTCACTGCACAGTGTGCCCACCCTACGCTCTCACAGAGCCATCCTCTGAGGGGCCAGCCTGCCTCTGAGGGGCAGCATGGGACAGCCCCACATGACAGTCAGGGGGGCAGGGAACCCCCTACGGGAACTCCATTTTCTGCTCGTGTCTGAAAGGTACTGGGCTGGTAAAATGTCAAAAGCTCCTCAAAAGCATTTTTGACAGATTTCCCCCAAAACTTGGCACGAGCAATGCAAATCTCGGAAGCTGTTGAAACCTCAAATAGTAGGCTTAAACAATGATGAAAATCCCCACCGTCTTTGCTCCAGCCTTGAAACTGGAAATGCTTTCCTAGACACACACACACACACACACACACACACACACACACACCCCTTCCCCCTTCAACTCATACTTTCTTTCAAACTGTTTTTGAAATCCTCAAATCCTTGAATCCTATCCTCAGCCTTAGCTTTGGGCTCCCCTCAAACTCTCTGAATTCACAGCCTGCTGACCTACAGGTTCCGGTTGGAACGTTATAGTCAGGGAACCAGAAGGCCCAGGTGACTCCCCGTGACTTGCAAGGGCTGGCTATCCCAAGAGCTCTTGCTTCTTGCTTCAGATGGGCGCCAGGAGCACAGAGAAGGCTACAGGAGCTGTCTCACTGCCTCCCCTCGGGCAGGAGCTGCTACCAGTTTCGTAACTTAGCTCTCCCAGCTTATCAGAGACTGTTTGAACCCCCCCCCGACCCCCCCCGCCGCTGTAGAAGGATGGCCTACATGCCCAGCAAATACTGCACAACCGTCTCCTGCCCTGAGCCATGCTGTCATCATGCGAGCCCCAGGTCAGGGCACGTGCTGTTTCATGGGGTCCACACCACATTCAAAGAACTCATCTCCTGTGACATAAATATTTTACAGGCCTGTGTAAGAAATGCAATTCTGATCAGAGATAAGAGACCTGTGACTGTACTGGATGATGATGGTGAAGAAAATGATGATAAAAATGAGCACCTATGCCAAGCACTGCACTAAGTGCTTTACATGGATGCCCTAGGAGGTAGGTACCCCTAAACTCATCTGACAGAGGATGATGCTGGTTCAAGGTTAGACGAGGTCACTACAGAGCAGGGACGTGCACCTGTGTTGTCCTGACCATGTGCCCTGCTCTGAGGTCGCTGATAGCGTGTGTTGAAACCAAAGTGTTTCTTAGGGATGACAGCTTCTCTGATTCAATGGTCATGTCTAGGCAGTGGTTAGAACTTAGACTGGCATGTGGGGGAGGCATCCCCACTCTCTGGTCTCTCATTCCACACTAAGGCAGCTGATTTGAGGAAGGACACTAGGTGAATGGAGGGGCAGCAGGGAAATGGAGGGGGCAAAGGCATTGGCCTTTAGACTGCAGCTGACCCTTGAACAACTCGGGGGTTATTCTAAGTGTAATGTGCAGTCGGTCCTACGTATCCCCAGTTCCTCTGCAACTGAGGATGCAACCCCGGACCACATACACTGTAGAATTTACTATTGAAAAATACCCACGTATAAGTGGATCCATGCAGTTTAAACCTACGTTGTACAAGGGTCAACTGCATTCAGCTCACTCCCATGCAGGCACCTCTCCTGGCAATTTCTGGGGACCCCACTGCTCTACAACCAGTTCATTTCTCTCATCTGAGCAGGTGTGGGCCCTGGACTTTAACTCCATGACCCAGTGGCAGGCTCTGTTCACCCACACAAAATGCTCCAGACCAAGGGGCTATCTGCCCCCCCTCCCTCCTGCCCTACCCAGAAAAGTACTTAAGTTTGACGACCCTCCTTTCACTGCTGCTTACACTCCCAATAGTACGGAATGGAGGATTTGCTGATCCCTATCTGCATGCAGAGTGCTGACTGCCTGTGTTGTACGGTTTCACAGTCCCAGAAAAGGGCCCTGATGTCCCCAGTGTCTCTTATGTTTGCTCCTGGATGCTCAAGTTTCTTTTATTAAGGACTCAACTTTTTATTTCACAAAGAAGGGGAGACAACATGCATGATCTCCTATAGAGACAACAGATTTATACCACAGTGTAAATGATTAATACAAAGCCCTTGGGAGAGAAGGTTTTGATTGGTGGGCTGGAGAGACAGTAGATAAATACTTGACTTTACAACAAGCTTATGCCTATGATGGTTAGACCTGAGGCATATAACAGTTCATCTACTTCCCATTTCAAATTAGAAACCTAAGCCTCTGACATTATTATGTACCTGAAGGAAAGGTGGATTAAGAGCCAAAAGGCAGGGACCAGACTCCTAGCCCTTCCATTTACTAGTTGTGTGACCTCAAGAAAAAAGTCACGTTGCCACTCTGAGCCTCAGTTTCTTCACCTGTAAAATGGGGATAGGGTCAAATGGGAGAATGTGAGTGAAAGTGTTTTATAAATTCTAAAGCACTGGTGAATGTCAGGGCCACTGTCACTGATCCCAATAGAAGTAGCATCAATCTCCACCAGCACCCTTGTTCGGGGCTGCCCCTGGCAGGGGCTGCATTCGTACCTGCCCAGTGGGACTTAGCGTGGTCTGGTGTCTGCAGCTGGCTCCACCTGTCTGTATCTAGGCTGGGTCATTGTCCACTCTTGTACCCTCAGTGCTCAGCACAGGTTGGCACAGAACAGGAGCTCAGGAAATGCTGACTGAATCACAGTGACTTGGTTGCAGGCCCACAGCAAGTGGGAGCCCCAGCCGGGCTGGCTGCCCAGCCTTGCAGGGTTGGGGGGAGGGGTCAATCCCCACCAAAGCAAGTATAGGCTTCAGAAGTGGTGCTGGGGCTGAAAGCTTTCTGGAACAAGCCCCCGTAGTGACACAAAGTCTGTTCATTCCTGAGGCCATGGAACTTGAGCCCCCATCTCTGCCCACAACACAAGAAGGCAGCTAACAGCAGTCCTGGGAATGCACCGACACAGCCATGTTTGAATGGGAGGCTCTCCCTGGCTTCTTCCTAGGGCTCTGCAGCTACAGGTACGTGCATGCTTATGGCTTCATTTGATCTCCTAAGGCCTCTGGGAAGTGCTGGGGCTCAGGTATGAGGGGCACATCTGGGGCTTGACTGAGGCCTCGCAAGTGAGGTCAGTTCCCTTCCAGGGGACCTCCACGGGCACCAGGAAGTCAATGGCCACTTTTGATCTTTTCTGTAAAAGGGAACGCCATACTCTTAACACAGAGAGCCAATGGTTTTCTTTAAAAACACTGTCTATTATAATCCCTCCAGAATAATTTGCTTCTAATTAGAAACATCCCATCACTTCAGTGGTGATTAATGCCTCTGGTCTTGAAACTGAAACATCTCAACTTCTGATTAAAAGACATGCTGTCCTAGAATGAAATGTGATTTCCTCCTCTCCCAGTTTCAGTGACACCTCCCTCCCCACCCCACCCCACCCCCAGGTTGAATACATGGGCCCAGCATTTAGTGGGAGAAAACAATGATTTGCACAGATCTGGAACTAGCTAATATCCCAGGAGGGCAGGCAGCTGCATGGCAGTTTCCAAACAGAGCAGAGCAGTAATACTGCCCTCAGCAGGGTTGGGAATGTGAAGTCGGTCTCTCGGATGGGATCCTGGTTAGGGTTCGGCCATTTGCCGAGGCTGGGGGAGGGAGAAGGGGCTCCAAATCCCCTCCAAGCCTGCCCTGCCTCAGCAAGGTTCTGTACAGGAAGGGCTGGATGCCAGACCCCTCCCAAGGGATGCTTGGTCCTTCTCACTTCAGGAAGTGCAGGACAGCACCTGTGTTGCATGTCTTTGGGCTGGCCTGTCCATCATCTCCCTGGAGATAGGCTTATCTTTCTCAACAGCACCTTAGGGCCAAGTGATAGGAGATTGCTTGGAAGGAAGATGTCAAAGTGTCCAGATACACTGGAAATCTGACAGTGTTCAGACTTCTTTCTACTTTCCTTTTGGGCAACTTGTTTGCTACCTTCAAAGTCTGGCATGTGGGAGGTTTGGATGCTGGTTACAGGAGCGTCATCCATGATGATTGGTTTAAAAGTGCACTAACCCCAATTGTGTGACAAGGGCACAGCAAAAATAACACATCGATCAGAAAGCAAATCCAGTCTGAACAAGTGAAAATGTCAGGGGAAGATCCATCCCCTGGAATCCACTTCTGTCGGCCTGGTCACGCAGTGAGTGAGGATAAGGGCCCCATGGGACCGGTATCCGTCCCAATTCTCCAGAGCAGGCACAGGGAAAAGCAACGGACAGATTTCTACTGCTGTGCTGGGGTGGGGGTGGGGGGCATGCCAGCCTACCCAGTGATGGCAGCTGAAGAAGGCAGTGGCAGTGAGGTGAACAGCTGGCGTAGGGTCTCTCGGTTCAGTTCTATGCAGTCCCCACCACCGCCAACCCTTGTTTCCAGTGCGTGCACACGTGCACACACATATATACACACACGCTGACTTCCAGGTCAGTGTCCCTGCAGTTCTCAGCCGGGAAGAACTAGTCTGCCCTGGGTCCTGGCTCTGGCCAGACCTGCTTGGGGGGGGAGCAGCTGGCACCAGTCCAGGCCCAGTGCTCGTCCCAAAGGCTGGATGCACACTGATTGGATGCCAACCCCTGACAACAGTCCAAATCTGTACATGCCCTTGATCTTTCTTGTTCTTGCTTCCAGGGATAGCTGATCAAGCTGGCTGTGGCAAAAGCAGGCACTGCGGCCTTCCAAAGCCCTACTGTCCTGAAGGCCAGGAGGTATTATTCTCTTCGGCTGGCTAGGAAGAGGAAGGCCAGCTAAAGGCTCTATTTTCCTGGAAGCCATGCCCGATGGGCTGTGGTGGGGGGAGTTTGCCAGAATGTGTGCCCACGTCCTCGGCTGAGGAGGGGGCCAAGTGCTGCATAGAACTCCTCAGGCACTATTCACATCCTTCCTTGGATGTTCTGCTGCTCCCAGGACCAGGAAGTACAAGGCACTTAGGAAAATAAAAGTGTCCACCTGGTCCTCAAAACCAGAACGATTAGGCTGGAGAAACCCAGGTAACGCCCATCTGCAGGGCACCACCCCATTATGGCGACTCTGGAGCCCTCACTCACTCTGTGTCCACCATGTGGACGGAGCTCTGAATTGGGGTTCAGAAGCTGGACTCTGTCAGAGAGGAGTGGCCAAGTCACTTAACCTCTCTGAACCTCTCCTCCCTCTTCTGTAAAACGGGGATAAGCACCCTCAAAGGAGAGGGCTGGTGCTGGGCCGCACAGGGGTCACTGCAAAGAGAAGCCAATGCTGGGGCCGCAGACCCCCCATGGGTCTGTGCAGCCCAGGCCTGAGCTGACCCCTCTCCCTCATCTCTGCTCCCTGCCCAGGGACACCTGTGGCCACGGGAGTCACCCTTTACTAGTACAGGCTGTATTTAGGGTGTGACCACAAAGACCCTTCAACTATAATGACAGCTTTATTCTAATTCACACCTGCGCGTATGGAATCCAGGCAACATTATTCTGCCTGGCCAGGCAGGTAAATTAAAGCATAAAGTGGCTGAAGGAGTCAGGGGAGCTGGAGGACCGCAGTCTGTGGAGATGCACCCGCCCCTGCCAGGCCACAGGTCACAAAGGCCATGTGTGGATATAGGCCATGTTGCCAGGTTTCTGTAGAAAGTTCCAAATCCAGATTTTCAGGTGAAATTTTCCCATTTTTAAATGTTAGCAATAAATTCCAAACTGTTTAAGATATTGCACAGGCCACACAAAGCCAGTGGCTCTCAGGCTGCCAGTGTGCAGCCTTCGAGCACAGATATCAAGAGAAGCAAACGGGGAGCTTCCAGTTTCTGAGACCAAAGGGAAACACACTCTAGGCTCTCGTTGGACGTTTTCATCAGAAAATCAGACATCAGAAATTTTACAGTGTTTGGGAAAAGGCTCTAGAAGACCCACTGGATGGCTCTCAGGGGTGACAATGGTATCTATCTCAGGTATGGGTCAAATATACCAGGTGAATGAATAAAGCAAGGTTAAACAGCAGAGAACAAATGCTGTTTACTTAAATTCTGTTTAACTCTCCTGCCCCAAGGCTCTGGGAGATGCTGTCGTCAGTCCTCACCCCAAGGGCCCTTTCTCCTCCTGCATCCTCCAGGCCCTTGACCAAGGGTCCTGGAAACAATGAAGTGCTATTTGCCCATAGCCCCCTCTGCATCTGCCTGAGGACAGACTCCCACCACTGAGTCTCTCTCAATGGCAGGGTGGCCAAGCCCACTGCAGGATGCACACGGGTCCCAGACTGGCACCCATTGCACCCCTTCCTGCTTTGGGGGCACTCAGTGCCCTTCTGAAGGCACACCATGTGGGGTCACCAGCAGGTGCAGAGTTGGGAGAGAAAGTGAATTCACCTGGTGAGACTGGGACCACCTTGTTAACTTGGGGCCCACAGTGAGAGAGCTGAGTTCCTTCCTCTTGAGTCGCAAATGCTGCCCAGGGCAGGATGGAAGCGCACACACCACACTCACCTTGGACCAGCCCCCTGTTCTCCACTCATAGCAGCCGGAGTAGTCCTCACAGGGCTCCTCAGCTCTTGGCCTCGTGGATGCGTCGCATTTTCCTTGCGAGTTGGTGCATGTCACAGTTCGTTTCTTTGTCCCTTTACCACAACTGGCAGAACACTGCAAGATACCATTCCAGAGACTGAATCCAGTCCAATCTGGTCAAGTCCATCAACACCTAAACATCTGTTAAGTACCTACCATGTACCAGACCCAGTGCCGAGGATGCAAGGATGGGGATGCTACGTTTCAGACCTCAGAAAGCTCCTGGTCTTTTAGAGTCTTATGCACATGTTCCGAGCTGGCTCCTCCCAGCTGGCCTCTAGGTACCCATGCTGAGCCAGCCTGGGGCAAAGGCACCAGTTCAGGGGGGAAAAGGAGGAGATGGAAAGCAAAGACACAGGTGACTCTGACATAAGGCGGTTGGAAAGCCCTGCAGAGAGCTCTAGCGATGGTTTTAATGTCAATGCCAAGAATGGTAACAGGGCAATGTTCCCTGTGCTATTTTTCTTCCTGGGAAACATAGCAAGAGATGGTGTGGGGAGGGGACCTGAATAGTGTCTGAGGGGTGACAAATGATGAGTGAGCCCTGAGAGTTCAAGATTCTCACGCCATCAGGCAGCACGATCCACAGAAACAGTGACAAGAGGTGGAGGGGTGACAGGGCATAAACATGGCAGACTTGGGGGTGGGTCTGGAGGCTGTTCCTGGAGTGTTCCCAGCCTACCCGCTGGGCTTGGGGAGGGAAGGTGCCTGGCTCGCAAGAGTGAGTGCTGAGTGCTTACCCACTTCAAAACAAAGCACAAGGAAGAGTGGACCCTTGACCTTGGGAGAACATGACTGACTTGACCAGCAAGCAGAGGTGACATGGCCTGGGAACCTGGGGAGCCCACCCTTTGATTTGTTGTGTGCAGAAGCCTAGTCCCTACCATGGAAGCAAATACGTAGCTCGCAGAGATGGTGGGCTGAAGGCTGGATTCCACCAAATGCACTGACATGATGAGACCCACTCTGCCTGAGGAAATTCTGAGGGGGATTTCCTCCCAGCAGCTGGGTCCCAGAGATACCATGGGGGGTGCCCAACAGCTGTAGTAGCACAAATGGAGCCCCAGCAACTCTAACTTCTGTTTTTACACTTGCTTGATTTACCAAAAATATGGGAGGCTACAGCAGTGATTTTTCTTGAGCTACAACAAACTTGACTTTTAAAAAGTTCCACTATGTCCACTGAAAAAATGCACATAAAGGACAAATGTCATTCTTTATACTTGTTATTAACATTTACCTCAAAATGCTATCTAGCTTTATTTTTCCTATGAATTCAACCTAGCTCTTCATCTGCTGGTCCTGTTCTTATTTATTTATTTATTTATTTGAGACTAATTTAGACTGGTTTGTTTTAGAAGAAATACACACGCTTCACAGGCAGTTGTGGTATAACCTGGGGGGAATTTGGAGAGCTCATGTATTTGATCTTCTGTGTGGGTTTTAAAGGGACTTCCTTGGTGCTCCATTAGTTAAGAATCTGCCTTCCAATGCAGAGGACGTGGGTTCAATCCCTGGTCGGGGAACTAAGATCCCACATGCTGTGGGGCAACTAAGCCCGCGCGCCTCAACTAGAGAGCCTACGTGCCGCAAACTATAGAGCCCACGTGCTCTGGAGCCTGCGCACCACAACTACAGAGCCCACATGCCGCAAGTACTGAGCCTGCACATTCTGGAGCCCACATGCCACAACCAGAGAGAAGCCTGTGCGCTTCAACGAAGAGCCTGCGCTCTGCAACAAAAGATCCCTCATGCTGCAATGAAGATCCTGCATGCTGCAAATAAGACCTGATGCAGCCAAAAATACATAAATAAAATATATTTTTTTTAATTAAAAAAAATAAAATAAAGGGACCTCGAATGCAAGGAGTCAGTCCCTGGCAGGCTTTACCCACAGGGCCTCCCAGGGCAGAATGGGTGGGGCCTGGAGGGCTGCTGCAGGAACCCCTGGGTTACTGCATTGAAGGCCCATCTTTCTGCTTCTCTATGTGGCAATGCTTTCTGACCATTTCATCAGCTCCACGCTCACCGTCTGCCTCACGGGCTCCTCCCTGGCAACAGCACCCATACCACTGGCTCCTTATGCAACTAGGGGCCTACTCACCACTTATGCCTGAGTTTCTGCTTGGTTTCTCTCTACTCTGTGTTCCTTGCCTCTTCCCTCAAATTTTAAACCCTCAATATCCAGCCTGTTTCTTGACCAAACCCTGGGCTGGCCCCTTTTGACCAGAAGCCTATTGGTTGGAAGCCTTCAGGAAGGGCAGTGCTGCAGGCTGGGGTCACCTTGGAAGGGACCTAGGAGGGTCATGTTCTGCTTCTCTCTTGGCTTCTGATCCAGGGATGGGAACAAGAAGTCGAGGACAGGAGAGAGCTGCTACCTTTCGCTTCCTTCTCAATATTTTTTTCCTCATTCTAATGAAGTTGGGAAGAAGTTGGGGAGTAGTGGTGACAGTGATCAACACTGCTGGCTGAATACAGGCAAGCCCATCAATAAAAACTCACCCACGAGAAATTTAAACCCATTCATTTCCAGAAGAAGAAATGTCAGAGGGGCTTCTGTACTTGGAAAAGTGGAAGGAATACCAGTTTTGTGAGCATCTCATGGAGGAAAGATTTGATTCTGAGTCAAATGTTTAGAAAAAAGCATTTTGCTTGAGCCTGAGCTGAGCCAGAATTAGACTGATTGGTGTGGATACTATTTCAGGATTAGGATTAGGCAACACATAGATATAGGAATAGGGATGGAGATATTTCTTTAAATCTTGCTCCAATTGTCTCACACTTTCCAAAATGGTGCTCTTCAATACTATAATGATAGTTGATTATGTCAGCCTCGTTTATTTTGTTAAGGAGGCATTTTTCCCCCATAAGAGACCTATAAATGGAAAATTTATGGTTTTGATCTGATAAAGCATAAATCTTGTTTGGATCAAGAACCAGGTGATCAAGGCCCTAAGGCTCATGGCAAGAGAGAGAGACTGCACACCTGCCCCTAACCTTCTAGCAGGCATCCCCCTCCCCAAAAGTCCATTGAATGTTAAACTTATGAACCTAGGTACATGTAAAGAAAAAAAATTTTTTAATGTTAAAACTCTGTCCTTTTCCTAAAATATCTTAAAGGATAGGCAAAAAACACCCGTCTTTAAATGGGTACACGTCAAGATCTGCCTAAAACGTAAACTCAGTTTTAGAACAGCCAAGGGCAGACTTTTCGTTCATTAAAAACGGGCTGAATACTTTCTTATTCAAAATAATTCCAACTGCTTGGCAATAAGAAGGAACTTTAAAAATATTTTCCACACTGAAGAGTGTCTTGGATTTAGCCTTTCTGACTTTCCTAGAACACGTTTGATGGAGGACCTGAGGGAAGCTTGCCCTTTATTCAGCTATTTTTTTTGTTTCATAGCCAAACAATCGAAATCATTAATGCAAACTCAATGCCAAGCCTTGAAGGATGATATTACTGAAGATAAAATATTTCTAGGATCAATCTTCAAAGTTAAAAATTAAGGCTTAATTGACCTCTTTCCAAAATGTGTTATGGCATGAGATTTGTAACCGGCTCACACAGTAAACGCTGTCCCTCCCAACATCCTCCTGCCTCTTGCAAAGGCAGCTCCACAAAGACTGCCATGGAACTGCAGGGAAGCCTTTGAAACCACCTTCCCAACCTGACCACCCTACAGTTCCAAAGTGCACAAAAGAGATTATAAGGTGTCTATTTGTCTACCTGCCTACCTACCTATCTCCTATGTAGCTATCCATCCACCCACCCATCCATCCATCCAACCATCCATCTATATTTACATGAGAATTTTCACAGGAAATGGGACCAAACAGTACTGTGATATACATTATCAAAAAAACACACTATCCATGTTTTTTTGGCCACGTTGATATCTCTGATGGAATTTGAGAATATGTGACTTAGAACATGGCTTTGAGCTCCTCTGGGGTCTGGCTAGGACTGTGATATGTGGGGGTTTGTCAAAAACAGCAGGGAGGGAAAGGAACCATTTTGGGGTTGCTACAAACAAGGCCCCGAGGCCCTGGTGGTGGTTCCAGCACTGGCAGCAGCCCAGGCACCCACCTGTGACCACTCTGACGCCTCCCAGATGGACAGGCAGTCCTGGCCTTCGCAGCTCTGCACTGCTGATGGCCGGGGCACCGGGCAGTAGAGGGGCCGAGTGGCGACGTGTGTGCCATTCTGCAGCTGGTACATGCAGGTCACTTCCCGGTGCTGGATGCCTTTCTCACAGGTCGCTGAGCAGGGGCTCCACGGGCCTGCCACCCACCTACCCGGAAAGAGAAAAGACAGTGAGAGAACAAAGGGCCTTCCAGACAGATGGTGGAATTGTGGGCCTGCTGTGGGAGGGAAAAAGACAGACTCAGCTTTGTAGTCGGCTTTGGAAATAATTCTGGAATATCAGAGCAGAATATCAGAGCTATCTGAGTAGAGTGGTTCAGTGGCCTACTCAGTAGAGAAATCTTTCTGCAACTGCCCGCATCCCCCGCCCCCGCCCCACGCCACAACGGCAGGCTGAGTTATTGTCCCTACATCCCCCTCTTGCTGTCTTGTGCCATCTTTGTTCAGTGGGGTGTGAGTGGATACGAAGCTGGCCACATCCCAGCAGAAGCTTTGAGTTACTATGTGGTTTGTCTCTCACTCTTCCTGTCCTCTGCCATGAGAACAGCAGGTCCAATACAGGGGCTTCCTGACTGCTGGGCTCTGTAATAGCATGATGCTGTTGTGCCCCACAGAGATATTGGGGCTGTTTGTCACTGCAGCAAAAGCTGACTGGCACAGCCCTCGACAAAGGACACCCCAGTCCCAGCTTAAACGCACCAGGACTCCCTGCTTTCCAAAGGGTGGCAGGCCCTCCTAAGCGGGGACTGTCATTCTTGAGGAGGCAACCTGTGGGCCGTGGGAAGACTAGGCTGCTGAGGCCATCAGCTGAAAGTGCTCAACTAAGACTTTGTCTACCTGCCTAATATTTCAATGATCCCAATTCTCTGTTGGCCTTAGGGTGCTGGAAAGGGGCTAGGCAGTTTGGGAATGATGATTTCTCAGGACACAAACAGGGCTTTGAATGCCCTTTTAAAGACTCTCTGTGCTCTGGCTCCTGGACGAGCCTCAAATATTCCCAGCTCCCAGGAGCTCACTACTTAACAAAGCAGTTCCATCTGGATGGTCAGCCCTGATAACCACTCAGTTCTCACATTAGTCAGACTCGTCCTAAATCCCACTTGAAACCAAATCTAATGAGGCCATCCCACTGTTTGGAAACATCTAGGTTCTGATGATGAGGCAGTGAATGAAACAAAGCCCTGCCCTCTGAGTCTTCCTATTCTAATGGGGACACACAGTAAACGGATGAACAATGTACAACAGAATACAACATAATGTAATAGAGTGTATATAACATATATGCAGAGAGAATATGCAACACCATAGTAAGTGCTTTAGAGAAAAGTAATACAGCACAGGGCAGATCAGCGAGGAGATGAGGGAGGTTGGCACTATTTTATTCAAGGTGTTAGGGATGGCCTGGCATTTGGGCAGCGACTGGAAGGAAGTGAGGCATGAGCCCTGTGATCTGTGGGAGAAGACTTGCAGGCAAAGGGCATAGCAGGTGCAAAGGCCCTGGTGGAAGGGTGTACTGGCAGGGCCGAGGGGCAGTCGGGAGTCCAGTGTGGCTGGGGGAGGGGGTGAGCAGGAGAGGGAGGGGCATGAGAGGGAGCAGGGGGAGATTACACAGGGCCTGGCTGGCTGCTGTGGCTCTTGCTTGAATGAGATGCAGTCCTGGAGGGTTTGGAGAAAGGAAGACACGCCTTCCAGGGCCACCTTGACTCTGTGTGGCTACCAGCCTACAATGGGTAGGGGTGGCAACAGGGAGAGTGGGGAGGAGGCTACTGCAATGGTCCAGGTGGGAGATAAGGGTGGCTTGAACCAGCTGGGGGTAGTGGAGGTAGTGGACTAAATGTTGAGAAGATGGGGCTACCCAGGCCCCTCCCTTCATCCCGACATGGTTTCTCCTTGTCCATTAGGGCAAGCTCAGGCCACCTCATCTAGAGCTCATCTCCAGTCCCCTTGGCAGAGCTCATCACTCTGCCCTTCATGGCCCAGGGACTAATGCTAGTGAAGCTCCTCTTGTCAGACCCCTTGCTCATGCTGCGCGGGATGGAAACACAGTGCTGGCCTCGGGATATGAGGACAAGTAACATACTGCCTGCAAATTGCTTATGGCAGCACCTGGCACACATAAGCCCTATAACATAACTAGTATTGTCATTATTTTGTGTTTCCTTGGTGGGAAATGGAAACTTCCCACATGCATGCAGCCTTGTTCCCATTTCAGTACCTGACAACTGCTTAAACATCACCGAAAGAATCAAACCAACTTCTACCCATTTTGTTCCCCTTTTAAGTTTTCTCTTCTCTTGATCAAAATAATTTGCAGATTCTCAATCCGTTGTAAGTCTCTAATCAGTCACTACTGTTCTTAAAATTGACTGATTTGTCATGGACAGTATGGTCCAGATGTGATCTGAAAGCAGCAAGAGAGAATGTGATGATTTTCTCTTTAAATGGGGACTTGTTTTCATGAATACTCCTCAACTCTGTACTATTTCTTTTCTTTTTTTAAAGCAACCACATTGTACCTCTGTTAGCGCCTACTATGTTTTTCTCTCTCATGAACTGACTCTCAGCCAGATCTCCTTTGTCCTGGCCTTTTACAATTAACTTTGTGAATATAAATGTTAGGTTTTAGGTTGAGACCTGTTCGGCATTATTGTGCTGACCCCAACTGTGAAATGGCTTAGAATCCTGCTCCTGTCTTTTGTATTTCCTGTGCTTCCCAGGGCCGAGCCTCGGAAGTGGGACCTCTATGTCACACACATGGGACTGTCACTGCCCTGGGCATGCATGCCATTGCCATAGGGTACCAGCATCTCCATTCCTGGCCACACAATCAGAGCATGTGTTCTAGGGAATGTGGACGCCAACTCTGTTCGCACAAAAGCCACATCCAGGACACCTGGGGGAATGGTGAACTGCTGGGAGGACTCAGCAGTCCTGCCTCGGGGGCTCCTCCAGCCCCATCACTGGCTGGAAAAGTCAGATCTGTGGGGGTCAGATTCCCGTAGAGCTGGGAGGGACCGCCAGCCCTCCAGGTTCTCCTTTCCTTTACCTCTGGTGTCTGGTGCTTTGCAAAAGGATGACAGAATGGAAAAGAGCCCATGCATCCCTCCTCCTCTTTCCAGAAGAATCCTCAGACCTATCCCCGCCTGAAACGCGTGATGAGCTGCCGACAAGAGGGCTCTTTGTCACAGGTGCACCTGCTTCAGGTTATCGGAGCTATTTTTCAGCTGGACCTTTTTGCTTCTGATCTTGACAAACACCTCAGTGAGGTATGGGGAGAAGAAGTGGCCTTCCTAAAACTTCATTTTTGGTGGCTGAAAGAATCCACTTCCCCTGAAGGACCCTGGCTGCAGGAGGCCCATCTAGGGCAGTGGGATGACGTCACACACCCAGACATCAGAGTAAAATCCCATTGATCCCAAGTCTAGTAACTTGGGAAAGGCCTGCAGTTCCACACAACAATGTATATTACAATTACAATGTAAGCCTGAGATTTTTTCACTCTTATCCTCTAAAAACCTTAACAGCGACATTCATTAGCCAAGTTTGAGTTAGCAGTCCTTCTTAAAAGCAATAAAACTGTAATTCTTGCTGAAACCACCATTAACACTTCCCTAATCCAGGCCCCTCCCCTGTTCCCACGGGGTCAGGACAGCCTCTCCTGTCCAGCACAGGTGTAGCTCCTCTGTACATACTTCAAGTTCAATCATTCTAATCAGGTACAGTTTTCCACCATTATCTGTGGTTTCACTTTCCCCAGTTTCAGTTACTAGCAGTCAACCACGGTCTGAAAACATTAAATGGAAAACTCCAGAAATAAACATTTCATAAGTTTAAACTGCACGCTGTTCTGAGCAGTGGGATGAAATCTCCCACCATCCCAATTGGTCCCGCCTGGGATGTGAACCATCCCTTTGCCCGGCTTATCCATGCTGTATAGGCTCCCTGCCGGTTAGCACAGGAAATACATAGTATATAAGTATCTATAGGGTTCAGTACTATCCTGGGTTTCAGGCATCTACTGGGGGGCTTGGGATGTATGGCCCGCAGATGAGGGGGGACTACTAGGCTTTGGGCAGCTCTGTCACTACCTGAGACCCTATATTCTTTTTTAATTGCTGCTGTAGCAAATTGCCATAAACTTAATGGCTCAAAACAGCACAGATTGATTATCTTACATTTCTAGAGGTTGGAAATCTGATGTGGGTCTCACTGGGCTAAAATCAAAGTGCTGGCAGGGCTGTTCCCTTCTGGAGACTCCAGGAAGACTCTGCTTCCTTGCCTTTTCCAGCTTCCAGACACTGCCCCAATTCCCTGGCTTGTGGTGCCTTCTTCTGCCTTCAAAGCCATCAACTCAGGCCGAGTTCTTCTCACATCGCATCACTCCAACCTTCTCTTCTGCTTCCATCTTCTGCTTTTAGGACCCTGTGATTACACTGGACCCACTCAGATAATCCAGCATAAGCCGGCTGATTAGCAAACTGTATTAGTTTGCTAGAGCTGCCGTGAAAAGTACCACATGCTGGGTGGCTTAAAACAACAGAAATTTATTCTCTTACAGCTCTGGAGGCCAGAAGTTAAAAATCAAAGTGTTGGCAGGGTGGGTTCCTTCTGAGGACTCAGAGGACTCTGTTCCATACCTCTCTCCTGGGTTCTGCTAACATCTTTCACGGGAGACCCATAACAACCTAATTCCACCTGTAACTCTAAGTTTCCTTTGACAAGTGACCTAACATTTTCATCCCACTGCTCAGAACAGCGAGTTCCAGGGATTAGGATGTAGACATCTTTGGGGGTCATTATTTTGCCTACTACACGCATCACATTAACAGTCCTGAGAAATTTTATCTTACGTTCAAAATTCAGTTTCTATTCAAGTCTTGATTTGGCTGAGACTTAAACTAGGTAAAGATCTCATGAAATCTGCTGAAATGTGACAGTCTCACAAAGAAACAATGGCATCTTCAGGATCGCATTCTTCTAACACAGTTATTTTATGTTGAATATAAAGTGAATCTCAAGTATAGATAACCAAAAAGAGTACACTGGTGGGTCATTTATTTTCAACAGCTTCAAATTGTAAAAACATGTGAGCTGTTGTATTTCAACACAACAAGTGTTCAAGATAACAAGTGGTCTGTCCGTGGTGTCAACTTTATCCATCTCCAAAATGGGTCAGTAGTAAGGATCTGGCATTGACTGAGCACCTAATCTGTGCCTATCTCTGAATCAGGAATGTTCCTTACATTAGCTACATTAATCAAAGTAAGGAAACTAGATGACTGTATGCGATTCTCTGAGCATCTGTTATAGAGACATGCAAATTCCAAGTATAGCATCAAATATGCTTGTAAAATACCATGTATTTTACATGTAAAATGTAAAATACCACAGCATGAAAAGAAGGATATGAAACAGTTCAAAAGCTCCAGAAAGCTGCAGGGCAGGTTAAAGAGATTTCTGCTGCTGGGATGGTTACTTTGTCCAACCTCATCTTATCTGTCCCCCAGACACGTGGGTATCAACTTCACACCAAGCCCTGAATCAAGGGCCAGGGCACTCAGCTCAGCGTCCCACCTTCACAAAGCTCAGTCAAGCGTGTGGTCCTTGGGGGAGAGGGAAGCGTATAAACAGGCAATGTCTTCACTACCTGCTAAGTGCACTGGAGGAAATGGAGCTTGAGTTGGGTCCTGAAGTCAAAGTGAAGTCGGCCAACCAAAGAAGCGGGGCTCAGTGCTCTGACAGAGAGCCCCTGCCCATGAAATGTTGAGGAACAGCTGCAAGTTTGGGATGGCCAATCCTTGGAGGGTACTTCCGGGTGGGTAGGAGCGAGGTTTCCTTGGGCGGTCTCCGTTAATCATGTGCCCTGGGGCAAGATGATGGCGTTCATGAAGGCAGTGGAGAAATGGAAAACAGGCACTGATACAAGATTATGAAACGGTTTTGACAGGGCTTTGGGTATGTGGGGTCATGGAGAGAAAGGAGGCAAGAATCAAGCTCAGGATATTGACTGGCCCAGAGGACGCTGGTGGTGCCTCCACTGGGAGGGAGAACACAGGGAGGGGAGTTGGCCTGGGGGCAGAAGGGTGGGCACCACTACGAAGGCGGCGCTGGGTCGCTGAGTGGTGCTGCGAAGGGTCTGCAGGTGCAGTTCTGGTGTTCAAGGGTGCTGCCTGATTGGAGACACAGGGTTGGAAGTCAAAAGCAATAAATCCTGGTAGACATCAAGGGTAGGAACAACTCATCCAGGGAGCTTATACAGGAGGACAGAGGGCAGGGGCAGGGGCTGGGGAATACAAGCACCTGGGGTTGGAATCAGTCATGGGAGGCTCTGAGGAGCAGAAGAGGTGACAAGCAAGGCTAGGGAGGGCAGGAGGACAGTGCAGGAGATGCCAGGAAGGGTGGGGTTGGATGAGGCCTGAAGAGCATCCCCCGGATTCAGCCATGAGGACAGGTTGCTGACCCAGGGGAGAACTGGGGAGAAGGGTTGCCAGTGCTGTAAATGCAGAGAGGAAGGAGGGTGAAGAGGAGAGGCCTTGCGGGCGCCCCTTAGCAGATTTGGCTTGATGCCTACAGAGTGGGCTCCACAGACCCTCAATCTTGGGGTGACACCCAAGCTTTGGAAACAAGACCTGATGCGAGTTGTCTCATGACTTGGGAGCCTCTGGTCAAGCAGGCTGTGCGTGGGCGGGAAGCATGAGTGAGAACGTGAGAGGGCACATCTGCGTGAGAATGAAATGCTGAGAATGGCTGAGGGCTGGAAGCAGTGGCTCCAGGACAGACAGGGAGCTTCCTCTCGTGGACCCATCTGTCTAGAAAGGTCACCCCTGCTCACTGGCAGTGCCTCATGGAAGTCATCTGGGTCAAATGGCAGAGCAGATGACCTGTGGGAGACCTGTGCCACGTCCGAGGCTCTGGAGGCCAGCAGGAGAGGGAGGCCAGGGACCTGGCGGTGGGCAGCATGTGTGAGGGGAAGGCTCGGCCTCAGCCAGGTCTTGGCTGCTGTCTCCCCTTGGGATTTGGTGATCTGGGTCAGTGGGCCAGTGGGTCAGTGCATCTTGATAAAGAGTATGGCCTGAAGAGTGATCCTGTCCATTCCTAGCCCAGGGAGGCTCAGGCGGTCTGATTTGGAAAGCAAACAGATCAAAGATCTCACTTCTCATTTCTCCTCTGCCAAGAGAGAGTTTGAAGGAACAGGCCTGCATCTCCCCCTGTGGGTCAGCCCCATGTCTCCAAGGTGTCCCTCCCGTTTGTGCCCAGTCCTTTCCCACCACCATCTTGCCTTCACACCCACCTGAACTCCCAGAGGAAGGTGGCTCAGGGCCTGCTGGTCTTGCTTCACGGATGGGGAAACCAACTTGGGGAGACAGCAAGACTGGCCTAAGGCCCGCTAGCTATTAAGTGGGTGGGTCCTCTGTGCCCCAACCCAGAAGCTTCCTTTTTGTATTTATACAATCTTGCTCTGGTTAGGGAACACCTGACCAACCTCATCAGGATGCCCCGAGAGTGAAAGGTGCCCACTTACTAGAATCAGACATTCTCAAAGTCTCAGAAGGTCACATTCAGGACGCTGGTGTCAGATGCGCCTGGACTTGAGTCCACTCCACCAACTTGCCAGCTGTGTGACCTTGGACAAGTCAGTACTCAAGCCTCTGCCACACAGTCAGCGCAGGCCTCGCACTCTATGGGCCTGATAACTAGCAGCTGTTATTATTTCTGTAACTATTATTCTCAGTCTAGGCATCCATCTTATTCAGAGGAGCTGCTGTTCCTCAAAGCCCTCTGGAATGGGCAGTCTATGTGGGCATTCGGAACCAAAACAAATTAGTTTTAATTTTTAAAAAATTTTCAATAAATTTGCATGATTCAGATGAGAGGAATATGAAAAACCTGTTTGAGTGCTGAGTCCTATAACTTGGTGCGAGCTATTTCTCTCCTCTGAGCACCTGGCCTTCATCCATAAAGCAGGGGCAAGAACTGGGCGCACAGTTGTAAGGACCTGATGATGACCTTACGGCAGGTAAAGGCCCCAGGGAGAGGCCTGCAGGGGAGCTCCAAGGATGGGAGTCTCTTCCCTCTCTCCCTGGTGGAGGGCTGCTGGCCCCTAGGCTGTGAACATCTGGCCAAGGTCAGGCTAACACCGCCCTGCCTTCCCGTGGATGACAAGGCCTCTCCCAGGGCACCCGGGCTGTGGTCACCACGTGTGCCGCCAGCCTGGGGTGAGGAGACGTGGCAGAGGCCGGCTGGCCAAGAGCCGGACCTCCTGGGCCTCGTCCCAAAAACACCACGGAGGACTCGGCAGCGACAGACTCTCTGTCTGCCCGAGCCACTCTCACAGCTCAGGGCAGATTGGAGCCAGCAACTCCGTTATGAGAACAATCAAAACACATGTGCCATTTAAAGTCTCCGAAGATACGTGGCTGCTTTTATTGAACAGATGTCTGTGAAAGGAGTGGGGTAAGGAGGTACAAGCGGGACTTAGCAAGCTGGGCTGTGATGTTCTCCCAGGGGACAGAGGGGGACGCTTTAGAGCTACACACGAAGTTTCAATTCAGCATTTCTCCATTTAAAACTCGAGAATTATGAGTTCTCATATATATTTCCCTGAAAAGTAATATTATTCACATATTTGTTTTTTATAGGAGGAAATGAGAGCCTGGAGTGCATGATGAGAAACGAATACATCGGCCTGTGCATGTGAGCTTCTGCTGGAGGACATAATTCCATCCTGAAATCAGGCTGGGTCAGGGTCTGAGAACTTGCTGTGTTTTCCTGAAAAGGTTCTTGAGTCACTGTGGTTAGTTTTCATGTGCTGGGGAAAGGAAGAGAAAGGAAGGAAGGAAGGAAGGGAGTGAGGGAGGGAGGGAGAAGGGAAGGAGGGGAAGACTTCAATGCTTTGCTAAAACATGGCTTAAGGGAAAATGTCTTAAGAATGGTTTCTCTAGATATTGCACCAGCTAACCGTTTTGGGAGCTTCCTATGTGCCCGGCATGTTCTCAGCACTTAACATGATTCAAATTATTTGATCCCTGTAACAATCCTTTGGAAAGCCATTCTACAGGTGAGGAAATCAAGGCACAGAGAGGTTAAGTGGCTTGCCCAAGGTCATACATTAGCAAGTAGAAAAACTATTTTAACAGTTCCATTGAGACATAATTCACATACCATACAATTCATCCATGTAAAGAGAACAATTCAGTATATTCTGAAATATATTGTGGTGGTGTGAAATCACCACCGCAATCAATTTTAGAATATTTTTATTACCCCCAAAAGAAACTCCACACCTCTTAGCTGTCATCTCCCAATACATGCCCCCCTCCTATCCCTCTCAGCCCCAGGCAATCACTAATCTACTTTTTGTCTCTATAGATTTGCCTCTTCTGGACATTTCATATAAATGGAATCACATAACATGCGGTTCTTTGTGCCCAGCTTCTTTCACTTAGCATAATGTTTCCAAGGCTCATCCATGTTATAGCATCTATTAGTATTTCATTCCTTTTTGTCACTGAATAATACTTGATTGTATAGATACACCATGTTTATTTATCGGTTCATCAGCTGATGGACATTTGGGTTGTTTCCACATTTCGGCTATTACGAATAATGCTGCAATGAGCATCTGTGTACAATTTTTGTGTGGACATATGTTCTCATTTTTTTTGAGTATATACCAAGGAGTGGAATTGCTGGATCGTATGCTAACGCTATGTTTAACAATTTGAGAAATGCCAGACTGTTTCCAAAGCAGCTGCACTATTTTGCATTTCTACAGTAGTGTATGAAATTCTAAATTCTCCACACTCTCATAAATTTTTTCTATTATCTATCATTTTGATTATAGCCATCCTAGTGGGTGTGAAGTGATATCCCATTGTGGTTTCATTTTACTGTGGTAAAATGTATACAAAATTTACCATTTTTACCACTTTGCAGTGTACAGTTCAGTAGCATTAAATACATTCACATTGTTGTATAACCCTCACCATTCTCTCCCAAACTTTTCATCTTCCCAAACTGAATTCTAGATTCATTAAACAATAACCTCCTATTCCCCTCTCCCCGCAGCCCCTGGCAACTATCATCCTACTTTCTGTCTCTATGACTTTGACTGCTCCAGGTACCTCATATAAGTGGAATCATACAATGTTTGTTCTTTTGTGACTCTCTAATTTCACTTAGCATAATATCCTCAAGGTTCATCCATGTTGCAGCATGTGTCAGAATTTCCTTCCTTTTGAAGGCTGAATAATATTCCATTGTACACATGTAACACATTTCATTTATCCATTTGTCCAGAGAGGGACATTTGTGCTGCTTCCACCTTTTGGCTATTGTGCATAGTGCTGCTATGAAGATGGTTGTACAAATTTCTGTTTGAGTCCCTGCTTTCAGTTCTTTTGGGTATATACCCAGAAGTGAAATTGCTGGATCACACGGTAATTCTGTGTTTAATTTTTTTGAGGAACCACCATACTGTTTCCCACAGTGGCTGTACCATTTGACATTCCATCCAACAATGTAGAAGGGTTCCAATTTCACCACATCCTCACCAACACTTATTTGCTGTTTTTAATAATAACTATCTTCATGGGTATGACGTGGTTACCTCATTGTGGTTTGATTGGCATTTCCCTAACGATTAGTGATGATGAGCATTTTTTCATGTACTTATTGGCCATGTGCATATCTTCTTTGGAAAAATGAGTAAACATGTTCTTTGCCTGTTTCTTAATGGGGTGCCTTTTGTTGTTTAATTGTAGGAATTCTTTATACATTCTGGATATTGCTTCTTTATCAAATATATGATAGCAAATATTTTCTCCCATTCTTTGGGTTGCCTTTTCACTTTGTTGATTATGTCCTTTGATACAAAAAAGTTTTTAATTTTGAAGTCCAAATTATCTATTTTTCCTACTGTTGCCTATGCTTTTGGTGTCATATCTAAGAAGTCATTACCAAATCCAATGTAATGAAGATTTTTTTCCTATGTTTTATTCTGAGTTTTAGCTTTAACTCTTATATTTAGGTCTTTGCTCCATTTTGAGCTTATTTTTGTACATGGTATAAGGTAAAGGTCCAACGTCATTCTTTTGTATTTTGATATCCAGTTTCCCCAATACTACTTGTTGAATTTCATTGTGGTTTTGATTTGTATTTCCCTGATGGCTGATGATGTTGAGCATCTTCTCATGTGCTTATTGGCCATTTGTGTATCTTCTTTTGAGAATGTCTGTTCAATTTGTGTTCTACTAAATGTGTGAAAAACATATGTTTCCTATTGTTAGTGACTCAATACTGTTTTACTAAAGAATTGCATAATCTGAGAAAGTTTCAATAATAAAGAAAATTCACATTAGCAAAAAAAAAAGAATGTTCAGATGATTTGCCCATTTTTTAGTTGGGTTATTTGGTTTTTTTATTATTGAGTTGTAAGAGATTTTGATATGGTCTAGATAATTTTTTCAGATATATGATTTATGAAAACGTTTTTTTCCCTTCTTCGGGTTATCTTTTCATTTTCTTGATGGCTTTGAAGAACAAAAGTTTTAAATTTTTATAATGTTTAGTTTATTTCTTTCTTTTGTTGCTTGTGCTTTTGCTTTCATATCTAAGAAAGCATTGCCTTTAAAGCTTTAGCACTTACATGTAGGTGCTTGATCCATTTTGAGTTAATTTTTTATCTATGGTATAAGCTAGGGATCCAACTTCTATCTTTTGTATGTGGACATCCAGAGTCTCAGTACCGTTTATAGAAAAGATGATTCTTTCTCTATTGCATTGTTGAAAATTAACTGATAGTAAATGTGAGAATATTTATTTACTCATTTATATTACATTGTTCTATATGTCTCTCTTTATGCAAGTCCCATACTGTCTTGATTACTCTAGCTTTGTAGTAATCTTTGAAACTAAGAAGCATAAGTCCTCCAACTTTGTTCTTGTTTTTAAAGATTGTATTGACTATTTGGAACCCTTTGCAATTCCACATAAATTTTAGGATCAGCTTGTTCATTTGCACAATAAAGACAGCTGGAATTTTGATAGGGATTTATGTTTTATCAGTAGATCAATTTGAGGAGTATTGCCCTCTTAACAACACTAAGCCTTCTAATGGGATGTATTTAGATATTTATTAACGTCTTTCAATAATGTTTTGTCATTTGCAGTGTATAAGTCTTTTGTTAAATTTATTCCGAAGTACTTTATTGTTTTGTGTTTTTTTTTACATCTTTATTGGAGTATAATTGCTTTACAATGGTGTGTTAGTTTCTGCTTTATAACAAAGTGAATCAGTTATACATATACATATGTTCCCATATCCCTTCCCTCTTGCGTCTCCCTCCCTCCTGCCCTCCCTATCCCACCCCTCTAGGTGGTCACAAAGCACTGAGCTGATCTTATTGTTTTTGATGCTACTGTAAATGGAACTATTTTCTTCATTTCCTTTTCAGACTATTCAGTGCAAGGGTATAGAAAAAGAATTGATTTTTGTATATCATTCTTACATCCTGTAACCTTGCTCAACTCATATGTTTAAAACAACAAGCCCAAAGTGGTGTCATTTGCTCCCCATGACAACAAACAAAGACTTAATTGCAGCTTCAATCCCTTCCAGCAATATGACCTTTAAGAGTCAATCTGAAATTTCCTGATCAACACTAGTGAGGTAATGTTATGATAAAGCCCTTCCCTTCCCCCAGAAGAAGATGGTCTGGATTGAAGCAATCTTTTCTTTTGTTAATACTTTTCTTGCCCACCCTCTTTCTGCCAGTAAACATCTCCCATTTTGTACAACCCCTTGGAGTGCTCTTCTAGTTGCTAGACGGGATCCTGACTGATTCATGAATTGATAAATAAAGCCAATTAGATCTTTGAATTTACTCAGTTGAATTTTGTTTTTCCAGCAAATATATTAGTTCTAGTAGCTTTTTACTGGATTCTTCAGAATTTTCTATATGGAAGATCATGTCATCTGCAAATACATATAGTTTTACATCTCTAACCTAGATGCCTTTTTTTTTTTTTTTTTTTTTTTTCATTTTCTTGCCTAATTGCCCTGGCTAGAACCACCAGTACAATGTTGAATATAAGCAGTGAAAACAGACATTCTTGTCTTGTTCCTCTCTTAGGGGAAAAGCCTTTAGTCTTTCACCATTAAGTATGATGGTTCCTGTGGGTTTCTTGTAGATCCCTTCATGAGGCTGAGGAAATTCCCATCTATTCCTAGTTTGTTGAGTGTCTTGATCATGAAAGAGTATTGAATTTTGAAAATACTTTGTGTGTGTTTGTGTTGAGACAATAATGTGGTTTTGTCTTTTATTCTACTGATGTGATATATTATATTATTTGATTTTCAGATGATAAATGGACCTTGCATTCCCAGCATAAGTTTCCACTTGATCATGGTATATAATCCTTTTTATATTGCTGGATTCAATTTACTAATATTTTGTTGAGGATTTTTGTGTCTATATTCATAAGCAATATTGGCACGTAGTTTTCTTGTGATGTCTTTGTCTGGTTTCGTTATCAGGGTAATACTGGCCTCATAGAATGAGTTGTAAAGTGCTTCCTTTTCTACTTTTTGGAGGAGGTTGTGAAAAATTGATATTAATTCTTCCTTAGATGTTTTGTAAAATTCACCAGTAAAGCCATCTGATCCTGGGCTTTTTTTCTGTGGGAATTTTTTTATTACTAATTCAATCTCTTTACTTGTTATGGGTCTGTTCGGGTTATCTATTTATTCTTGAGTCAGTTACAGTAGTTTGTATTTCTAAGAATTTTGTCTGTTTCATCTAATTAATATAACTTTTTGTTATACCAGAATATTTTTGGTTTTTCAATATAGTAACACCAAATCTCCAGATAATAAGAGGAACAAGTAGAGGCTGTTTGAGGGTCACATGCACTAAGGGCACTGTGTTGTTTGGGAAGAGGCTAGCGATTCTGAGTACTCTGGACTCTACTGAAACCACTATAGTTAAGGTACCTGGGTCACATTTAAGGATAACCATCAAAAGAATAGAAATATAATCCACAGCTTCTCAAAAATAGGGAGAAAAAAAGAAATGTTAATTGTTAGTTCTGAAAATTTTGTAATTTCCAATATCATTTCCTCCTAACCCATGAGTTATATATATTTTTAATTTCCAAAAATATAGAGAAAAGTGGGTCACTATTCTTTTTACTGCTTATTTCCAATGTAATTTTCTTGTGGTCAGAAAGCATGGTGTGTTTTGTTATCTTGGTTACCATAAACACAGCCTTATCAATCAGTGGGAACGGGGTGAACTAGCCATTACATAATACAGAGGAGAGGCACAGGTTATCATATGGAAGAAATTAACTCATTGTCTCAACTCATACTATACAGAAAAAGACATTCTGGATGTGTTAAAGTCTTCTTATATGCAAGAAAAGCCAAACCTTAAAAGTTCTGGAAGAACACACAGGAAAACATATTTGTAGTTGAAAAGTCAGGAAGAAATTGTCGAACAAGACAAAAGAAGCACAATTCCTAAATTTAAATTTAACCAATTTAACTAAATTAAAGATAAAAGCTTCTACTCAAAGATACCATAGGTGAAAAAAGAGGCCTCAAATAAGGGAAAATATTTATAATCCAAGATGTATAAAGAATGCTCATAAATCAATTAGTAAGAGATAAGTAGCCCAACAGGATAATGCGCAAACAACAGGAGGATAAATCACAGAAAAAATATAAATATCCTCTTAACATATGAAAACGCTCAACCTCACTACAGCACAGGGGAATTTAAAAAATCAAACAATGAGGCACCATTTCCTCCCCATCAGATGGCAACACTATAAAGTCTGACTAAACCAAATTTGTTCATGACTGGAGCAATGGGAGCCCTTACCGTGCTGGTGACATGGTAACGCTAGGTTAAGCCTTTGGAGGAAAGCTCAAGGTGTGCAGACCTATGACTGTGTAATTACACTTCTGGGATACAACTTGCACATGTGTCTAAGGAAATTGGAAAAGGATGTTCACTGCATAATTGTTTACATAAGCCCCAACTGGCAAACAACTCAAATGTCCATCAATGGCAAACGACTAAATACCTAAGATGAAATCACATAGAGCAAAGAAAATGGGTGTACCAGAGCCACAGTGGCAACGTGGCTAGATCCCAAAGGCAAGATGAACATACATATGCTCAGAGCCTGTTTAAATGCACCAAACAATACTCTCTCGTTTGTGGATATATGCATATATGGTAAAAGTTTGAAAATTAGCGGGGGAAGCATACCCACTAATGGAGGAGGGGAGAAGAATAGCGCTGGGAGGGGTCAAGGGGGACTTTTAATGTATCTGTATTATATTATTTTAATAACATGCTATTACTTTAGATTACTTAAAATATGGCAATCATGAAAATTTGTTAAAATTGGGAGGTGCAGGCACAGTTGTTTATTAAACTCAGACTTTTCTGTACATATAAACATTTTTATAAGAAAAATGATTACACAACGCAGAGCCAGGTCGGTATGTACTAACTGACCTTGACTTCTGAGAGTGGCAGCGACTGTGGTCAACTGAGAATGAAGGCGGTGCCTGTCCCGGGAGCCACCGGGCTCCAGCCCACAGTTGCCATGTGGGTCAAGTATTGCCACATCTTTCCTTTTTAAAAGTAATGTTGAAAATTCAGAGTCTTATTGAAATCTGGTTTTAAAATGTTGGAAATGAACTCTAAAACCTTAAGACGCCTGTGCAGGCCAAGCCATGTCTGCTGTGGAATTTGGTTCCGCAGCCTCTGGTCTAGGACTTCTCACTTTAATTTTCCAAGGAGGGAGCTATGGTGGTTCTGAACCTAAACCAGAGAGGCTGGATGTGTGTCTTCCTCTGGCTCTGACCTGAAGAGGCCACTCTATACCACTGGCTCGCCACACGGGTCCTCCGTCAATGCTTTGACCCCACCTTCCTGTAATTTGTCTTTTGGTTGGCTTAATAGGTGAGTCCCAAGAATTTTGTCCTAAAAAGATTAGGAAAAAAAGACTCCCCAGATTCATGATGTGACATGGTTTTCCCAAGACAGCAGTCTGAGTGGTACCAATTCGAAACCAACACCAAAATCCTGAAGAGTGGGCTGCAGAAATACGCAGAGGCCTGAGTAATGCCAGCAGGAGCCCCTGCCCAGCTGGCCCAGCTGCCCAGCCCCACAAAATTATTCAACATGAAAACATGCAAGCAGACCTCCCTGACATTCCATCCCTGCCACTGCCTCGCTTTGGCTATGAAAATGCTCAGAATTTCACAAGATTCTCTGAAAATGTTCCTGGGGGAGTTCTCCAGAGTTGGAGTGAGCCAGCTCTGTGTCTTCTGGAAAGGGTACAGAGGGGAAAGGCCGTTGTGTTCAGAGGGGCAGGGGCAGGGCTCCAACACGACCAGCCTGAAAAGCTGGCTGACTCTGTCTCCGAGCTCGCCCTGCAAGGGTTCTGGCGTGCAGCTTTATGAGCAAGAGAATTTACAGCTCTGCTCGCTTCCCCACACACGACTATCTTTAATTGCAAGCCTCACATTTGCTCCCTGTGCCCCTCCTGCCAAAGGCGCTTCTGGACACCCCCAGAGCAGACAGGAGCCAGCCAGGCCCCTGGAC
This sequence comes from Monodon monoceros, assembly GCF_005190385.1. NCBI lineage: Eukaryota > Metazoa > Chordata > Mammalia > Artiodactyla > Monodontidae > Monodon > Monodon monoceros. Next base: position 50,265,666 of record NW_021703778.1, read on the forward strand.
AACAGCCTCCACGGTTACACTTTGTTGGTCTATTTCGAATCCCTGGTGCCTCATAACATGCTGCTGTATTAGAAGTGGTGGCCCTGCTGGTGTGGCTTGTAAAGGTCATGTCCACAGTGAGCCTGGGAAGAAATTCCCCAGGGGTGACAGACATCCAGGCCAGAGCCATGTGGAGATGGCCAGTGATGCGGGGCCCCAATCCTGCTTGGTGGCTGGCATCCTGCGGCGTCTTCCTTCCCGCATTAACTAAAATGACTAAGGGTCTTTGGTGAGCATAACTTGTCATAGCAATCCTTAGTGTAGATGACAGCTTTGACACTTCTGACCCTGGCAACAGCTCTGCCTGATTTTTGCTCGTTCCTCCTTGACTTCTCAGGTGCTGGGAGCTCTTGCCCCCTGCCTTCTACTTCTCTGAAGCCTCCTCCTCCCCTGTTCTCCAAGGAATCTCAGCCCTCCCCTTGTTCAGTCTTGGGCTCCTTTGTTCCCATGGCCCTCCTTTCCTTCCCTTCCCTTCCTCTTTCCTTTTCGCAGAGCTTACTTATGATTTCCATCAGTATTTTGATGCACAGGCCTCCTGACTCTCCACCTTGGGAACTCCAGGCCTGTGTGATTGACAACCTAGAGGACAGCAGGGGTCCCACCACACCTCTGGTTCTGGGTGGGCAAGGTCATAAACCACTCCTCTTTGCCCCACTGCCAAAACTGGCGGCCCCTCCTTTTCCAGAGACCAGCCATGCAGGGTTATAGGGCAGCTTGGACTGCTCCCTGAGCCATGTCCAAGCAGCTGCTAAGTGCCACCAAGCCAACTCCCATAAGGGATCTCAAATCTACCTCTCTTCCCCATTTCCGTGGCAACCCTTGCCTGGGGTATTGTAACAGTCTCCTAACTGGCCTCCCCACCATGGGATCTCTTTTTCCTTCCAAGTAGTCTGTGCACCTCTGCCATGGCTTCAGTCATGTGACTTCCTCACTCTAAAACCTTCAATGGCTCCCTAGTGCTTACTGTCTTTCACATCCTGAAGTCCCTCTCAAGGGGCCAGTTGCACTCAAGGCCCAGTCCGATAATTTAGTCATTCCTTCATCCCATGCTCCTCCAGCATCCCACTAGGGATTGCAGATGTTTTCATGAATATATGAAAGCAAACAAAAATAAGACTCTGCACTAAGGAAAAGAAGACTTAGGACAGATCAAGGTAGGAGGACCAGCCTTACCCCCCCTGGCTTTGGTTGGCCCCATGTGCTCCTCCCTCTCCAGACTGCTTGATATTCCCAGACCTGGAGACTCAGACACTATTCCCTCTGCCTGCACAGCCTCCTCACTTCTCTCAGTTGTCCAATCTCAAGTACTTGCCCCTGAAGGAGCTCTTCTGGTGGTCCTGGATATGCCCTCTTCTGCCCCTGGTTCCCAAAACAGTGTGAAGGATATTGTTTCCCCTAAGAATATCCTCACCTCGTCATGGCCAGGAGCCTCCTAGGAGGCAAGAAGCTCGGTTCTAGTCTGGGCTCACTAAGTCTTTGATGACCTTGGCTGCTGAACTTCTGAAACTTTGTTTTTCCCTCTGTGAAATGGGGTGAATGGCTCCTATTCATTTCTCACATGGATATGCCAGTGATTGGTCATATACGGTCAACCTGTTATCAACTTGTGCTCCCTTCCAGATGGACCTGGGTCTTAGCGGGCACATCACAGAACAGTCCAGGATCTGCACCCCTCGCTCCCAAACACTGACTTAGCCACATATTTCACAGACCCACCCACCTCCTCCTCAGGGGCAGATCTCGCTAAGGCAGTGTGTTCTGAGTACACCCTAAACCTTGGCTCCAGCAGGAGAGACACTGTCTATTAACGCTGCTGGCTAATAAAACAACCAGCAGTTTCCTATAAAAAGTTACAGTGGGATAAATCCACAATAAAATATTCATGCCCCTTATTTCACTTCACAGAAAAATTCAAACATCCCAACCAAATGGAGTCACAGCAGATGCTGGGCAGATGTTCTTCAGGCAAGGCAATGAGAGATAGTAATTAGTCTCAATTAAGTTCTCAATAAATTACGTAACGGATTCCTTTAGCCACTCAACCCTGAGTGGCTTGCTGGGCCAAAGTCAGTGAACCTGGTCCAAAACTATTTAGAAACTTTGGATTGCTTTGGACAATTCATGTTCTGAGTAGACTAAAGAGAGTCTTGGCATGAGAGGAAATAATGAATACCATAACCACTTTCAATTGAAAATAATAATTTGTTAATAATTTTAATAGCTAATGAGCTACAGAAACCATGTTCCTGAGCCTTCCAAGTAGAAAGTAAAGAGATTCATTTTATTTCTGGCATTATTAAGTCTATGGCATGAAATCCCCCTGCATGCTTTTGAGATTTTTATTCAGCAAGTATCCTGTCAGAATGATCTATTTTCACTAGATCATTGTTGCTTCTACTTGATTTGTAAAAACAGGTTCCTAAGTGTCTGTTCTGCAAAGGTGTCTCTGTCTAATTGGGCTTTAAGGATTTCCCACCAACACGGGCATACGAGACTGGCCGCCCCCCACTCCACCATGGAGAACCAGAGAGAAAAGACTTCTACAGCAAGTTTTGTTGGACTGAGTTCTGTGGCATCTTTTCCCTCCTCCTCCAAGTATTGCATGTTGTCAATTTTTACTTTTAGGCAAACGAAAGAAAATTTTATTTAGAAAATTGTAGGGAATGTCCCAGTCCCTGGCAAAATATTTGGAGTCACTCAGAGTTCAGACTCCCTTCCCTTTGCCCTCAAAGGCCTGGTCACGTTTTGCTGTGAATGATCCTTGTCCCTGGCTCTTCTGAATGAAAGTTTCTAGCACAGAGCCTTGTGCTTGTTAAGGATGCAACAAATGTTTTCTGATTTTAATTGAATTCCATGGTTGTCAATGAAGAAAACTGAGAAGTGATCCAGAGCTTCCTAAAATGATCTTTGTGCTGGTCCCCAGGGTATCTCTGTCTACACTTTCACTCATTTTAGGAATCTCTTCTAGAGCCATATGTTTTGTTTACTTAGTAGAAATGATAAGTATAATTCATGCAACATTGTAGAAAATCTGGAAGGTACATAAAAATATAAAGCAAGAGAACCAAAGAACATACAGGATCCTAATCTTCTAAACATATTTTCTTTAATGATGTCATAATATAAACAAATCATTTACTATTTTGCCTATTTCACTCTTGATAGCAGAAGCAATTCCTATGTGATCAAAAATATTTTCTCAAGAGTGATTTTTAATGCTTGCATAACACTCCATTGTGTAGATAGAGCCATATTACTTAACTAGTGCATACTTGTTGGACATTTGGGTGGTTGCCAATTTTGTCCATTATATTTTGGATGATTTCCAAAGGGCAGAAGTTGAAGTCCTGGATCCAAGGTGATGAGTGATGCATTCAGAAGACCAGCAGGGGCTGCTCAGATCTGTGTATGACAGGGAGCTCATTACATTATGACTGGGATGTCTGTCCCACTAGCCTGTTGAAGCACCAGAGTAGGTATGCTTGTTCTCTAGATGATGACACAAAGTATGTAAAGGCACCAGGGCAAGAAGGTCTCTGAAATCCTTCGAGGTCTCCCTTTAGTCTTCTTTTTTTTTATCAATGTACATACCCTTTGTTGTTGTTCATGAGGCAGCAGTATCCAGGCCATTCACCCTTGACCCCCATCTCCTGCTGTGGACATAGTCAGCCAATGTTTCATTAGAATGTGGCCCTAACAAATACACTCTCCAGTTATAACCTGACCAGCTTCAAGTCAATAAGCAGTAAGAACACAGTAACTGGACCCTTCTCCATGCCAGATGTTGATTCCCAGTGAGATGAGGAAAGGGAGGCTCCTGTGAAGTAACCTGCTCAGGGTCACACAGCCAGTGAGAGGTGAGGGGGGCTCTCCCCCACATTCCACCCAGTCCTATTGTGATACGGCACAGCTACTGCTTCCTGGTACCTCGACACATCCACACGAATCCCAGCTGGGCATTTGTCTCATGCCCTAGTCACGAGATCTCCCACAGGGCTGGAGCTGCCTTATTTCCCTATCAGTCTTTCCCACCCAAAGCAAGCTCTGAAAGGCAGAGAGGAGCCTCTTCATCTTCGGTTAGTCTCAACTGTTGCTCAGTTAAATCTGTTAAATGAGTGAATGAAGGAACAGCTTTAAATGATCAGGCTGAGCTTAATGTCAGTGGACATCTCCAGGTCTCCCCACTTTTGAGTTACTGCCAAATGTGGGTGTTGTATCCTGTAAATTTTTATTTCCAGGTAGAAGGGACTTCTGCACTTTAAAAATCTTTTTTATTAATTTCCAACTCTATTGCTTTGTGATCAGACGCTATTGTTTTTACTATTTCTACTACTAGAAACCTACTGATGTTTTCTTTGTGCATTTGAGAAAAAGGTGTGTTCTATATTATCAGGGTGTAGTATTTGATATATCTGATTTATCTTACTGATTATGTTGTTTAGGCCTTTTATATCCTTCCTTATTTTTTATTTACTTGCCACTTGATCTGTCTTATATTAAGAATCACATATACCCAATAAATTTCTATCTATATTTCTTTGCACATCCTGTGGTTTAGGCTTTACAAAGTAGTTGCTGTGTTATTTGGGGCATAAATATCCATTACTGTTATATCTTCATTGTTAAATATTCCTATCTCCATCTTTGCTTTAGTTTTACCTCTACAATTAAACATTTTAAAATGTCCACCATCAGCCCTTTTATCAAAGTGTCCCCAGCCATCTCTCAGTTAGATGAAGAGCATCCTATCATAGAGGAGTTGGCAAACTATGGCCTGAGGGCTCAATCCCTTCTGACACTTGTTTTTGTAAATAAAGTTTTATTGGAACACAGCCCTGTCCATTTGTTTATCTATTGTCTATGGCTGCTTTTGTGCTACCATGATAGAGTTGAGTAGTTATGACAGACATCACATGGCTTACAGAGCTAAAATATTTAATATCTTCACTTTAAAGAAAAAGTTGCTGAGTCCTGGTCTGGCAGCTTCCTCAAGAAGGGCTCATGGGCTCAGTATCCTAAGTTTCTGCATATTTAAAACTGTTTTTCTAAAGCCTTGATACTTGAAGGACAGTTTTGCTAGCTATAAAAACTTCAGTGCACATTCTTCTTCCCTGTCTTCTGTCCTGTATCAACACACCCTTATGATCACTGAGAACTGGGAGTCTGTGTGCCCCCCGCTGGAACCACAAGGAGTGGGTGGGGGATGGAAGGGAGGGAGAGCAGATTGGGTGCCGGGTTCCGGGAGGAGCCCTACGACTGAACAGCCACAGGTTTCTGTGGAGCTTCCTGATTGCATGGCAGCCCCCACCATGGTGCCCTGACCAGAAGAGTCACATGACAGGAGGCTGACAACTCCACAGGCAGCACCTGCAGACAGACCCACCAGGGGCCACCCTAGACACAGATGGAGGAGATCTGGGTCTAGTGGCAGCCACATGGTGACAGGCCATCAGCCCGCCTGTTTTCCTGCTTCATCCACAGCGATATCATGGAGATCTGCTAAGTGTTCTGCCAACCTGACCCATGCCCCAATAACACTGTCTGACAGGCACTGAGTGTTCTCATTAACGCCTTCTTTTCTAAAGTGCACACAAACCATCCGTCTAAATCGTTGATTTGTCCTCCAGTTGTGCCAGGGATTGACAGCAGGCTGACGCTGCATTCCTCGGACTTGCCCATTTATCCAGTTGGGAAATTGAAACCCCCCCTCAGATTTCTGGCTCTTCTTTCATCAGCCACAATTTCATAGAACCAATCGGCAGAGCCTTGGAGGTAACATCTGTAGAGTTCTGTAGCATCTTGGATTGAATTTCTTCCTGGAATGGGGTTTTGGACACTTCTGAAAAATCGTGATGATGACAGTGATCATAAAAAAGACATATTTAGCACTTACTGTGTGCCAAGAGCTCTCCTAAGCAATTTATTTCTATTAACTCATATAATTCTCATGACAGCCTTATGAGGTGGGTGCTATCTATGTCCCCTGTTTTACAAAGGCTGATTGAGGTCCCCCAGTGGCAACTGTGAAGCTGGGATGGGAAGCCAGCAGCTGAGCCCTCATTCTTGAACTTGGATACAAACTGTTTCCTGGGGCTCAGGCTCCACCTTCTCTGTACTGCTCCTGGCCGCCATGCTCTGGTACTTTCTTTTACCTGTCCCGGTTTTAATTCCATTCTCTTATGTTGAAAAGCAGCAGTGGGTTGGAGCAGGATTTTGGCCTTCCTTGGCTTATCTTCAAGCATTTCTTACTGTTAAGGTTAATTTAATAAAAAACAAAAAGCTATCTTTGTAGACACTTTGTAAGTAGGGCTCAGCTTACAGGCCTCTGCCTGTCTGGCCTGAGCTGAGCTATCTGCTGAGGTTCCAAACTGTTTTCTACCTGCCCTTGCCCTCTGCCCCTTTCTCTGGTGTTCTTGGGCCTTTACATCTGACTAATCCAGGGCTGCCAGGTAGCCCCTGGCTCTGCGTCTGTCTCTCCCTTTATGTGTTATTGGGTCTGTCCATGATTATGGCATCTGAATTGAATCTTCCAGAATTTCCCCTACCTGCTGAGCTGTGTTGACTTTCTTTAGCTACGGAATCAGAACTAGCTCTACTTTGACCTTTATTTATTCTCTTTTCTAAAAGCAGAGGGGTCTGTGCTGAATCGTGCTCAGAGTTCCCTTTCCTTGCTGTGGCAAACTGCAGAATGATACAATCAGTCATAGCTTCCCAGGTTTTGGTCACTGTCCTACCAATGACTCCTCCTTCCTGGTTTGTAAGAATTAAAGTCAGAGTGATGAACATTTTCACAGCATCCTTTATCTTCTGAGAGAAGAGCAAATGGGGAGTGCTTTGTCTATAAACTTGGGTGACCAGCTGCCTGACCCCCCATCTCCATCTCCAGTCATGGGAGCCTCTGCTGTGTAAGTCCTGGAGCCTCCTTGATAATCTCGCCTGTATTTCACTTTGGTAGGGTCTCTGGCTTCAGCTGCCCTTTCCCCTCAATGGTCTGGACTCCGGACCTTCTAGTCCTCCAGCCCCCAGAAGATAAGATAACTGATTACCTTTCCTTCCCAGATTAGCCACACACTTGTTCTACTGGAAGATTTTTGCATCTGCTGTCAAGTTCCAGTCACAGGATCCAATTCACCAATCTTGATTGTTCTCATCATACTTCTTGAGTTAAAATTTCAAGTAACCTTTGTTACCATATGCCAGTGGCTCTTGGTATGGTACCTGAACCAGCATCATCGGAAGGCTTGTTAGAAATGCAGGGTCTCAGATCCCTCCCTAGATCTGCTGAATCAGACACTCTGGGGGTGGGCTAGGCACTCTGTGGGTCAACAAGACCCCAGGGGGTTCTGGTGCAGGAGAACCACTGCGTGTGCTATTAGGATCATCACCTGAAGCCCACGCTTGTTTCTGACTAGCTCTTGGAGCATGGTTGTCCCTTAGGTCAACATTTGTCCTCCTTGACAACTCAGTGAGCAGGTGCACCTGAAAGTTTTTCCCTCCCTGCTCTCAAGATTTAGTGTCAAGCTCTCTCCAAGTGGCCAGGGAATGCTCCCTTCCAAGGAAGCAGATTAGGAGTCACAGAAAGGAAACACGCCTGAGCCATGTGCTTGGTGTGGGTCAGAGCACATTCATTACCTCTGTGGTGTTAATTTCTGCTCTGAACGCCATAAGGAGTTCCTCTTGGAAATTATGTACTTATATTTCACCAGGCTCCTTCCTTCAGTGGTATTTAAATTCAAATATAGGTTAGCAGGCAGAGGTGCTGGCAGAGGCCAGCATTTCACATCCAACCACATCAAGTAGGACCTCATCACTCTCACTCCCACTGCCTCTCCAGCCCGCTTTGTACTGAGCCACTGAGGGGGACACATCTGTGAAGCACTCACTAAGCCATACCCCAACTTTGGGGTTTGAAGGATGCTGATACCTTTCATAATCCCTTTTCCTCCCCAAGTCCTACCCTCATCCTGCTAACAATATTATCTGAAGTCCACAAATACAGAGCTCAGAAATATTCATAAGGTTAGAAATGAACCACTCCAGACGGTTCTGCTGTTTTACTTACCCTAAAATACATGTAAATTATATAAACTTGTTCTGACAAGGGAATGTTAGCATAAACTAGGACCTTCCCCCAAACCTTCATTACCTGGAAAACACCACCATGGGTTATTTAAATTGTGTAGTTATACACTGTATTAAAAGTCTGTGTGTGTGTGTGTGTGTGTGTGTTTGTGTGTGTGTGTGTGTATGTGGTGCCTTAAGAAATGATGGATAACACATAAATGCTGGGGTCCAACAGCTGGCTGATGTTTATCATTAATAGAGTTTTGTAGCTTAGCAGGGATGATGGTTTTGGCTAGCATTCATCGAGTACTTACTCAGGACGGAGGAATTTATAGGCATTACTTCACCTAATCGTCTCAAGATTTCTATGAGAGAGGTTCTAATTTCCCAATTTATAGGTGGTAAGATCAGGTAACCTGTCCATGAGTTTGCCTGTAGCTAGTGGTGGCTCTGGAACCTGAACCCATGCTTGCCTCGACCGAGTCCATGACCTCAGTAACCCCCCATGTGAGGCCACCCCTGGGTAATATGGAGAGAGCATTTCACTCTTTTTCTGATTAGCTACTGAGCCTAACAAATTGTGTGCCTTGGTTCCTCCACATAATAAGGATATAATGCTCTTTTGTTCCCAACTTTGAAACAAATCTATTTAAATAAAGGCCATAGTAAAGCATGATGGGTGAAGAAAAGATTTAAGAGATTTCTGCAGGAACTGATGCTAAGAGAATGGAATGGCAAGGGCTACTGGGAGGGTTCAGGGTCGAGTCAAAGTCAAAGTCAGATCAAGATCAAGATCAAGTCAACGTGGGTGGGGGCAGGACACAGCATGGATAAATCCACCATGACTGTGCTGAGGCAAGGTGAATGATTTTACCAGGGGGTCCCAAGCCAGCCTCTGACTTCCACCCTCTGTCAATGGAGCATCTGCCCCCGCAGTGTGTAAACGCTCACGGCCCTGGAATGAAACCTCATTTTCAACACAATGCCACTGACCATGGAGGTGAGCAATTCTGGGATGGCTGAGGCCCTTTCCCTCCACTGGTGCTAAACAATCCGTCCATCTGTTCAAATGACTCACCAGCCCTCCTAAACCCTGGATGCTACTGGGCACTGGAGAGACAGCAGCACACCCAAGTTTCCAGTGCCCACCTGGCACACGGCAGGTGCTCTACAAATGTTTGCTGAGTGAATGGGACACTGACAAGGTCCTTGCCCTTGTGAGGAAGAAAAAGAAGGCAAACAATAAACAAAGGGGTGACACAGGTGTCCTGCCTGTACATGGCGCCCAGCCCAGGGGAATTCATTGTTCAGCCCCAGTGGGCACGTCGGAGGTGTCAGAGGCTATGGGTTTGAACCCTGAATAGGCAGGTTTAGTTTCTTACCCAGAAAATCTTGGACTTGTGCCATAGACGACCTCTCACCTGTCCCGTCCCTTTAACTTGTGCCACTGCTCCCTCGGATCTGAGGGTCCCTCCCAGCCTCTCTGAGCCCAACATCACCTGGCTGGGGGTCAAGAGGGAATCATCATGGTATCCACAGGATGGCACCCCTGCAAGCACAGCTCCCTGCACCCCAACACTCCACACACACACACAGGCCTCCTGGGAAGCCACCTTCACATTGAAACCCCTCATCTTAGACAGCAGAATTCCTGAATTTTAATTTCTTTTCCAGCATGGGTCCAGATAACACTGAGAATAAGCCAGAAAACTGAGCAGCTACAGCATTTAGCAAAATTGCTCTAATGTTTAATTTTAAAACCATGTGTTTCACTTCCAGATAAGGCAGCCACCACGGCTTCCCCTCAACCCCCCTCTGAGCCGAAGGCCACTACAATGCCATCTGCTGACTTCTCCAGTCCCATTTTAAAATATCTATTTACAGGTGCCCTGGTCAAAAAGGGTTCTTTTTTATGCCATGGTAGAAGCAGGTTGTACTACTTTTAAAATGAGAATGGTGTAGCAGAAAGTACGTAAGACTTAAAGTAGGAAAACCTTGGTTTGAGTTCTACTTGCTGTGGGTATGACCTTGAGTAAGTTACTTGACAACCAACTGTCTCGACTTCTTCATCTGTAAGATAGGGTGATGACTCCAACTTCCAGCCCCTCTCCCTTCTCTCCTTACTGCTGACAGGCAGGAACGGACTGGCTCACTCCCACCCTGCCCTGGATTTCTGCCACCTCCATAGTTTACATCTTAGCAAGAAGCACACAGGTCCTCAGTTTTAAGATTCTCTGTTTCTACAATAAATTCATTCTCAACTATTCTTTTGAGAGGAAAAAACGTTTCTCTGGGGTTTACAGGAACAAAGTGAATTTGCAGTGGCAGCAGAAGGACAGTGAATAGAGCTTAGCCAGCAGCTGATGAGATCACAACCTGGCGGCATTTCTTTTCAGCCATCACGCCTGATCAGGTTACACTCCAGGAACTGGCACTTTTCTTGGTACAGTTTTGGGGTTAAAATAATCAGGAGAAGCCTGGGTTTGGTAACAGGTTGTACCACACCCAGGAACTGAGAGTTTGGAAAAAAACTCTCATGCTTTGAGAATCACATGGCTGCTGATGTTGAAAGTTCACATCCAAGAGTAACATTCCCGTCAGGCTGCCTTTCTCACCAGGACACAGGAATTTTCCAGTACAGTAGCCCTCCTGCTAATAGACTTGCCGGCACTCGTCCTAGCTGGACAGCGTCCGCTGGATGGTCTTGCCTAGTCTTTGTTTGATCATGACGTCAGCATGTCTCTATGTGTTCAGGGTGGAGGACACGTCTGCTGGTTTTTACTGCCCAGTGTCCTCTTCTTTTTTCTGGTAACAACACCTCGGTTTTCCTTTGGGTGTCTACACCATGCTGCTGGAGAGCATAGGTGCCAAGCCAGGCCCATCAGACCTTCTCCATGTGGACTCTCAGTGGAGAAGCTCCTGGAGGGGAGGCAGTGTCTTGTCCACTGGAGGTGCCTCCGAGATCCCCTCCCCAATATGCTTTTCAGCATCTCTTCAATTTTGGGAGCTACTCCATATCTTTTCTATTACTCTTTTATCTTTTTGGTACATTTTTAGATTCAGTTCCTGTTGCCTGGGATCAAAGAACCTCAGATGTTCTTGAGTCTAGCATTTGCTTTACCAAAGACAAAGCCCAGTGAGCTTTAGAAGTTGGTGGTCCCAGGGCGCCTCTTTCACATTTCCATGCTACAGCCAAGGCTTCAGAGCAGGTGGGAGGCTGGTGGAGAAGGAGTTCTGTTTGCAGCCATGTCCTTAATGAATCAGGTGGTCTCCTGCCTCCCACTACACTTGATCATCTTCAATGGGAGGAAGAGGTTGGTGGAATGTACTTTTCTGGTGCAGGTGTAGGGGCACCCTGAGCAGTTCACCTTGCAGGGTAGGGGCACGTTGAGCCTCCTGCTGGGAGCACCTGTCTCTAGAAGCTCTAGGAAGGGTGGTTTCTAAGATCAAAATTCTACTGGGGAAAAAGCACAATTCTCATAGTGATTCACAGGACATGGTGGCACATCAAAAGTGAATTGGTGAGGGACCATGCAGTCATAAGCCCCACACGGAACCAGCACTTCCCTTTCTGACATGACCATGGAGAACTCCCTCCCTCTAAGCTTGCTGTGGGCCCTACTGTGGCAAGAACAGATATTGCACCTTATTCTTGATCTTAGGGTAAAGCATTCAGCCTTTCACCATTAAGTATGATGCTAGCTATGGGTTTTTTGTAGATACCCCTTACCAGGTTTAAGAAGTTCTCTTCCAGTCCTGGCTTGTTGAGTGTTTTTATCATGAAAGGGTCATGTATTTTGTCAAAGTCTCTTTCTGCATCTACTGAAATGATCATTTTGTTTAAAAAAATATTTTATTGATAAAGTGTATTACTTAATTGATTGTTCAGATGATACACCAACCTTGCATTCCTGGGATAAGTCTTAATTGGTCATGGTGTATAACCCTTTCAATACGATGCTGGATTCAGTTTGCTTGAATTTTGTTGAAGACTTTTGCATCGATATTCGTAAGAGATATTGGTTTGTAATATTCTTTTTTGTGATGTCTGTGTGTGGTTTCAGTATCAGAGTAGTACTGGCTTCACAGAATGTGTTGGAAAGTGTTCCCTCCTATTCCACCTTTTGGGAAGAGTTTGTGAAGGATTGGTGTTAACTCTGCTTTAAATATTTGGTAGAGAGGGCAGAAAGCAGAAGGAAGAAGAACTACAATCCCGCAGCCTGTGGAACAAAAACCACATTCACAGAAAGACAGACAAGATGAAAAGGCAGAGGGCTATGTAACAGATGAAGAAACAAGATAAAACCTCAGAAAAACAACTAAATGAAATGGAGATAGACAATCTTCAAGAAAAAGAATTCACAATAATGATAGTGAAGATGATCCAGGACCTCAGAAAAAGAATGGAGGCAAAGATCGAGAAGATGCAAGAAATGTTTAACAAAGATCTAGAAGAATTACAGAACAAACAAACAGATCAATGATACAATAACTGAAATGAAAAATACACTGGAAGGAATCAATAGCAGAATAACTGAGGCAGAAGATAGGATCAGTGGCCTGGAAGACAGAATGGTGGAATTCACTGCTGTGGAACAGAATAAAGAGAAAAGAATGAAAAGAAATGAAGACAGCCTAAGAGACCTCTGGGACAACATTAAATGCAACAACAATCACATTATAAGGGGTCCCAGAAGGAGAAGAGAGAGAGAAAGGACCCGAGAAAATATTTTAAGAGATTAGAGTCGAAAACTTCCCTAACATGGGAAAGGAATTATCCACCCAATTCCAGGAAGCGCAGACAGTCCCATATAGGATAAACCAAGGAGAAACATGCCGAGACACATAGTAATCAAACTGGCAAAAATTAAAGACAAAGAAAAATTATTGAAAGCAGCAAGGGAAAAACGACGAATAACACACAAGGGAACTCCCATAGGGCTAACAGCTGATTTCTCGGCAGAAACTCTACAAGCCAGAAGAGAGTGGCATGATATACTTAAAGTGATGAAAGGGAAGAACCTACAACCAAGATCACTCTACTCAGCAAGGATCTTATTCAGATTCGATGGAGAAATCAAAAGCTTTACAGACAAGCAAAAGCTAAGAGAATTCAGCACCACCAAACCAGCTCTACAACAAATGCTAAAGGAACTTCTCTAAGTGGGAAACACAAGAGAAGAAAAGGGCCTACAAAAACAAACCCAAAACAATTAAGAAAATGGTAATAGGAACAGACACATCGATAATTACCTTAAACGTGAATGGATTAAATGCTCCAATCAAAAGACAGAGGCTTGCTGAATGGATACAAAACACAAGACCCATGTATATGTTGTCTACAAGAGACCCACTTCAGACCTTGGGACACATACAGCCTGAAAGTGAGGGGATGGAAAAAGATATTCCATGCAAATGGAAATCAAAAGAAAGCTGGAGTAGCAACACTCATATCAGATAAAATAGACTTTAAAATAAAGAATGTTACAAGAGACAAGGAAGGATACTACGTAATGATCAAGGGATCAATCCAAGAAGAAGATATAACAATTATAAATATATATGCACCCAACATAGGAGCAACTCAATACATAAGGCAACTGCTAAGAGCTATAAAAGAGGAAATCGACAGTAACACAATAATAGTGGGGGACTTTAACACCTCACTTACACCAATGAACAAATAATCCACACAGAAAATTAATAAGGAAACAAAAGGTTTAAATGACACAATAGACCAGAAAGATTTAATTGATATTTATAAGACATTCCATCCAAAAACAGCAGATTACACTTTCTTCTCAAGTGCTCATGGAACATTCTCCAGGATAGATCACAACTTGGGTCACAAATTAAGCCTCAGTAAATTTAAGAAAATTGAAATCATATCAAGCATCTTTTCTGACCACAACGCTATGAGATTAGATATCAATTACAGGGAAGAAAACGTAAAAAAGACAAACACATGGAGGCTCAACAATACGTTACTAAAAAACCAAGAGATCACTGAAGAAATCAAAGAGGAAATCAAAAAAGACCTAGAGACAAATGACAATGAAAACACGACGATCCAAAACCTATGGGATACAGCAAAAGAGTTCTAAGAGGGAATTTTATAGCTATACAAGCCTACCTCAAGAAACAAGAAAAATCTCAAATAAACAATCTAACCTTACACCTAAAGGAACTAGAGAAAGAAGAACAAACAAAACCAAAAGTTAGCAGAAGGAAAGAAATCATCAAGATCAGAGCAGAAATAAATGAAATAGAAACAAAGAAAACAATAGCAAAGATCAATAAAACTAAAAGCTGGTTCTTTGAGAAGATAAACAAGATTGATAAACCATTAGCCAGACTCATCAAGATAAAGAGGGAGAGGATTCAAACCAATAAAATTATAAATGAAAAAGGAGAAGTTACAACAGACACCGCAGAAATATAACACATCCTAGGGAGACAAAAGACCTGTATGCAGAAAACTATAAGACACTGATGAAAGAAATTAAAGATGATACCAACAGATGGAGAGATATACCATGTTCTTGGATTGGAAGAATCAATATTAGGAAAATGACTATACTACCCAAAGCAATCTACAGATTCAATGCAATCCCTATCAAATTACCAATGGCATTTTTTACAGAACTAGAACAAAAAATCTAAAATTTGTATGGAGACACAAAAGACCCCGAATAGCCAAAGCAGTCTTGAGGGAAAAAAATGGAGCTGGAGGAATCAGACTCCCTGACTTCAGACTATACTACAAAGCTACAGTAATCAAGACAATATGGTACTGGCACAAAAACAAAAATATAGATCAATGGAACAGGATAGAAAGCCCAGAGATAAACCCACGCACCCATGGTCAACTAATCTATGACAAAGGAGGCAAGGATATAAAATGGAGAAAAGACAGTCTTTTCAGTAAGTGGTGCTGGGAAAACTGGACAGCTACATGTAAAAGAATGAAATTAGAACACTCCCTAATGCCATACACAAAAATAAACTCAAATTGGATTAGAGACCTAAATCTAAGATTGGACACTATAAAACTCTTAGAGGAAAACATAGGAAGAACACTCTTTGACATAAATCACAGCAAGGTATTTTTTGATCCATCTCCTAGAGTAATGGAAATAAAAACAAAAATAAACAAATGGGACCTAATGAAACATAAAAGCATTTGCACAGCAAAAGAAACCATAAACAAGACGAAAAGACAACCCTCAGGATGCGAGAAAATATTTGCAAATGAATCATCAGACAAAGGATTAATCTCCAAAATATATAAACAGCTCATGCAGCTCAATATTAAAAAAGCAAACAACCCAATCCAAAAATGGGGGAAAGACCTACATAGACATATCTCCAAAGAAGAAATACAGATGGCCAAGAGGCACATGAGAAGCTGCTCAACATCACTAATTATTAGAGAAATGCAAATCAAAACTACAATGAGGTATTACCTCACACCGGTTAGAATGGGCATCATCAGAAACTACAAACAACAAATGCTGGAGAGGGTGTGGAGAAAAGGGAACCCTCTTGCACTGTTGGTGGGAATGTAAATTGATGCAGCCACTATGGAGGACAGTATGGAGGTTCCTTAAAGAACTAAAAATAGAATTACCATATGAACCAGCAATACCACTACTGGGCATATACCCTGAGAAAACCATAATTCAAAAAGACACATGCACCCCAATGTTCATTGCAGCACTATTTACAATAGCCAGGTCATGGAAGCAACCTAAATGCCCATCGACAGACGAATGGATAAAGAAGATGTGGTACACATATACAATGGAATATTACTCAGCAGTACAAAGAACGAAATTGGGTCATTTGTAGAGACATGGATGCATCTAGAGACTATCATACAGAGTGAAGTAAGTCAGAAAGAGAAAAACAAATATCGTATATTAACGCATATATGTGGAACCTAGAAAATGGTACAGATGAACCAGTTTGCAGAGCAGAAATTGAGACACAGATGTAGAGAACAAATATATGGACACCAAAGGGGGAAAGTGGCGGGGGGTGGGGGTTGTGTTGTGATGAATTGGGAGATTGGGATTGACATGTATACACTGATGTGTATAAAACTGATGACTAATAAGAAAATAAATACATAAATATTAAAGAAAATAATAAAAAATAAATAAATATTTGGTAGAATTCATAAGTGAAGACTTCTAGTCCTGCGCTCTTCTTTGTGGAAAATTTTTGATTAGTAATTTAATCTCTTTGCTTGTTATAGGTCTATTCTTTCTATTCTTTATTTAGTTTTGGTAGTTTGCATCTTTCTAGGAGCTTGTCCATTTCATGTTCATTATCTAATTTATTGATGTACAGTTCATTGGCATATAACTGTTCATAGTATTCCTTTACAATCTATTTTATTTCTGCAAGTTCTGTAGCAATGTCCCCTCTTTCATTTCTGACTTTAGCAATTTAAGTGTTCTCTCATTTTTTTCTTGTCAATTAAGCTAAATGTTTGTCAATTTTTTGTTCCCTTCATGTAATCAACTTTTGATTTCACTGACCTTTATTATTTTTCTATTCTCTATGTCATTAATTTTTGCTTTAATCTTTATTATTTCTTTCCTTCTGCTTGTTTTAGGTTTAATTTGCTGTTCTTTTCCAGTGTCTTAATGTGGAAGGTTAGTTATTGACTTGAAATTTTTATTTAATTTAATTTTATCTTATCTTATCGGCCACGCCATGTAGCATGCGGGATCTTAGTTCCCGGACCAGGGATCAAACCCGTGCCCCCTGCAGCAGAAGCGTGGAGTCCTAACCATTGGACCACCAGGGATTCCTCATCTTTTTTAATACAGATGTTGACAGCTGTACATTTCTCCCTAAAGATTGCTTTAGCTGCATTCCCTAAACTTTGGCATGTTGCAACTTCATTTTCATTCATCTGAAAGTACTTTCTGAATTTTCTATGGTTTCTCTTTCACCCACTGGTCATTTAGGAAGTGTTTTGTTTAATTTTCATGAATTTGTGACTTTCCAAAATTTCTTTCTGTTCTTGAATTCTAATTGTATTTTTTCCTTTTCTGTAATTGTGACATAAAAATCAAATGTCAATATCGAGTGCTTAATAACTCGGAAAAGAGAAGGACCTCTTTTTTCTTTTTTTTTTGTGGTATGCGGGCCTCTCACTGTTGTGGCCTCTCCCGTTGCAGAGCACAGGCTCCGGATGCGCAGGCTCAGCAGCCATGGCTCACGGCCCGCCCCCACCCCGGACCGGGGCATGAACCCGTGTCCCCTGCATCGGCAGGCGGACTCTCAACCACTGCGCCACCAGGGAAGCCCAAGAGAGGGACCTCTTAATGGGCCCCAGGGTCCACAAGGAAAGCATTACTGAACGGGAGAATTTGGTTACCTGTGAAACTGGTATCTGGGAATTCTCTTGTCCTCTGTAATGATCAAAGGGAGGGATGTTCAAATGATCAAAGGGTTTAGGTATGGAGGAAAAGAAGAAAACAGAAGTTTTAAATTCAAGACAAGATTCTGAAATGCTTTCTTTCTCCATTTGGAATGTTTCCTACTTTAGAGAAATAAGTAAAGGCTTCAAAACTTTACTATTTAATTTAAATACAAGTGAGGTTCTAGAATTTGGGTAGTATCAGAAAGAAGTTCTGGAATTCTTTCAACTAAATTTTTCCTCACCATTCACATACCACCTATCAGCCATATAATAGATCACTAATGCTATTCATTTTTCCCCTCAGGCACTTTTTCCACATGGACTGTGGGGCACCCCTTATCCCAAACCTCTGGCCACATGTCCAAGTATCTGGAGAGTGGGCCAAGCCTGAGAGATGGGAGCCCCACTCTAGAGATTCCTAGGCTCTTACTGCTGACCTGTGGGGACATACAACCCTAGGCCTTGCCCTCCCTACTGGTGAGCAGTCCCGAGTTGCAGGCTCCTGTTCTGAAACATGGGGCAGGCAGTGCCACCGGCGGCCTCCTCCAGACTCCCACATTCAAGGCATGGTGAACAGAGGAGTGACAATTAGATTTACCTATTTTATTTTAGAGGAAAGCAGGAAAGAAAAGTTTTAAGTTTCATACCAGCTAGAAATGGATTAAACAATGGTATCTTTTCAGATTTTGGCAGTCCCTTAAGAGCCACGTGTTACAGGCTTCATTCTTAAGTCAGGAGCACATACACACACAGACCATGCTTTCATAAAAACATGAGGGATTCCATTTGGTTTTAACCTAAAATAAGGCAAACTGAGCAAAACTGAGCAAAGAGGACAAATTTAAAATCCAAACACACTTCCTTGCAGACAACTATTCAATTCAATTGCCAGTAAGATATTGAATATTCTTTTTTGAATCACCCTAATTCAATGTACAGTACCGTATATACTGCCTAGGAAGAAGTTCAAATCATAAATATGATAGGGAAATATCTAATAGCTCAGAATGGCCTTTTCAAGTAGCCAATAAGCTCTAAAAGACTGCAAAATATTAAATCTGGTGAAGCATGAGCTATATGTTCCAGAATGAGCCCATCTCCCTGTCATAGTCCCCCTCCTTGCTCCAGGACAACCTGGAACTGGGTCTTAAGGAGCTAGCACACAGGGCTACTCTCTGGATGCCAGATGATGGCAGGGCCACTTCCCTGCAGACAGTAGTCAGCAAGGTGAAGGCTGCTGGCCATAGTCATGACAGCTGAGCTGATCTGTGATTTCTTCCTCTCCTGCCAATGTCAGGTCCAGGTTTGTCGATATGTTTGTGTTGCTGTACAAGATGCTGGAGAGAGGCCATCTGCCCTGTGTGTCACATTCCAGACTCCACATGGTTATGGCAGGGTTTGAGAGAAGTATCCACAGAGTGAGGGGCAGGATTAGAATAAAGAGGTGTTAATGGTGTGAATTGGGAAGGTAAAGGAAACTGTCGGGAACTCAGTGGAAAAAGAGGGTTGAAGAAAATTAAAGGGGGAATCAGGGGAAATAAAGAAAAACAAGGGAAAAAGACAACCATCTCTGTTTGCTTAAAGGTCAAAGAGTAAAAATAATATAGAAAGGCTCCTTCACCTTGCCAGGTTCAACAGCGTGCTGCATTTTGGCTTTTTAAATAAAGTTTACACCATTGGGTTCTGGGCTCTTCTTCCAGCTGACAGGCTCTGTCTTCCAATCATGTCCACCCCCAACCCCCTGAAGCACCCATTTTTTCTCCAGACCCCACACTTCTCCAAACCCCACCCCCTGACCCAAGTTCAGTTTCCACTTATGGATTACATCTCTCTCTGATTGTCTAGCACTCATTTTCTCAGATCAATCTCTTTACTCTTTTTCACTTACTAGCCTAAATCCATATTACTCTATAGTTTTAAGAAAGATTCATGACAACTAGATCATGCTATTCAGTAACTCAAGTTTTACTGTCCAAATATGTTTGTGTGTGTATATATATATATAATATCTGTACATAATATATATATACACACATATATGTATATTGTGTATGTATGTATGTGTATATAAATAAATAAAACTGGCATTTGCAGGAGCTTTAAAATCTATCAGATTGCACGTTTCTTTAGCCAAACAATAAATAGTCTTTGATGAGTCATGACACTTCACTTCCATGTGTCCACTTTAAGAAACAGTTACAAAGTCAGATGGTTCAAAATAAACAAATAAACAAACCAACAAATAAAACCAGACTAGAGTAGGCATCCAGGCATTTCTTTTCTAGGCTCTGAGGCAAATTCCAGGTGCTGTCTTCTCTTTTATCAATTTTATTTTCTCCTCTGCTTTTGGAAATTCCATTCATTCTTTAAGTCTGATCCACATGATTTTACAGAGTTGGGAAGGGGATGAAAGGGGGTGGGACAGAAAGGAGAGTGGTGGAAGGGAGAAACCTAGTATTTATCAAGTTACCTGAGAGTAAAGACCTTGCCTGTCTTTCTCACCTCTAAATACCTTGGTACCGAGAACAAGATCTAGTGAATGAGAAGATGCTCAATAAACACGTTTTGAATAAATGAAATTACTGACTCTGTACTGTGTGCTGAGGGCCATGCTGGATGGTTTAAAAAACAGTACTGAATGATTGGTCAATAAAAAGTAACTCAGTATAACAATGTGACCTCCTTTGTGTAATAAGAGAATGCATTCCCTGAGGTGGTACCTTCAGAGCTTGGGCTCATGCTGAGGCTGTGATCCCAACATCTCAGTGGGCAAAACCATGGTAGATAATAACTTAAGGCAGTGCCAGCAAACTATCACTCATGCGCCAAGTCTGGCCTGCAGATTGTACAGCCCAGGAGCTAAGAATGGTTTTTATATGTTTAAAAGGATTATAAAACAAAACGAAAAATAGACAGCAGAGATCGAATATGGCCGACAAAGCAAAAATATTTACTATCTAGCCCTTTACAGTAAAAGTTTGCTGACCCTTGTTCTAAGGAGACACTAAGAATGTGCTTCTGAAGTTAGTTTTAATCTAAAGTGTGTTTGGCTTGAACTTGTGTTCAAACATGGCGAGACTGCAGGCCTGGGCTCTGTGAGCACTCTGGAGTCACACACACAAGCTCGATGTTCTTTGTCCAAGCTTAGAGCAGCTCCATGGCACCAATATGTAGAGTCTGCACCTTTGTTAACTCTTGCTTGTTCATGTGACTCTTCTGTAGGTGTTTTTCTACATGATTTTCTGGTTAGTTTTGCAGTGCAACAAAGTCTTCTCCTAGAAAATCTATGGGTGGCAAAATCATAAAGGTGTTTCATCAACCCACTTAGTGTAATGATTAGAGAGCTTTGTTATGGAGCTTTGAATTCATCTGGCTCTAGCTGAAGTACTCAGGATGTGACCTCTCTTCCGTCTTTTATTAACTCTGGGTAATTTTTGGTTGTTTTTAATTCATTGATGATTTTCTGGTCCATTCTTCCTCTCCTCTCCTTCTGTGATTCCAATTATACTTATTTAAAATGGTTGATATTTTCCCACAGGTAAATTATCAACAATCTTTTCTTTCCATTTTCCAGACTGGATAATTCCTATTGTTAGACCCATCAAGTGATTTTTTCAAAATTTCAGATACTGTATTTTCTAGTCCTAAAATTTGGTTCTTGTTTAGTGTCTCCTTTTTGCTGCTAAGATTTCATATGTGTTCATTGATTATGATCATATTTTTCCTTATGTCTTTGAGCATAATTACAATAGCCGCTTTGAAATTCTTGTCTGCTAATACCAACATACATGTCATTTTGGAGTCAGTTTCCATTAATTGCCTTCTCTCATGACTATGGGTCACATTTTTCTGTTTCCTTGTATGTCTAGTAATTTTGAATTGTATCCTGAACATTGTACATGTTATGTTAATCTATAGCAGTGCTGTTCAATAGAAATAAAACATGAGCCACATATGTAATTTTAATTTTCTACTATCCATATTTAAAAAGTAAAAGAAACAGGTGACTTTAACATATTAATAAATTTTAATAATATATTGTATTTGACCCAATGTATTCAAAATGTAATTATTTCAACATGTAATCAATATTAAAAATTATTAAGATATTTTACAATATCTTTCTATATTAAATCTTTGAAGTCTGGTATGTATTTTACATTTATAACACATCTTGATTTGGACTAGCTAGTGGCTACCATATTGATCAGCACAGCTCTGGAGTATCATTCTAGGAGAATACTGAGGTTTGGTCCAATACGAGCTACTCCATCATTATGGGAAGCAGAATCATTGACTGTCAGTTTTTAAACTTTATTCCTTGGTGTTTCACAGAGGTCCTGTGGGCCTACTGTGAGAGGAGGGGAAGGCCGAGTACACTGGGCTACTCTTCCCCATTATATATACATCTCAATTCAATCAGAGCAACTCTGATTTCATGTTTCATATATTTCATTTCTGTGCATAACTTAAAAATATTTTGATACTAAAACAATATAAAAACACAAATGACTATAAAATATGACTCTTGAATGGGTTCCTAGGAACTTTCTTGCTCAATCATGCCCTTGAACCCATGCTGACCTCTCCTCTTCTAGAGTCACTTATTCTCCTTTCTAATCATATCACAAGAGCCAGCTGTCTCTGCTTTCAGGAAAAGCGACTGTGGTTTGTCTGCTATTTAAGTCTTCATGCTTGCAAGTCCTTCCTTCTTTGGCCCCACATGTGTGTGATTGATTGACTGATGGATAGATTGACCAATCAACTGATAGGTTTGCTGGATGGCTGTTCACACCCAGCATGCTCAGGACTTGCAGAAGTGAGCTGTTCCTCATGGCCATCAGCATTAGGGTAGGATTTCATTCTTAATTTAAAAGGACCACATAAAATCAATGAAACAAGTCTCACCTCACTTTCCTTCCTGTCTTCCCACTTTCATTCATACACATTTTACCAGTTTGACAAAGAAAAGAGGGTCAGCACGAAAACTAAATGCTTTGTGAAACCTTTTCACCAGGCAAGTGGTACGGATCAAGCTTAAGAAACCCAAAAAACTGCCAGGTTAAAAGTCCAGCCTCCTTACAAAAGCTAAACATGCCTAACCTGATGCCCAGAACCACAAAACAAAATCCATGCGCCTCAACCCAGGGCAGAACGGGAGGCCAGTGATATTACATAATATAACAGAGTCAGATGCAAAGACCCACTAAAGTGGAAATAAGGAGGCTTAACTGATGAACACATTTCACACAATTCTTCTCAGCTGACAACTCAAGAGAATTCACTTCAGAGCACACAAGTACACGGCCATGAAAGCTTGGGTTGGAAACAGAAGTTCTGATGGATCCCAAACAACAAATAACTTACTGACATTAATTTCAGCCACTGAAATAGACCAATCACAAACACTAACTTATGTACACCTACTCACGGGTGCTCATACTATGACACTGATTTCCTTTTTCTCCAAGACACGGTAATTTGCAGGAGTTGACATGTACCAGTTGAAAGTGTGCGGGATGGCTATTTCTTTTTTCACGAGATGGTCTTAATCGCCCCCTATGAGATGCCTTCCAGTGAGCACTGTACATTTCTATCAAAGTTCTGGTTTAGCCAGAAATTCAGTATTTTGAGCAAGCAGAAATCACTCAGCAACAACAATGGAACACAGACCAAGACTGTGGTATTAACTGTGCATCACCATCCCCCATTCATGGGTGTTGCTGTTTTACCCTGGAGGGTCCAAGCTTGAGACCACAGCTCCTTACCGTGACTGGCATGGGTGCAAGTTGCACCTTCGGATCTGGGGCTCCGGACGGCTGGCTTGAGGGCAGTCACTGTCGTTCACCAGAGTCGTGGTCTTGTTAACAATCCGTGTGCAGGACACGATGGTTCTGCGTTCCCCTGGAAACCAAACCACACAGAACTGAGAGGTCGTGGTACACACACCTGGTAAGGCCATTCATTCACCTTATGGAGGAGTGTTCCGGTGCATCTTTTGATCAGTTTGTCATTTAAAGTGACTATTGTAATGCCTTGTTGTTTGTCAGAGAGGGAGAACCATAATCTTTGGGATGAGGGTGTGTAAGACATGGCAGGGGCAGCATGGGGCAGGAGAAAGATTCTAGAACAGGATCAGAAAGAAGCAACACTTTAGATCAGCCATGTCCTTGGAAAGCTTGGGGTTCACTGAGGTCAAAGTTGTGATTTGGGTCTTTAATTTCCAACAAAGATTGCCAATCTCTATCTGTTCATTTGATGTTTAAAGTCTATGGAGAGCTGGTCTTGATTAAACAACTGTATATCAGCCCTCACCAGAGATGATGGCTACTTATTACAGAACTCCTACTTGCTGGAGAGAAGTGAGAAACAGGAAGGCTAGTCTGAAGGACACAGACCCAACCTGAGAATTTGTCTCTCCATCAACTGCCGCTCGTGCCTAAGCCTCACGTGCTCTTGGGAAGCTTCACTAACCGGTCACCCCAGCTGGATGTAGTCATTCTTTTGGGTGTTCCCAAAGCACCCTGCACACTAGCTGACCATGACTTTGTTAGGAGTGGGGGCGAATGATTGGGAGCTAGAAGGGCGGCCTTTGGAGCCAGGCTGTCTGGGTTCAGACTTGGCTTACTAGCACAGTGAGCACAGGATTGCTACTTAGCCCTCACGTTTCTGTGCCTTTGTTTCCTCCACTGGACTGACTCGCTTAACTTCCCTATGCCTTAGGGTGCTTTAGGGATGGTTAAAATGAATTGATACATATAAAATGCTTAGAACAGAACCTGGCAGGGGTTAACACTTCATGTTAGCTATATTCCTATTGTTATTATTTGGGAAGTGTCATAATAAAAGATTAACAGGAAGTCAAGCACGACTATATGGATCCCACACTCCTAAATCAATCTGTTTCCTGGGGAATTTGTCATGAAGAAATGACTCAAAATTATGGAGCCCTCAACTTGTGTAAGCATAGAAAGCATGGAGCTGCCTCAAGCCAGATTTCTGTTTGGACTGCAGGTCAGGGAGCTGGAAGTCAGGGAGCCATAAAAGGATGCCAGTAGCGACAGCAGCAGAACAGTACCCCCTTGCCCCCCAGCCAACGGAGCCTGCTAACTCTTCCATTTGGGCCACACTTACTTTGTAGCAAGCTGCCCCAGTGGAAAAGGTCGGTGCCATCAGCTCCGCAGGACTGAGTGTCGGTGAGGCCATGTCCAGGTCCCACCTGCCAGCCCACCCTCTGGGTTGGCATTCCAGAATCCAGGTCAACCTTCTGTTCTAACTCTGTGTCCATCAAAATTCACCCATCCTGCATCCATCCCCCATCACCCCCCTGTGTGTCCCGTCAGGGTGATAGAGTACGCTGTACTAAGGGGGCTGCTGGCTAAGAGTTCAGAATGCTTCCAACCGCTCCTCCTAAACAACACAGTAATGACTACCATGCCTTTTGTTCATATTGATTTTTGCAGTATTTGAGTCTCCTCCCTGCAGTGGGCATGACGGCTGATCAGTATAGAGAGAGTAAATCATCTGCTAATATATGGAGGCAAATCATGAAGCCAGGACTCAGGCTCTGAACGTTTCACTGGAGTTGGAGGACTTTTTCTTTCCATTGTATTACTGTTGGTCCCATTGGTTTCCCTGTATTTCCATTGGCCACTGGGGCAAAAAGGAAAGGGTATTTGAGGGTCAGAAACATCTTCCAGTGCCCCTCTATCAAACAGCAACAGATGGAAGTCTGTTCTATTCATTCCCAGGGTCACCTGTCACACTTGTGACACAACCATTCATCGGCCAAACCTCCACTCGGATCAGCATCCAAGGGCCCCATGCCATAGGCAAAGCTGGGCACAACTCCGGCATGGAGGAGTTTGGAAGACTCTGCCCAAGTGTTCTGCAGAGAGATTTGCAGTGGGATGTGGTTACATTCCATGGAAATACAGGTTATGTGGCCAGCCTTTCCAAGGCTCTGTGCACCCGCCACGGAGTGCTCTGAATTCACTTCTCTGTTTGACAAAAACCCACACCCCATGAGCCCATGACCCTACTGCTCACCTCCTCCGCACTGCACACTGCAACCTTCCCAGCTGCTGTGGGTCCAGATGAACAAGGAGTCCTGTGGTTTTTCTGGTTCACTTTGATTTTCAGCAGTGTAGTTTACGGGAATGGTGTATTCGTAATGAATTCCATAGTTTTGGTCATGAAATAACAACACCTGGATCAGCAGCAAAATAAAAGACCATTTTGAAATAAAGTGAAAGCTCCCAGGATTGCTGAACTTGCAAGCCAAGCCATGCTGTGGCTGTCTCCCTACCAGGGGTAACCTGTTCTTTTCAGGGTTTCAAAACAGGTTCATTCCAGGGGCACACCTTTATTTCAGTCTTGGGTTCCCTAGATACTCAAATTCAGGGCAGGGGCCTATGTAAACCATCGGCAGGGAGTTCTACTCTTTTCCACTGGAGAGAGGACTGGTTTAGAAGAGGGATTGGGGATTAGCAAATCTGTGGGCTCTAACTGCACTTTACATGGAGAGCTGCTCCAGGCAGAGCAAAGTACCCGTTCCCACAGTCACCCACGAAGCTGCCCTTACAGGGAGAAAGACACAAATATACTGCTTTTCTCAAACAGGCATCTGAACAAGTAGGGTTACTCTACTTTGAAAATGAACACCACTCTTCACACCCCGAGCACCAGTCACTGCTATGTGTAAGGCAGGCTCAAGAGTAGACACAGCCCCCTGCAGGGGAATCTTGGGGATGCCTGTCAAGGATGTAGGAGCCTTCCTGCCGCCATGGGAGCTAGGACGATGATGATGTCCACGGGGTGGCACAGCCTGGCGCAGGGCTTAAAGCTGGGAGTGAGGGGAGGGGAGCCATCATCGTGCAGCTTGGGGACCCCTGGTTCTGCAATCCTGGTAAGTGGGAACTGGAAGGGCCTGCTCTTTGTTTGGTAATGCATGTTTCTAGCCCTGTAGAGAGAGAGGTGCTCTACTGGCTTTATTTCCCTACGTGTACATAATGGTGCAAAAGAAGCACTCTTGTGGGAGCTTCAAGTGGCCTGGCTGTGGGTGGTATATCCTCAGGCTACGCTTGGAACCAGGGGGCAGTCCTGGGTCTAAGCAGCTAGCAACTTCACTTCCAGCTCGGGGTCTGGGAGAGCCGGCCCGCAGGAGCTGGAGGCAGAGGGTGCTCCACCTGACCTGGGGAGGCCAGGTGGACGGTGTGCTGGACAACAGGAGCAGTCCTCCCTCCCAAGCATCTCCCAGCCCTCCAAGGGCTGCAGTTGCAGGCGGGGTGGGGTGGGGTGCTAAGAGCAGCCCAAACTGAATAAACATCCACTTCTCCAAGAAAGAGACTTGCAGTAATGCATTTGGAAAAATGCCTCCAGTTTAAAAAAAAAAAAAAAAGGCTTTAAAAGAGATCTTTATTATCTCAGTATGGGAATAAGACTGGTGAATTGAGAATCCATATGAAACCAATTTCATGCAATTTTGTAGCCACGTATAATTTGTATGCGTGTGCATAATTGCTTTCAAATGCAGGTCCCCGTGGCTCTACGGGCACTCCTGACTCTGCAAGCAATGTGCACACCTCAGTTAGTGGACAATGGATTTTCCTTCAGAGGCAGATGGGCTCCTCTCGTTTCTAGGTTTAAAAACTGGTAGTAACAATTATATTTCAAGAGAGAAAAGTGATTAATGTTCAAGAGGGCAGGAACTTCAGCTGTGGTAGTTATTGCTTTCCCAGAGTTTTGTTTATTATGGTCTGAATGAATCCAGGCTGTGCATTTGCTTTAATGGGCTGACGATTCACTCACAGTTTATGAAAGCTTTTGGGAAAGAAAGGAAATAGGCCCATCTTGGTGTTTGCTAGAAAAGCAAATTCACATGCTAAAGGTGATGCTGCTATCTTGGGTTTTATCTTGTCTTTTACTTCCTCTTTTAGTCCCTCTGAATGACTGCTTTTAACTCAGGACAGGAGGATTTGTTCCAATGACTTAGATTAGGAAACAATCTAATCACAGAGAAATGATTTAGGTACCGGTTCTTAGGTCCCAGAAATCAACTTGCAAGTATATACCTGCAGTAGATTTAGGGTGTGGAGTGTTGCACTGATAGATTTCTGGACAGTTTATGTCATCTGTGGAAACTGGCTCCCCTTACTCTTATCAGAAATTGTAACAGGGTTAGGGCCATTGTGGGTGACATTGCTGCTCACACGTAGAGCTGGTCTCCTCAGGAGAGTCCCTGGGAAGTGGCCTGGGAATCTCTTGGGTGTCACCTAATCTTGAACAGCTGCAGGTTGCCAGTGACCACAAATTAATGGGGAGATAAGAACTTCCAAGTAGAGACTTTGGCAGGCATGGAGGACAAAATGTGCTTTGATTGCAGACACACAAGCTGTCACAACTCCCATTCTTTGGAAGGAGACATGGATTCAATAATTACAAGCTATCAAAAGTTAGTCACGAGAAGTCCTAAACCCTGAGAAGGCAACGGTGGCATTCCTGTCCCTGGAGATCTTTCATATTCTTAAAAGGCAGCATAACCGGATGTTTCAGTGGTTTGCATGGGGTCCTCCCTGAGACAACACACAAGACCAGAGTGCCCTGATCTGGCCTGATTGCACGATTTCTCGAGACCACCTGGGGAGTGAATAGGCCTGTAGAATCTGGTTCTCCCTCGATTCCTGAATCCTTGTTGCAAGCAGAGTCTGGAAAACCTGAGTGGTATTGGTTTGGAAACAGTGTCAACAGTTCATTTCCAAAAGGTAGTTTCCGATGTGGATATACAAACTGTGGGGCAAATCTAAGCCATCTGATATTAAAACATAGACTGTGGGGCTTCCCTGGTGGTGCAGTGGTTGGGGGCCGCCTGCCGATGCAGGGGGCACGGGTTCGTGCCCCGGTCCAGGAGGATCCCACGTGCCGTGGAGCGGCTGGGCCCGTGGGCCATGGCCGCTGGGTCTGTGCGTCTGGAGCCTGTGCTCCGCAACGGGAGAGGCCGCAGTTGTGAGAGGCCCGCATACCGCAAAAAAAAAACAAAAACATAGACTGTGAGTGGGGCTGTCTGCTTAATAATGTCAAGTCTCCCTGGCGGCCACATGGCTAAGCATTTCCTTCCTGGAGGTGGTTCCTTTTGGAAAAGATGGGAGTTCTGCCAGTAAAGAGCTAGGGCAAAATTTTGAGAGGGCAGAATTTTGAAGCATGTGGCAAAGGGATTAGATAAGAAAAGACCAAGAGAGAGACCTGAGCAGCAGGTGGCCAGGCAAACCACCAGGAACCAGGTGTACCTCCTGCCCACAGGGTCTCAGGGAACAAGTCAACTGGTAGACCTCTTGGAGCCGGCGGTCTCAAGACAAATGCAAAAGCACGGCAAATTACCATCAAATGCAGAGGCATTTTGGTTGGTCCCTTGGCGGAAATTTTCTCCCACAGGCCCCTTCTAACATAGCGGACGGTCGTGCCTGCAATCTGGAACTCTCCGGGGAGCTCTATCTTCCAGTCACTGTTGATGGATCTCTTGCTGGAGTCTTTGAGAGCTAGAAAGAAAATGGAACACCATGGAATAGGGGGAGTCAGTCTGTCTTTGAAGGGAGTCAGGGTGTCCTGAGCGGTGGGTTAGAGGTCTCGCTCTCTACCTCCACAGGGGAGAAGAGGGAGGCCTGCAGTGAGAGAAAGGAAGCTTTCTTTGAGAACAGAAGCCTGGCTCACAGGGAGAGAACAGCTCCTGACCCCAGGACCCTCCGAGAGAGAGCTGTCGTGACTCCTGCACCTCTTGAGCATGGGCCGCTGTCTCAGAATCAGCTCACTCCGTGGGGGATGCGGGGAGGAGCGCCAGAGAATGGAGACAGCCACAGCCCAATCACATTTCACGAGATTTACAGAGTAGGGGGTTTTCCACTGGATGAACAGATTCTATTTTAATGTGTCCAAGGCTACAAAACAGGGTTTGTAGCTTTAGCAAAATTCATCCTTCATTTTACTCTTACCTACCTGGGGCTTTTTAGAGGGCGGCCTAACTCCAATGCCCCTCAAGGATTTGATAGCCCTGGATTAGTAAAGCAGATGCTCCTTCAAGAAACAAGTGTCATTCTACCAAACACGAGTGTCTGGAAGCCTGAGCCGCCTACAGGCGTGGCAGTAACAGTGAGCTGATGTCTTGTGGGTGGTGGGGGCCCTCCCACCCTCAGCTTTGTGGCCTTTGCTGGGTTCACATTTTGCTCTCTCACACTCTGTACAAAGTGTGTTGGAACTGACAAGGAATCGACATCTTGCTGATTGGCCATAGCAAAGATTTGGTTTTCCACACAAGCTATTATTATCTGAGTGCTCACCAGTGACTTTCTTTGTTGTTTCCTCACTTAGGTTTTAGAGTCATGTGGTTCTCATGAGGGAGCATTCTGCAGTGAAATTCTGTTTTTTTGTGCTGTTTTGTTATTTAGGAAAGAAAGAAATAACTAGAACCTACTCTGGCATTTTGGAGGAGGTGGCAAATGAAAATGGGTGACAGTTAAGTCTTTACGTCACTCAAAAAATAAAACTTTCCGTGCACCCCAAGTCCAATGCCATGCTCTCTGCCAGTGCAGCTAGAGTCCCCTGAGAACCAGATGCTCTCAATCACCTTGGGACCCTGCTCAACCCATAATCAGCGAAATCAGGTTCTATCCCATTCCCTACTCTCTGCTTATGAGGCCAGAAATATTAATAAAATGCCCACATTTAATACCAATTTTGGATAATGAGACTTGAAACCCAAAAGTGGTTTCGGTTAACCCTGAGTCCACGAGCCCCTGGCTGGGTTAGGACCTGGTGGGTCCAGTCCTGGTCAGGCCACAAGCAGCCGGGGGATGCTGGCCTCCACTTCCTCGTCTGCAGGACACAATGGTCCCAGCAGGCTCTCCTGGCCAGTAAGGGGGAGGTGCATGCTCAGGACTCTGTGCTTACAGGAGCCACCAAGAGAAACCGAGGGACCTGGGAAGGGCTGCTTTCCAGCAGGATGGCTTCCAGGAGGGGGTTCATACTCAGGGTGGCTGCCCAGTGAGTGGCTGGGGATTACAGGACTCCAGGGAAGGCTTCGAAAAGAGAAAGCTCTACCACTTAGAATCGAATGCTTCCCTTCAAGAAATTCTGCCTACTATCGAGATTTCCTGGCTACTGGAAGGAAGTGAGACTGTTGGGATACTCACAATTTCTGAGCCTATTTCTCTTACTCAGCCACTGCCTGCAAGTCCCCATTTAAGGGGCACATTCTCTGGTTTAGCTCCTCCATATGCTTTTACCCATTTAACCTTCCCAACAACTCTCTAAGGTAAAGGATTATTTTCCTTTTTTCACAGATGTGGAAATGGGAGCACAGAGAGGTTAAGTAACCTGCCTAAAGTCACACAGCTATTACGTTGTCATGTGGAGACCTGAACCTAAACACACCAAGCTCCCACATTCTTTAGGTTATAGCATCAGTCTAGAGTTTTATGACAGACACTGAAATGTGCAAATGTCATATTCTCAAAGAGAACAAATTCCAAGCTCAAATTGCTGTAGGGGGTGTCTCACGTTCTACATACCTTCATAAAAATAACTAAACTTACGGTTTTCCACAGCTTCCAGTGAACTAATAACCTAAAAATACATTTGGTCATGTTAGCTACTCAGGTATCTAGGCTAAAGCTGTATGGGTGTTCATTGTTCTTTCAATTTCTCTGAAGGTTTGGAAAATTGTTTCTTGCACATGCATATGTAAATCTGGTTTTCAGAATCAGTACGGGCTGGTGGGAAGTAGCAGACAAACAAATGAGGGAAGAGACACCTTTAAGAAAAGCCTCAGTAGGGGCTTCCCTGGTGGCGCAGTGGTTAAGAATCCGCCTGCCAATGCAGGGGACACGGGTTCAAGCCCTGGTCCAGGAAGATGCCACATGCCATGGAAGCAACTAAGCCCGTGGGCCACAACTAATGAGCCTGTACTTTAGAGCCTGCGAGCCACAACTACTGAAGCCCGTGCACCTAGAGCCCGTGCTCTCCAACAAGAGAAGCCACGACAACAAGAAGCCCGTACACCACAACGAAGAGTAGCCCCTGCTCACCGCAACTAGAGAAAGCCTGCGTGCAGCAACGAAGACCCAACACAGCCAAAAATAAATAAATTAAATAAAAAAAAGAAAAGCCTCAGTAAAAACAAGTCAGGGAAGCACAGGGAGCAGACACATCCCTACACCAATCCCTCACCTTTATCTGAGGGCCTTGTAGCTGGTGATGGAGGCACAGCTCCTGCCCTTGGGAGCTCAATGTTTGAAAGGGAGACTGGTGAGAAGACAGATAAACACGATACACTTCCAGAAGCTCAGTGACAGAGGCCAGTCTGGGGCCCGTGCACAGTCGTGTGGGCAGAGACTGGGGCAGGTGGGGAAGGGCTTCTGAAGGAGGAGCCCTGAGCTGAGACTGAAAGAAAAGCAGGGAGAAGAGGTGGCCTGGAGCGTGTGGGCAGCTTGGGCTGTTGCTTCTTGCCTCCCTGTTAAGCTCAGTTTCTGTGCAGGGTGGTGGAGGGAGAAAGGTGCCCTGCCCCATGTGGAGAAGCAAGTGGAAGGTGAAGGAATACTGGAAGCCTGATTGGGAAGAGGAGGTGACAGAGAGGGGCTATGGAGGTGGAGAAGGAAAGAGAAGGCTCACTGTCATTGTCATTGGGGTGGGGACACAAGCATGTTGAGAACCCTTGAAACTGAGAATCAGAGAGACGAGCAGAATGAGTTTCTGTAAAGCTGTCTGCTGACCCCCGTCATACTGGGGTCACCCCACAGAACCCATTTCCCACACAGAGACCAGGGGCACATTGGGGTGACCCTCTCCTCCTGTCTCAGCCCATGCGTGTGCCCCAGTCGACTCCTGCATTCAGTGCCCTAGGCTGGGCCCTGGCCTTGTTCTGTCTTAGGGTTTCTGTGAGCATCTAGTGTGCTGCTGCCTGCCATCTCTCTCTCCTTCTGCAAGTAACAACACCCAGAGAGCTTTTGGGGATGTGTTCTTCCCCCAGTCACGTGGGGCTGACCCCAAACTCCACCCCAGCTCCAGGACTGCGTCCATCACCCAACCCTGGAAGGTAAGAGTCAATTCTAAGACTTTCATTCACCTTGGGAAGAAGGAGCTTTCTTTCCACAGGTTGCCCAGAGACCTGATATAAGTCTTGCCAGTACGTGGCAAGAGGTCCCTAGATTAAAGTCAACTGAGAAAGGACAGCAGTGCCAGGACAGAGACTCTATTTCCCATGATATCATTTTAAGCCCCTGGATCCAGCAGTGTCTGAAGCCAATAACACAGAAACTGAGAACTGGGTTTAGCTTTCACATGTCACATTTGGAGGTTGGTTTTTAAAAAATACTAACCATGATGGGGCCAGGGCAGGCTGAGAAAGAAAATTACTAGTATGGATTCCTAGAAATCACGCTAGGATCCTCACTAATGTCAGCTTAGTACCCCCTGAGATTCAGAAGGCCCGGTATACTCTATCCAGGCTCTCCTGGGCCCCGCTCCTGTCCGGCGCTTTGTTCAGGATGCGCAGCTCTTTCTCACTTGGCCTTGTTGCTAAGGTGCTCTAAAAGGACTTTATTGGATTATAAACGGAAAACCACCCTGCCTCCGTGCCAAAAGTCAAACACCTGTGAGGTCAAGGGTGGGAAGGACTGGAAAAAGTGCAGGAGGGCACACCTGGGGCCGATCATAAACCCATCCACAGAAATGCCGCGCAGAGGTGTGAGGGCCGCCTGGGGAAGCCCCACTTCTGCCGGCAGAGGCACTCGCTGTGAGTGACACAGGGGAAGACCCTGCTGGGCCTGGTGGCATGCCACCCTCTCACCACCAGGGGAGTGTCCTGCTTGGCAGTAGGGGTTGGGGGAGGCGACATTTCAGGAGGCGGCCCGCAGGGTGGGTGGGTGAGGCCGTGGAGGAGTGAGTACGGTCAGAGAAGGGGGGAGGGCAAATGAGAGAGGCAGGCAGTGGCTCACCGGCTCTTCCAGAAAAGGCCAGCAGCAGGATGGGGAGGAACACGCCAGACAGTGCAGTGCTGGTGGCAGGCTCTCTGGGGAAAGCAGCCTAGATTTATAGTGCTTGTCACTATGCAAGGTGTAAATGTGCCCACATGACAGGTTTCAAGTTATCCACGTGAGCTCTGTGAAGGCAGAGATGGGAAGAGATGCGAACCGTGACCTCTCCCAACCACATACCGCTGCTGGGCACTCCCAGGACTTCTGAAGTCACCTGTCTTTGCAGTCACCTGACCCCCAGGTCTTGGCCTGGGGCTGCTGAATTGGCAAAATCTCATACTGTCACAGCCTCAGGGTATGTGTGTGGTCGGGGTCGGGGCTCTCATGGTTCCAGAAAGCATCTACTTTGCTTGTCCAAGCTCTGCGGCCGCCATCTGCACGACGGCTGCAAACTTCCAGGCACCCCAGTCTCAGCTTTACAACTGCCACTTGACCCCTCGTCTGAAAGCTGGAGCCCCTTCCTCAGGACAGTGTGATCGTGATGACACCCCTTCATGCATTTTGCAGTGGGATGAAAACTCAGAGGCAGAATTATAAGTAACAGGCCAGCAGTTCCAAGAATCATGGGGATCGCTGCAAGCCTGTTGACTCTGGGGTGAGTCATTTAGTCAGCAGGATTCAAAATTTGCAGGTTGCCGTGGTCCATGCTGAGAAATCAGAACTTCCTGCTAAAATTGGAGTTTAGCACCTGACATCCCTTCAAAAGGGTAAGACTGCAGCCTCAGAAGGTCTGTTGGAACATCAAGATCTGAACATCACTGACAGTGAATTGATAGGTTCAATGTGGAGTCTGATGAGAAAACCACCTTGTGGGGCCATGTCAGCCCCAAAGAGAGAGTGTGCAGGTCACTCCTGGCCCATCTGTAGCGGCCTCCACCCCGAAGCAAGCTTCACAGAGCAGGGTCTGTGAGAGCCAGGGAGGCCGAAGCTCCGGGGCCCCTCTCGTGCACCAGTCCTTTCCAAGGCCCTATACGTAGTGTATTCTTTCCCGTAAAGAAGGCCTCCCGGGCTTCCCTGGTGGCGCAGTGGTTGAGAGTCCGCTTGCCGATGCAGGGGACACGGGTTCATGCCCCGGTCCAGGAAGATCCCACATGCCGCGGAGCGGCTGGGCCCGTGAGCCATGGCCGCTGGGCCTGCACGTCCGGAGCCTGTGCTCCGCAACGGGAGAGGCCACAACAGTGAGAGACCCGCGTACCGCAAAAAAAAAAAAAAAAAAAAAAGAAGGCCTCCCAAATTAAATAAGTTTTGGGCCCCAGAAATTCCCGTTTCTCTCCATCCTTTGGCATCAATGGTATGTGCAAGCCCCCTTCGTCTGTAAGTATTTTGAGATTAGTTTATATTTGAAATTTTTAGGCCTAGAAACTCAACAGGGGCCATTAAGATGATTACAAATGCTCTGCTTTGATAGGGAAATATAAAGTTAAGAACAAAGGGAATTCCTGAGCGACTTGATTCTATCTGTAACGTCTGTAGTTCTGATTTGCTGGGGAGGATATTTTCACTTGCTGATCCTGCCTCAGTCAGAGGGTGGATGTTTTAAACCCTGTCACAAATATAGCAGCACTTGCTTTTGTGTGTGTTGCTTAGGAGCCCTCAGAAGCCTCTCAACAGCTGGAGAGACTTCTGCAGGGATGAAGATGGCACACGCTCTCCCTTGCTACCACAGCAGAACCAAACCTCCTCAATGGCCTGGAATGTGAGGTCATATGGTGACCGTCTGTTTCCCTCAGGGCCCTTCTATCTCTCTGTGGACATTTATACAATGTCCCTGTAGTTCCCGGCACTGTGAGAGATCCTGAGCCTTTCCAGGGAGCAGGGAGGGGGCATTCCTGCTGGGCTGGCTCGGCTCCTCTCTGGAGCTGCCTGGGGGCAGGCACAAGAGCTCGGATCCTGTCTGCATGCCCACTCCCTGCATGGCGCTGTGAAGAAGCCAGGCTCCTTTCTGTCTCTCTCCCTCCTGGATTCCACTGGAAGACTTGACCCACGTTCAACCTACTTCTAATCCTGGCATTGAGTCAGCTCCTTTTATTTCCACTCGGAGTTCTGCCAGCTCTGCTCTCAACTATGGATGCAAACTGCAGAGGCATTTCCTGTTCCAGGTGGTTTTGAGCAGAAAGCCAGGCAGCATGGGTTGAAGGTAGGTGGGGTGAATTCTTTAGGAACTGCTCCCGCAATGTGAGAGTAATTCAAAGTTACACAGGGTTGACTTCCAAAGCACCCAGCCCCGAGTGGAAACAAGGCTTGTTGAGCTAACTTTAGAAACGTAACAAGCATGGACCACCTTTGGATTTCCCTTGTGCACACACCAGACCCTGCGATTTCCAGATAAGAGGACAGAGGCTGGCTCCAACCTCCCAGGGAGGTCCAGTGCTTCTGGGGAGCTGAGAATTCATCCTGAGACATTCAACCAATCTCTTCGGGATGGACATCTGCTTCTCTGAAATCCACACACCAAAGCAGTAGCAATGGGCAGGTTTAACATATGTTCTCCAGTGAAAAATCGTCCCCACTCCATCTCTGGCCGTGACTGACACCTCAGAGCAATTCTGGGAGGCTCCATGAGTTGCAGCAGACCCAGCTGCAGTGAGGAGCTTGGACAAGCTGCTGAACTCCTAGAGCCTCATTTTCGTCCTCTGTGAAATAGGCACGTCAATTCTCTGCAGTACATTGTGGGGTTAGGGGTCAGGTCTGCAAAGCAGAGCAGGGCTCAATGACTGGGAGTCACAACGTCGATGTCACTGTTATTATTGGAATGTGTGGCCCCCAGGCTTCAGGAGCGGAGAGGGACCACCGTGAGAGCTGGCTCCCCGGGCACCATCCACTAGTTGTTATTTGTTGGCCCTAAGATGGGTTCCAGTGAAAAGTCATTTTTACTACAGGAATTAGGTGTTGAGTGATCTAAGAGATTCTGACATCCCTCTGTCATTCTTATATCACGCAGAAACATAGAAGTAAAAATAATGTTCCCATTTTCACCAGATACCTTGGGCTGGAGGAACAGTGCTGGGAAGTCTCGGAGGGCAGGACTGGAAGCTGAGGAACTTATTTGCAGGGCACCTACTGGTGCTTTATGGAAGGGCCAGTAAGCCGACCTTGGAATTGCCCCAGCACCTGAGATACTGGGATCATGATTTTTGAATATGATAAGGGTCAAAGGTGATGTCAGACTCCCACAGAGGCCCAGTGCTTCTGGGGAGCAGGAATGTCATCTCCAGGTCTGGGAGGGCCAGTGTACCAGTTGGAAAGGCTAACTTTGGGGGTGACACTGGGTGATGGGGCTCTGAAGCAAATGCTGGTAAACTTGACCAAATTTCCTGAGGTGGGCAGAAAGGAGGGGGACTCTTTGAGAATTTAGTAAAAAGGCCATCACTTTGAAGAAGGTGCTGAGAGCAGCACAAGGCCCAATTTCGGAAAGCATTTACGAGCATTGTTCTAGTTGTAGAACAACAGCTGGGACAGTTTCAGAGAACAGTGCCAGGCGGGACTGGGCCAGCGTCCATGCCGGGGAGGTGGAGCAAACCACAGACGGGGCTGATGAAAACTGACATGGATGTCAACCCGAAGGACAGCAGGGTCCTAGGCTGGCAGCAGGAACAGCAGCGGCCATTATGGCCTCCAGGACACAGGTGGATGGGAGGCAGGTAAGAGAGTTGGGAGGAGGGGGCAGGGCTACCTGAGCTCTCCTGGGGTTACTTTGGGGGACTTAGGCTATCCCAATTCCTCACAACTTCTTTCACTCACTCTTCTGTCACCCGCTTTCCTGTCCGAAGCTGGTGGTTCCTACTCACCCCTTCCTCTCGCCCCTCATCTACCTTGGGGATGGCTGCACTTGAGCCAAATATGACAGCACTGTTTGGTCCATGCTGATTACTCATAGCATTACACCTAAAATATGGGTATAAAACCAATGGCTTGAGAGCACCGCTTCAGCATTTTGCTGAACCAAATTAGCAGCCTGATTGTCCGAATCAATGCTCAGAACATAAACTATGAGTCAAACCATTTTTTGTTTTACCCAGAAAACTGTGGGCAGGTTTATCTTCCACCACGCGAATCCTTCGAGCTCCAGCTGGAATGATAGCAGCTTCAATATAACCTGTAGTGACAGATAACACACAGGTGAGCCGACCAGACCTCTACCCTCCATCAGAGGTCCCGCAGCACCCCCCCACCAAAACCCACACTGCTGCACCCCCATGGTAATTTCAGAGCCCGCAGGCTTGCAGAGCTCTGAGAAATCAAGACAGTCAAGAAGTGTGCTAGGGCCAGAATCTCCTGGCTGCCCAAATTCCAGAGAGCACCACTTGCATGTATTATGAGTTGAACTGTGTCCTCCCACCCCCAAATCCATATGATGAAGTCCTAAACCCCAGGACCTCAGAATGTGACCTTACTTGGAAATTGGGCTGCTACAGATGTAATTAGTTAAGATGAGGTAATACTGGCGTAGGGTGGGCCCCTAATCCAATATGACTGGTATACTTATAAAAAGAGGAAATCTGGACCCAGACATGTGCACACGGAGAACGCCATGTAAACATGAAGCAGAGATCGAGATGATGCATCTTACAAGCCAGAGACTGCCAGAAAACCACCAGAAGCTAGAAGAGAGGCACGGGACAGATTCTTCCTCACCTTCACGAGGCGCCAACCCTGCTGACAACTTGATCTAGACTACTAGCCCCCAAAACTGTGAGACAATAGGTGTCTCCTGTTTATGCCACCCAGTTTGTGGTACTTGGTTACAGCAGCCCTAGCAAACTAAGAGCCTGGAGTTCTTTGTGAAGAGCACCTCCCCAGAGCACGGGTGTAGAGTGCCCCTGGCTGTGTCGTCTATTGGATTCCTTCACTCTTTGCTGTACTTTGAACTTTTTCCTGATTCCATGGGATGACAGCAGAAGCTAGGCTACTTGCCCTATGACAAAACCACTGCCTCAATACTGGGTACCATTTCCTGCTTTCAGTGCCGTTTGGGTGTTTCTGCAACCGTCGCAGTATGTACTTTTGTCCATTTCCTTGAGTATTTCCAAGTATAATGGGGTCCCTCAGAGGCCAGGGCCTTCTGCCCATGCTCTGACCCCACATGTGCCCAGAATGGCAGGTGGTTAGCAAAGATTCAGGAGGAAATGATTGAGGCTGCCAGGGAGGAGGTCAGGGGCTGGCTGATGCCTGGTTAACTGGACAACTGTGTCAATTAACGAGCCCAACACAATGGTGAGATTCTGAAATGCAGGCTGGTAATCATTTTGTTTTGGCTTACATTTGGGTTTTAGACAAAGGTAATGTGCATTTGCTTCAGTGATTTAGATGATGATACCAAATTAGATGATAAATCCTACCCCTGTGGTTCCCAAATGTGATCATCAACATCAGCAGGGGAGTTTTAAAAATGAGAGATTTCTGGGCCCAGGTATGTAGAGATTATGGAAATATCTATTTTGAGGAGTTTATTTCCTCATTTTCTCATAGTAAAAATGGCTTTATTTTCATTATAAATATAGTACATGATAATCCAAACCACAAAAGGGGAAAAACTAAAACCAACCTATACAACATAGCACCAAGAAAATTACCCATATTTTTGATGACCAGCCTTTTCAGCATACCTTAATGCATATAAACATACACACATCATTTTATGCCAATAGGGTATTATATATGGTTTTAAAAGATCAGGGGTAACTTTAAAATAATTAAAGAGTTTTGCTAGGCAA
Organism: Monodon monoceros; assembly: GCF_005190385.1. Classification (NCBI taxonomy): domain Eukaryota; kingdom Metazoa; phylum Chordata; class Mammalia; order Artiodactyla; family Monodontidae; genus Monodon; species Monodon monoceros. Next base: position 50,304,944 of record NW_021703778.1, read on the forward strand.
TGTGTGCCCAAGGTGTAAAATTCAAAAGTTATAAAAGGATATAGTAGAAAGTAGATTGATCTGATAAGATACATCCTGTAGCTGGCTGTCTTTCTAACACTCTTATCGTTTACAATAATTTGTTATTTTTTGGCTAGGTTTCTATGTAACTAACTGAAACGTGCCCATATGACAGTTTTGTTTCTTCCTTTCTGATCTTTATGCTTTGGATTTCTTCTCCTTTCACCATTCTGGTTGGAACTTACAAAACCACGTCGTATGCCACATGAGATAGAGGCATCCTTGTCTTATTCATGATGTTGGAGAAACGCCTCCAGAGTTTTCCCACTGAAAATGATGTCAGCAGTGAGAATGTGATAGGTATCATTTATCAGGTTAGGGAAGTTTTCTTTTACCCTAGTATGTTAAGAGCTTTTGTTATGAAGAGGTATTGAAGTTAATCAAGTGCGTTTTTGCATCTACTGAGATCATCATATTGTTTTTCTCCCAAACAATACAAAGACTTCAGAGCAGTTTAACTGTAATCACACTTGTCATGGCTAACATGGTGTGTGGGTCGGTATCTCAGTCTTGTTTTTCCTTCACCAATACATTTTAGTTCATTGTTATTTCTTTTTTATTCTGATGTTTTCCTGTAAACCTTTAATTATATTTATATTTCTATTATGTGACTTAGCTGTAAGTGAAATATTTTAATCTCTGGATATTAAAAGATGAGGAAATCAGCATAAGTATACCACCCTCCACTCTCTTACACCCCTCTTCAACTTTTACTGAATCATTCCTACATTGTATTAGTTTATGACATTTATCTTTTGGTCTCTAAGATAATTCCTGCAGTTGTTTTAGTTTTAGTTCTAAAAATTAATGTTTACTATGTGTCTTTTTTCCAGCTTTTCCGATAAATTCCTGCTTTCCTCAAGTTTGTTCTCTTTGAGATGGGCTCAAAGAAAATTACAGTTTCTGAATTGTAATATATTGAAAAAAAAATACTGTTCATTATCCTGATACTTGAATACCAGTTTGGCTGGTATAAGATCCTTGAGTCACACTTTCTTTCTCTGAGGCTATTATTTGAATTGTTCCATTGAATGCTAGTGTGGAAAAGTCTGAGTCCAATCTGATGTTTTCCCTTTATTAGCTTACCTAAAATTTGGATCAGATACTCAAAAGATTCTTAACTCTAAAATCTAATAACTGTTAGGCTATTCATAGTTTTGTGTAACTTCTTCCTGGGACACAAAGCTATATTATTATTATTAGACTTAAATATATATATATATATATATATATATATATATATATATATACTTATCAATTTGTTTGGTGTTCTTTTTTCAGGGATACCAAATTATTTGTGTTTGACCCCCCCTTTTTTTTCCATAGTGCTCATTTAATCTCTTATCCTTCTGATTCTTTGTTTCCATTTTGCTTTGCTCATTTTTCTCAGTCCTGTCCTCCATGCTTCTCATTGTGTTCTCAGCAGTGAGATTTCCTTTGCTTCCATGCAGACTTGGTTTCTGTGATGGACTCATTTTCTTCTTCTACACTTTTCCTCAGCTGAGTCACATTTCATCTCCCTTTGTTGCTTCACTGCTTATTCCTTGAGATCTCATATCTTATCAATGAGTTCTTCTTTTATTGAGGGTATTATTTAATCAGTTTTTGGAATTTATGGCAATAATGTTTGGTCAAAATTTTCATCTTCCCCTTGGTAACATTTTGCTGGTGAGTTTTTTTAAATCAGTCATTTGTTCTCCTTGTCCCTTTTATCCTTTTCCTATTGAAGTATACGTGTGTTGATCCTGTACTAATTTTCTTTCTAAATTTATTACTAATTTTTAAGTGACACAGGTTCTAATTGTACCAGCTTCCTCCATGTTTGTGTGGGAAGAACAGGACAATGTTGTGGGCTAACAGAACTTTCCCTTAGTTTACAGTAAAATTTGTTAGGACATGGGTTTGTGTGTATCAGTGAGTTAATTTTTATGTTTGTAAACACTTATGTATTTTAAATTTACAGAAATATACATGTGTATTTTCCCATTATCAACATTTTAATAATACAGGTAAATCTCAAGTCCCCTTAATCCCACTCCCCTGCCCTGTGGGAACCGCCACTATTAGTTTGGTATATATTCATTCAGATATTTTACTATTTATCCAAATATCTACACAAATATAAATATGAAAATATCACATGGTATATTTTTTATTTGTCTATATTTTATATAACTGTTAGGAATAACATTTATGACTACTGTATTATACTACAATTTTTTTAAAAAGCATGATGTGTCTTGGAAAGCTCTCCATGTGAGTATGTATAGCTCTCCTTATTTTTCATTTAAATTGCTATGTAGTTTATGTAACTATGCCCCTACTGACTTAGGTTATTTCAAAATTGTCATTTAGAACATTTAGGTTGTTTCAAAATTGTCACTTTTGGAAACAATGCTGTATCATGTATGAATAGGCACACAAAACCCCTCAATTAAATACCAGCAACCTATTCCAACAACATAAAAAAAGATTATACACCATGATTAAATATAATTTATCCCAGGAATTCAAGGTTGGTTTAACGTATAAAAAACAATCAATGTAATTTATTCAAAAAAGGGCAAAACCCACCTGGTCATTTCAGTGGATGCAGAGAAAGCATTTGGCAAAATTTAATACTCTTCCATGATAAAAATACTCAACAAACTACGAATAAAAGGAAACTTCCTCAGTCTGATAAAGAGCATTTACAAAAACCCCACAGCTAATATCAAACTTAATGGTAAAATAATGCTTTCCCCCTAAGATCAGGAAGAAGCAAAGGATGTTCACTCTTGCTATCTCTACTCAACATTGTACTGGAAAGTTTTCTCTATGTCAATTAGGCAAGAAACAATTTTTTAAAAGGCATCCAAATTGGAAAGGAAGAAGTAAAATTATCTCGATCTGCAGATGTCAAGATCTTATATATAGAAAAATACTAGGGAAGCCACTAAAATCTGTTAGAACAGGTTCAGAAAGGTTGCAGGATATAAGATCAATATACAAAAATCAACTGCATTTCTATACATTAGGGGTAAACATTTCCAAATAAAATTAAGGAAACAATTAGACTTAAATAACATCAAAAAGAATAAAACGCTTAGGAATAAATTTAACAAAAGATGTGCAAGATTTCTACACCAAAGACTGCAAAAACACTGCTGAAAGATATTAAAGAAAATCTAAACAAATGGAACAACATTCCAGGTTCATGGATCAAAAGACTTAATATTGTTAAGATGGGAATACTTCAAAAGTGACTTACAGATTCAAAACAATCCTTACTAAAATTCCAGCTTGTTTTGCCCAAAATGACAAGATGATCCTCAAATTCATATTGAAATGCAAGGGACCCAGAATAGCCAAAACAATATTTAAAAAGAACAAAGTTGTAGAAGTGACAATTCTTGCTTTCAAAGTTTTCTAGCCAGCTCTAATCATCAAGACAATGTGGTACTAGCATAAGGACAGATATTTCTATCGATGAAATATAATTGAGAGTCTAGAAATAAGTCCCTTATTGATTTTTTAAAACAAAGATGTCAAGAATATTCAATGGAGAAAGAATATTTTCAACAGTGTTGGGATAACTGTATATCCACACACAAAGGAATGAAGGCAGACTCTTACCTCAAACCGTACCAAAAAACCCAATCTAAAATAGATCATGGACCTAAATCTAAGAGCGAAACTATAAAACTCTTAGAAGAAAACATAGGAGTAAATCTTTGTAACCTTAGATTAGGCAATGGTTTCTTAGATAGCAAAAGCACAAGCAACAGAAGGAAAAAAAATAAAGTGGATCATATCAAAATTTTAAACTTTGTGCTTCAAAGGACACCATCAAGAAAGTGAAAAGGCAAACTCATACACTGGGAGAAAATATTTGCAAATCATTTTGATGAAAGAACTGCGTCCAGAGTATATAAAGAAAACTTACAACTCAATAATAAAGTGACAATCCAATTTAAAAATGGGTAACGGATTTTAATAGACATTTCTCCAAAGAAGATATATGAATGGCCAGAAGCACATGAAAAGATGCTCAACATCATTAGCCATTAGGGAAATACAAATCAAAACCATAATGTGATACCACTTCACACCCATTAGGATGCCTATAACAAAAATGATAAACAATAAGAAGTGCTGGAGAGGATGTGGAGAATTTGGAACCCTCACTTATTGCTAGTAGGAATGTAAAATGGTGCAGGCATATTGGAGAAGAGTTTGGTAGTTCCTCAAAAATAGAATTACCATATGACCTACCAATTCCACTCCTATGTACACACCCAAGAAGAATGAAAAATATGTCCATGCAAAAACTTATACACAAATGTTTATGTCAGCATTATTCATTCTAACCAAAAAAGTAGAAACAACTCAAATATCCATCAACTATTGAATGTATTTTTAAAATATGATATAACCATACAATGGAATATTGTTCAGCAAAAAAATAAAAAAGGAATGAAGCATTGCTAGATGTTTCAAGGAAGAACCTTGAAAATACTATGCTAAGTTACAAAAGCCAGTCACAAAGGACCACGTATTATACGATGCGACTTATATGAAGTGTCCAGAATAGAAAAATAGATGGACAGAGAAAGTAGTTGCCTAGGGCTGGGGTAGGAGGGAGATGGGGAATGACTGCTAATGGGTGTGGGGTTTCTTTCTGGGATGATTGTGGTCATGGCTGCAAAACTCTGTGCATGTACTAAATCCCCTTGAATTGCACACTTTAAATGGATGAATTTTATGATGTGTGAATCATATCTCTACAAAGGTACTAAAAATAATACTGCAATGAACAGCTCTTCACATGTCTTCTTGTGCATATAAACAATGTCATACCAGGCCAGCTGTGAGAATTGCTGGGTCAAACACACAGGTAGTTTAAATGTTAAATGTACATCTAAATCGCCCTCCATTATGGCTTAACTAATATAGAAGTCAGCCAATACTACAGGAGAATACATGTTTATTCACAGGCTTCTTAATACTTGATATTATCAATCCTCTGGATATTTGCTAGTTCAAGATGTGAAAAATTGTTACGTCATAAATATAGTTTGTTTTTCCCTCATTATCAATGTGGCCGTGCATCTTAGCACATATTTATTGGTCGTTCGCATTCACTCTTCAGTTAACTGTCTTGCTCATAAGTGTTGCCCATTTTTCTACTGGCTTTTTGTTTTGATTTAATTGATAAGCAGGAGTCTTGGAAATATATGTTAATATCTATTAATATGTATTTAATACATTTTAGACTCAAACTCTTTACTCACTAGACTTGTCGCACACATTTTTTTCTGTCATTTGTCATTTGTTTATGGTGCCTTTTATTACAAGGTTTTAATATGATAGTCATAGTTTTAATATTTGAGATCTCCTTTTTGTTTTCTGATTGCTTCTTCTCATGACATTCTGTATTGGTTTTATGCATAAACTCACTTCTCAAATCTAAGAATAGTTAATAGAGATTTTGAACTTCTATTATTTGAGTTATCTTGCTTTTCCCATGGGTCATCTTTTCAGTTATCTTGGTCTTTCCCATTTGTGTTGCAGACTCTTTCAAGAAGGATGCCACAGATGGGTTGTCTCTATATATAGTAGCCCCTTTATCTGCAGTTTAGCTTTCTGTGGATTTAGTTACCTGTAGTTAACTACAGTCCAAAAATATTAAATGGAAGATTCCAGAAATAAACAATTCGTAAGTTTAAAATTGCATGCCATTTTACTAATGTGATGAAATCTCACACAGTCCCACTCCGTCCTGCCCAGAACATGAATCATCCCTTTGTCAACCATATCCTGCCTGTTAGTCACTGTTAGTAGCCATCTCAGCTATCAGATTGACTGTTGTGGTATCACAGGGCTTGTGTTCAAGTGACCCTATTTTACTTAATAACAGCCCCAAAGCACCAGAGGAATGATGCTGGCAACTCGGATGTGCCAAAGAGAAGCTGTAAAGTGCTTCTTTAAGTGAAAAGGTGAAAGTTCTAGACTTAATAAAGAAAGGAAAAAAAAGTTATATGCTGAGGTTGCTAAGATCTATGGTAAGAACGAATCTCCCATTTATAAAATTGTGAAGAAGGAAAAAGAAACTTGTGCTAGTTTTGCTGTTGCACCTCAAACCGCACAAGTTATGGCCATGGTGCGTGATAAGTGCTTAGTTAAGATGGAAAAGGCATTAAATTTGTACCATAAGATATTTTGAGAGAGAGAAAGACCACATTTACATACATTTTATTACAGTATATTGTTATAATTGTTCTATTTTATTATTAGTTATTGTTAATCTCTTACTGTGCTTAATTTATAAATTAAACTTTATCACAGGTATGTATTTGTAGGAAAAAAGCATAGTATATATAGGGCTCCGTACTATCTATGCTTTCAGTCATCCACTGGGGATATTGGAAGTTATCCCCCAGGGATAAGGAGGGACTATTGTATATGGGCGGTGTTTGCTGATGGTCAGGAGTGGCTTTCAGTTAGGGGGCAGGGAGTGTTTTATGTGTTGGCAACCGAAATACCAGAATGCAGAAAAGTTTGCTATAGGTGATGTGTCATGATGCTGGCCACCAAATATTTCCAGGTCTCTCTCTGGAATCATGGTAGAAATACATTTCCTTGCCCTCTTAAAACTGTGTGACCATGTAACTTACTTTGACCCTGAAAATGTGGGTGAAAGTGATGTGTACATAGAAGCTTTAAGAGCACCAGCACCTGATTTGCCGTGTTCCCTTTTTCCTGCCAAGGTGACTGTGGCAGTGTGTGGACAATAAAATCTCTGTCAGCCCAGGTCCACGAGTGGTTACGGTATGCAGAGCCTCCTGCCAACCCATGCTGGACGTGCAGCGTCAGCAAGAAATGAACTTTTGTGTTAAGCCACTGATTTGGGGGGTATTTACATTGTGTTTTGTTTGTTTGCTTGTTTACCACAGCAAAACCAAGTCTATTTATTCTGATTCAAACACATATGAACATCCACTTGAGGTGTCCTTGTTCTCCCTAGATCTTTTAAAAAGTTCCTGTTTCAGGGGGTGGGGGTGGGCAAAATGGGTGAAAGGAGTCAAAAGGTATAAACTTACAGTTATAAAATAAATAACTCATGGGATGTAATGTACATCATGGTAACTGTGGTTAATAATAGTGTTGCATATTTGAAAGTTGCTAAGAGAGTAAATCTTAAAAGTTCTCATGCCAAGCAAAGAATTCTGTAACTATGTATGGTGAAAGATGTTAACTAGACTTACTGGGGTGATTATTTCACAATACATACAAATATAAAATCATTATGTTGTACATATGAAGCCAATATAATGTTGTATGTCAACCATATCTCAATTAAAAATTAAATGGTCTTTGATAATGGAAAAAAAAAAAAGTTCCTGTTCATTCATTTTAAAGTGATCTTGAGAAGCCAAGGAGATAAACACCTGTGTTCAACCAGCCATTCTTCATGGAAAGTTTAGCGGGGTCCTTTAGTCTTGATAGCAAATGTTTTGGTGTTGTTACTACAGATCCAGTCTCGGACACTTACAAATAAATGTTCTACTTGAAGACTTCACAGGTGGCAACACAGTCCGGTTCGAGTTGTTTACTTCTTGTGCCCTGATCCATCCTGATTCCCAAGCAGGACGACTTCTTGAACCAGATGGGAGTGTGGTCCTCCAGGGGATCCCTTCCAACCACCTCTGACTTAGAGGAAGCAGCAGCACTAACGTGCCCACACAGTCCCTCCACTGTCCTTATAGCGTGAGGCAAGGTTTTTTGATTAAAAATAGTTTTTGCTCCAGGAATGCTTCTCTACTTAAAAAGGGTGGCCACAAAAAAACATCTTTGAGAATCACAGCACTGGATTTTGTACCATAAATTTCTCTTAGAGAAATCCATTTCTTCTGGGGGAGTTTGAAGAATTATTGGATTCCAGGCATACAGATTGTGAATTATCAAAAACGAAGACAAAATTGTCTGAGTTCAGTGGTGATTAAAACTTTTTGGTTTTAATCTCCACTTAAAGCACAAAACTGACCTGGGAACAGGATCTGCTTGGGGAGCTGAATTATTCTCTGAGAGCTACTGCTGTTACGAGGACTTTTCCTATTTTGTGACTAACAAACCCTGGTGTTAGCATCACCAGGCTGCAGAATCTAAGGCAACAGACATATTCGCCAGGGTCCAAATTAGTTAATTTTCCACATTCCACAGCAAGGGGCATCTGCAACTAGTGCACGCTCACCATGCCTATTTTTAAGCTTAAATTTGGCACAAGTAGCAACACTGAAAAGGTACCTGTTTCCTCTCCTTTCTCATATACCCTCTGGGGCAGAGGCAGATGAACAGTAAAGAGCTCAGGGTAGACACACAACTCAGGTGTGGCACATCCTCAGGTGAACCCTGAACAATGGGTCAGGTCATTGTTGTGCCTGGGCTCTGCTAACCTTTCTTTCTAAGATGAGCCTCTCTGCTCAAGATATGGAGGGAAGTAATGAAAGAGAATATCCCTGAAATGAAATGCGGGGCCTCTGTCCTCAAACCAAAGAAACCATCTGTCATTCACTGTCCTCTTTCTGATGGCCCCTACCCTACCCAGAGCTCAGAGCCCACCCTGAGGTTGTTGTGAAGAGTGACCAGCAAGGGAAAGAGCCCTATCACCAAGTCCCAAAGCACCATGTCATCCCTCATACCAGATGTCCCCCTATGCAGATGCCAGACATCACCATGTTGACTGGGCATGAAATATAATTAAAGGGGGGCTTTACTCTAAGAATTCACAAGATAGAGTCATACTTTAGGTAAGATAGCAAGACTGTCTTTGGAATGATTTTCCATTCTAGTCTCTGCCATCAAGCAGGAGAAATCCAGTTAGAGGGACACGATTTGGGGTCATGAGGAAGCCAAGGATAAAATTCAATACTGTTGCCATTATTCTAGGAGAACACGTAATTTTTGCCATAAGGACAAGTAGTCAGAAGGAACTTCAAAGTAATGTTGACCTTAAACCTGCCTCAAATGTTCTGAAAAATTAATATCATCAGGCTATATTTCCCTGCAAAATACTTTTTGTCTGAATTTCACAGGTAGATGATTTAGATCATATTTTTCCCTTGTTTCAGGTTCAGCAGCAATAACTTTCCTTGGAAGAAAACCATTGAGCTGGTAAGGTACCATGATGGAACACAGGTAACATCCTGGCTATGAGGACTGGGCCACTTTCAAAAGGTTGTATCAAACACATACAAAAAAAAAAATCAAAGTTCTTTTTTTTCTGGTAATAATCTTTAAAAATGCTTGTTGGAGGATCTGTATAAGTTTCTAGTTTTCTCTTTTTACGAAAGTTGTTTATGAGAGTATTACTGTCTTTATGTTTATCCCTAAAGGTTGTTCTGGTTTCAGTGGAAAAGGATTTGGGAAGCCCAGGAGTCTAGACTAATATTCTGGTTCAGTTCTCAGAATGTGAGGTCAGCACAGGCAGGCCAAAGCAAGGCCATGGTTTTATCTCTAGCACGAAGACCAGGAGGGTCTTACCAAGTGCTCTCTGCCCTTTGGGAAGCCCAACCCTGTAATATGGAAACTTCCTTATGGAAGAAAGCATCATCTGTGGCTAAATTCTCTGGCATATCTTAGCATTTTCTGCCGAAGTGCCAGGTGGGGCTGAGGAGAATGAAGATGTATCCCTGGCACACTAACATGTGTTTCTGTATGGCCCCTAATCCCATGACTCTTTATCTTTCACAGCCTTAAAATTGGTTTTATTCTATATTTTTTCTTTTTGGTAATCAGTCTTAAACATCAATTACACATGAGCGATAAATGGCCTCAGTGTTTATCCGTGGCTTCATGCATGACTCACTCCCACTGACTCTACTCAGCAAACATTCAGGCACGTTAAGTGAGGTAAAAGCCCCACACCAGGCATGTCACCACTAGTTCTGCACAGAATAGCCAAACATCTTACATGAGAAACACCTGGGAACAGCCTTTGCCATCACACACGTGGACACCTTGGTACAAAGGTTATTCTTGACTAAGAAAAAGAAATACATTGTAATTGGTTTACATGCACATCGCAGGAACTGATACTGTAGTCTGTAGTCAGTGCAGAGAAGAGTCCTGTGTCACCATCAGACAGTGGTAAATTTCCCCATGGAACCTCCACACCCCATACCTAAAGACTGGAGCACAGAACTTGGCACAAGGCAGAGGTTCTAAAGCTAATTATTGAACAAGCGTGTGACATGTGGATCTGTCCCTATTCAATAGGGATAGATCACGTCACTCTCCCTTTAAAGAATTGACTGTTTGAGAAGGTTCTCTTTGAGAAAAAAGTGCAAAGGGATTCAGAGCCCATGGGGCATCATGGCCAACGGTTCTCGGTGGGGACTTCAGTCCAGGTATGTTCTGGACTGAGTGTCCATGGACACCAGTCACCTTTCTAGTGTCAAAGAGCAGCATGAAATAATGTGAAAATGACACCTTAATGAAACAAAAGCATCCTATCAAGAACTTTCAAGTTACTAAATTTAAAAAAGTTCGGCTATTTCAACTCAGCCAAAGGCTTGGGCATTTTGAAGCCCATCCATCAGAAAAGTAATATGATAGCCAATTCAAGTTGATTCCTCCTAGAGATGAGTGGCCCAGGACCTCATCTGTTCAAAGTTGGGAGGCAACAGGCCAGAGGGCAATAAACAACCTCACTCAGGATGCTACACTGGGACCTCTCAAGGACACCCTGGGGGCATGGACACTGTCCCTGTGTGGGTCTGCTCTGGGTCCTCAGCTCAAGTACTTGGGTTTAGGAGCCAGAAGAGTTCAGGCAAGGGTCAGGGCACATATATAATTGGGCACAAATCCTGCATTTGATTCCTCTTTATCTTTCTGGTATGGTATTTTCTTTGATATTCACCCTCAGGGTGATAAGGCATTCCTCCTCTTCCCAGTCTTTCGAGCTGGGCAGAGATGAAAGTTACCTTCCTATCTAAACTGACAGGATTCTGAATCCATCCGGCTGCACTTGGAGTCACCTAGATATTACATGACCCGGGCGCTTTATACCGTTTCTAAGCTGGGTTTTTCCTTCAGCCTGAAATGTCCTTCTCCCACCCCCACTGCCAGTTAATTCGTACTTGTCCTTTAGGGCTTGGGGGCCATTGTCATCTGCCCATAGGGCTGGGCGAGGAGCCCCACCAGAACTTGGGGCCCCACAGCACACCCGCTGAGCACCTCCCTTGACTGTGACCAACTCAGTGACAGTTAACTTTTATTTCTGCAACACCTTGCTCTGAAAATACAGCAGTGCTGAATGAATGTTTACTGGGTGAATGGCCACCTGGGTGAGCACGAGCAGTATCTCTCGTACATGCCTTCCAGAATGCCAGACCTGGGTTACAGGCTAGTGTTTGATGAAATTTGTTAGCTAGTGATTCATTCACGTGTGAGCAAGCATTCCACGGACATCTTCAATAAACAGCATCCACAATGACATGAGCTTATGCTCACAGACCCCAACCACAAGGATTTGGAGAAAACAGCTTTAGACTTCAAAATGAAGGTGTGACATTTGGCAACTCTTCAGAAGGACAGAACTTTTATAGGTGGGTGACGCTAACTGAGCTTATCTTTCTCTGAAGGTTTGCTAAGGCTTTTGTGAAGGAACACTAAGCCGCATGTCAGGGTGGGGACCACTACCCCCTGGAGGATTCCAGCATCTGCCATTCTATGGGGGACTGGCTGCCACAGCCCCAGAGGCCTGATCTCCCCAGGAGGAAGCCTGCACATTCACGCCCATCTCCCTTCTGTGTATGGTTGGGGCCAGGAATAGGGTGGGATGGAGAAGGGAGAGAGCAGAGGAAAAGGACATTGCTGTGATCGGAGGAATGGATGTGTTCATGCCAAGATCAAAGGCCAACAAATGGATTAGACACTGGGGGAATGCTTTTGCCCTGATCTGGGTTCTCTCGAAGTTGTCTGCTATGTGGCATACAGTGGAAGTTTACAAAGGTGTATGGTGGAACCTTCCTTAATGCTCTACAGAATTGCCCAGGGGGCAGAAGTGGGCACGGCTGTGCTTGACCTGCCTTCCACAGAATGGAGCAATTGTAGTCAGTCCAGTTTATTAGAGCTCAGCACAGCATTCAGTTTACATAAAAGGTTCTAATGCTGCTTTTTTAAAAAAATCAATAGTAAACACTTGCCAGGTGCAGAGGTCTCGGTCCTAATAACCGTCCTCACTGCACAGTTGCAGCAGGCAAGGTCAGTCTCATGGCAAACTGGAGTCAGGGTCCATATAGAGAAAGTAGCATCAGACAAAACAAAGAGCAGACGTTACCAAAGGTTCAGAGCAGTGCTGTCCACGAGAACTTTCTGTAAGGAAGAGTTCTCTCTCTGCATCATCCAACACGGGACCCCCAGTCACATGTGGCAACGGGGCACTTGAAATGTGGCTAGCGGGACTAATGGCTGAAGTTCTAAGTTTGTTTAATTTTAACTAATTATATTTAAAATTTGAATCAATGCCAGTGGCCTGTGGCTACTGTCCTGCATGGTGCAGCTTTGGAGGGCACCTCCCCCACACCGACTTGTTCCAACATCAGCTCCTTTAGCTTTCCTCGGGAGCCGGGCAGCAGGCACAGGTTCTCACTCAAGCTTCCTGTTCCACAGCCTGGGCACCTATCTTTAAGTCCTGAAACCAGCCCTTACGGGGCCTGAAGTGTAATTTTTAATGTCATTTTGTATTTGCCCCTGGTTTTGCTTTCACAGGATCCTGCAAAGCATCTGTGCAACAGGCCGCCCTTTCCAAAGTATCTAGAAGGAATGTTTCCTCCAGACCAGGTCTTCTGTCCAAATAGAGAAAAGGCGGACGTGCACAGACTTCTCCTCTCTGCCTTTCCTAGAGGCCCACTCTGTGGGACAGGGAGGAACAACTGATTCTATCCCCTTGTTGGGTGGAACTGGACTGAAACACTTCTCTTCAAAGCAGTTGTGGGAATTAGAACAGAAGCTTTTCAGCTCAGCTCCACTCAAGAAGTTATCTTGGTGACGTCACTCTTGGTGACGTCGGGTGAGGGGACACTCGCCCTCTGGGTGACTTGCCCGCCTCACGCTCCCCTCACTGAGTATCAAGCAGGTACTCCCCTGTACATCATAAGCTGGTGGCCACCAGGACAGGAAATAAGAAATGCTCTCCCACCTCTGGGCGAAGCAGCCCACAGCTGTGAGGATGGTTCCAGTGGAAAGACTGTGAGGTCCATCAGCTGAACCCCGCCGACCTCTCCACGCCCAGAGTTGGAGAAGGTCTGCATCTGGGACACGGGAGATGCAGTGACTCTGCAGCCTCAGCCGGTGGATGCATCGCAGACGTCCCGGAACATGAGGCTTCATGCACGCTTTAGGGATCTGTGTAAACGCTATCCTACTCTTACTGACAGAAAACTCAGAAACAGAGAAGACCTCTTCCATCCATAGGTAAAAATGATGTGGCAAAGTGTCTTCATCACCACCTCTGTGTGCCGGACAGACGAGGGGCTGGCACACGCTGAGGGGCGGGGCTGGTGGGACAGGGCCGCTACTGTGTGAGAATGGACCTCGGGGCCGAACCCGGAGGGCCACAGGCAGACTGTTCATGTCTAGGAACCTAAAGATGTCATTCTGGCTAAAATGTCCTTCTCTGCCTTTCAGAAATCCTAAGACTGTGGTGCTGGGTGCTCTATCTACTATTAATTACTCTTTAAATGTGAGATGCGGGGAAGGCACGTGATCGTTGGCTTTTGGGTAACATAATATACAATAAGACTGGCTTTGGGGCAATAAAATATACCACACTTGTAGGAGGCCCAGTAGCTGCAGCAACACCTTGGGGCCCACACTCACCCGTCCACCAGGCGTGGCCCAGGTCACCTTTCCTCGGGCCCTGAGCTCACCTGTGCCCCGAGAGTGGCTGAAGTCACCCTTCACCACGCGGCAGGTCTTGCCGTCCCCGCTGCAGACCCCACACCGGTCTTCTTTGGCCGCAGACCCAATGATTCCATCACAGCCGATTTTCTAAATAAGCAGAGCGCTGGGTTATTCTGGGTATAGGACTCAGAGACACACCCTGCAGGGCTGACTTCTCCATGAGGCCCAGCAGGCTGGCGCATGGGGGCCCATGATACCTCCAGAGGCCCAAGCAAATGTTTTAATTTATTTTAAAATCAGAAGAGAAAAAAGAACACGATCCAACTAGTATTATATTTGTCTTTACACCCACAGAGTCATCAAATACAGGTTTTAGTATTTGTTACGGAGGAGAGGCCTGCGAAGGCCCAAGTGCCCAGAACTCACACTGAGGCCTGAGCCGGTCCCTTCCAGAGCTGCCTGAGGCGGGGCTGAGGGGAGGGAGGGAAGCCGGCTCCCACACCTTGCTGTGGCCATAATTTCACACAATCCATGATCCCCTTGGAGCTGCGTGGGTCCTTGGTTCTATCTCAGTTGGAACAGCCAACAGTCTCAGAAGACACAGCAGAGACCACAGTGACTTTTCTGCTGAGGTCGGGAAGCCCAGAGCTCACTCAGGCATGGCTGGGAATGAGCACCCTAGTATCTCAGCAAGATACCCTGCTGCTCAGATTTTTTCAACGAGGCCTGTCTGAGGGCAGAGGAGGGTCGCCCTGACCCTGGGTGGCTCCGGGCAGCACCGCCCACATCAGTTCATAAAAAGTGGGAAAAGGTTGTGAACTCCTGTTTTTCCTTAAAAAAAAAAAATGCACGAGACTTTTGTGGTCTGCAAAATAACATACCTAAGTTTATGTTATGGTAAACACTGGTGTGTTTAATTATTTGCAAGCTAAATTGCTAAAATGCCTCTCCACATTTCTCCCCTAAAGTGAAGAATTCCAGAACAAGAACTGGGTCTTCCCCACTGCCCTGTACCCTGCACTAGGTACTGGTGCCTCAAGCTGTGAAGGGTTCTACAGCCAGATAACCCAGGCCAAGGTGATTGTGCTCTTTCCTCCCTCCTTACACCCCACTCCAACCGGGGCAGGGCACGGGGCAGAGCCGGCTGAACAGCAGACCTCCTGGAGGCAAAGGCTTGGCCCCATGGCTCACCAACTGAACCCTCTGCTTCATAAAGGCAGTGCTTCTTCAACATAAACGTGCATCCGCCTCACCAGGAGGGCTGTGAAAACACTGATGCGGGATCCATCCCTAGAGTTTCTGATCCAGCAGGGCTGGGTGGGCCTGAGAATCTGTATTTCTATGAAGTTCCCAGGTGATGCTGCTGTTGCTGGCCGGGACCACACTTGGAGAACCCTGGCACCGCGGAATGCTACACGAAGAGCAAGTGAGTGTTCTTCATAGTCAACGGTCCTGAAGTCTCACCCTTGGATCCTTTTGTTTCTTTGGGAAAGAATTAATGAGAAATTACTATCGTGTGTACAAAATTGATAGCATCACTGAATATATTTCAGTGAAGACTTGAAGATATGCTAAGTGCAGAGCAAATGTGGTCCCAAAATGACCATTATGAAAACTGAAAAAGGGCAGCATTTAAAAAAAAAAAGAAGCTCAAACGTGTTCAAAGTTAGTATAAAAACAGGTAAAGAGCAAGATCGGGGGCTTTAGCAGCTAGAGGCCAGGCAATGAGCAAAAGGAGAGAGTGGACGTACGGGTGATTTAGTGACACATGGAGACCCGATGGTAACTGGCATTGACTGTCACACCTTGCCAGGGCAGACCACCAATGCGACTTGGAGGCTGACACAGGGTACCTTGAACTTGGATCATGTGGCAGGAGCTGGCTAAGTTCACGATCTGGACTGCTGGATGATTGCTATGAAGATGCTTACTGTAAAATTACAGGCGCTAAGAGTACAAGGCAGCCAAGATCTGAAATTCTGCTCAGCCAGCATGCTCAGCAAATGCCCCGGGGCCACGTCTGTGTGGCCACATGTGTGCTGCCCATCTTCGTGTCTCCTCGTGTCCCAGAGCCCAACGTCCCAGTCCCCAGCCTGTTTCTAGTGCTGCCACAGGGCTAACACCCATAGAGCCAGCCCCTGTACCTTGGCTGCTTTCGTGTCACCCTGACCTGTCCCCACGTGGCTTCCCCATCTCCCAGGCGCTCTCAGCTCTAGATTTCTCTCTCACTGGCTTTTTATTATTTTTTAATCACACTCCTGCCCAACAATAGTGGGTCTCTGACTTGAGCAGGTAGCATCCGATACCTTAGTCAGGGTTTCTTGACAAAAGTTTTCTAGATGCTCTAAGTTAACAACCCACTTGTTCTAGACAGCTTCCCCCAAGCCCAGCGATGACACCTGACAAATCTGGGGCCACATAGCAACTGGCTGGCAGGGCCAGGAACAGTCCCCCACCTCCTGCCTCCCAGCTCCAGGCTGGCTGGATATCTCCCCTGACTGTCCTCAGCCTGGCGAGGTCTTCTGGACAAAGTAAGGCCTCTCCCCAAAGTATGCTGGCTTTGTGAGAATTTGGAAACGTTCAGAATAGAGAAGCTAAAAGAACACCAGAAACACTACCTTTGGGGAAAGGAAATGTGAGGGGAGAATCCACGCTAGAGTTTCAAAAGGCTACCTGTTGTCTGGCTAAGAGATCATGGCTAGGAGGCACAGTTTGCATTTGAAATCTGCCAGACAAAGAATTCACCTGAATGCAGGAAGGACAGGCGTGGGAGGTGCTTCAGGGAGCAGCGCGACAAGGGACTCACTGGGAGGAAGGGCCTTTAGCAGGAGAGCACACATTTTCCTAGATGAGCAAACTGCTTTCCCTCCAAAGAGTCCCCTGAAAGAAGGATCTTGGTGGGAAAGAGAAAAGTGATAGTGAGGAAGGGCAGTAGCTTAAGTGAGTGCTTATAAAGCCCCTGCACAGCCAGACCAGCATTAGATGTCCTCGGGATGTTGCTCCAGACAAGCAGAGGCAGGTCAGGGGGGCAATTGTCTCCCCTCACTGTGATTCTCACCATTGCTCCTAAAACATAATATAAAGAACATGTACACGCTTGCTCAGTAGCAAGGCCCCAACTGGCACTGAGATAGACCTCACGGGATCTAAAGTTTAAGTACATGCAATGTTTGGAATTGATTTCCTTTTTTTCGGGGATGAGGTCACCATCAGTTAGGAGCCCAGCAAGGCCTTGATATCTGCGGGACTGCCGGAGTGCGCTGCTGCCTTGTGACACTTGGGCACACTTGGCCTGCAAGAAGCTAGCCCTGGCCTCTGTTCCTAGAGTCCAGATTATTCACAGGTAAGTCCAGGGGCCCACTGTCATCTATTTCTCTCAGGAGGTGCTGCATGATCCTTTCCGAAACATGAGCCACCTGCTTATTTTTCCATTGGGGTGATAGGTCTTGAGGGCTAAAATTTGTCTATTAAAATGGTACGCCCTTTCACACAATTCTTGCTCTGCACTTGCTAAAGGGAATAACACCTCCTGGTTTGATTATCTGTGGTCAATTTCTAGGGCAGACAGATAATCTCCTGGGCCCAGGAACACAGATCATGCGGGGTGGCACTTATTAAACTCCAGCACACTGCAATCACCTGAAGGCCTAGGTAGGTCACACATTGCTGGGTGGGGCCCAAGGATTTGTGTTTCCGCTGAATTCCCAGGTGATGCTGCCGGCCTAGGGCTTACTGGGAGACCACTGGGCTAGGTTTAGAACTCAGAGAGAGACCTTCCTGGAGATGGCCACGGCTGTGAGACTCCAGCCCTGTGTCCTGAAGAAGTGTCCTTTCTCCCTCCGGAAAGGCCCCATGCATGGAGCTCCCACTGGGAGCTCTGTCACCCCTGAGTCAAAGCAGTTCTGGGCTGAGGTATCCTGGAGGGATGTGGAGGACAGTGCTGACGCCCCTCTGCTCCCAGGAACTGGGGCCCTCTTACAATGGTGCTCAGGTCAAGTAAACAATCTATGGGAAGCTCCATCATGACAGAACGTCTAGTTATAAAACCCCACATGCCTTCAAATGAGGGCCTTACAGATCACCTGAACGCTGGTTTAAGGGCTGTTCAGAACTTCCTACTCACAGGTCTCCTCCACCCAGGAAACAGAGATCCAGACCTGAAGCCTTCAAAAAGCCTTATTTGCAGGATTCACATCGTCTTATGCGTTAAACTGTCAAAGGCTGGATACAGGGGGAAACTCCTCCGCTATTTTCTCCTCTTTCCTTACCCAGCATTTTTTTTGATTTTAAAAACTAGTTTCTTTTGTTAAAATTTCACCTCTCAGAACAAAAGTATCCTCAGACCATGACTTAAGATTGTAGCTAACTGGCTTCTGGACTAGGGCTAAGTTACCCGGCAGGTGGGCAGTCAGCTTCTCTTCCATCAATGTTGTGCTCAAAGTTGAGGTTCACCATGTGTGTCCTGAGGATCGTTACAGATTTGGACATGAGCCTCAGTTTCCCCATTCTAAAAATGAGAATATTAACCTCAATCTCAGAGAGTTGTTGTAAAAATTACCTCTTCTCTGGTTCAAGAAACCCAGGCTCACCACTCAGGCCCTGGTGAGAGGTTGGCCCTTTCAGGATGGATGGAGACTGTTCACAGGCCATCTTCCTTCTAAGGGGCTGGGGGACACGCCCCCTCCCCTCTCTCTATTTGAGCAAAGCAGAGCTCAACAGATAATTGTCCTCTATCCCTCTTCTGCCACAGAATCCCTGCCCCTCCAAAAAAGGCAAAGGGGAAGGAGAAGGTATTGGTAGGTAGGACTGCATCTTACCTCTGTCCCTCTTGGGGGTGATGCATGAGAGCTGTGTGCAAAGGCCCATGTGCAGGTGGGCTCTCCCGTGATGTTAAGCAGCCCCACCTGCAGCGGGTCATGGTCTGTCCCAGTGGGCTTCTTAGGTCAGGTGCAAACAGGGATGCTTGCAGGGTCACCCTGTATATTAATTATCTGGGACACCCAGGGGCTGGGACAGTTTTGTGTGCTCTGCTCTCTGCCTGGTATTAGATGCCAAGATGAATTTAAAGGGAGAGCACACAGGGAGGTCTGTGTCTGAACAGCAGCAAATCTGAGAACCAAGGGGCAAGAGCCAAACTAATCTGCCAGCAGTGGCATTTTCTCCCTTTGCTACGCAGTAGTGCCAGCAACATACGATATTCTTGGAAGGGGCTGGGATTCTTTCTTTCCCCCAAAATACTGAATGTTAGAGGAGATTTAATGCCTGTATTTATGAGGCTTGGTGTTCCAGAGGACAGGAAGACAAAATTAAAGGAAACTCCAAACAATAAACTCTTGAATCTTCCCACGTTATCTTAGTGATCCCTGGCAGTCACTTTTCTACATACACTAGGAATTCCTGCTACCCATTTCTGAGCTTCCAAAGCAGTTCCTACTCAGCATCTGTTGGTCAGAGCCCTGCTCTGCTGAAGTCAGAGTGTGTGTGACACCAAGGGGAGGACACTGTCTGGAGAATAATTAATCAAAGGCTCAGGATGGTAGCGACCTGGCAGGAAAAGCACAAGTTCTTTTGGTAGAGACAGTTCCTGTGAAAGATGCAAAAAGACTAGAAAAGCATTAGTGCTCAGAACTATGTTCTGGAGGAGGGGGAGGGATGGACCATGAACAGGACAGAAGTGAAGAATATCCATCTTTAGTGATTTAAAACCTGGATTCTGCCCCCAGAATCCGGCCGCAGCTCGATGGACCGTCACCAGTGACAGATAACCTCCTGGTCACCACATCCGGTGGCCATTTCTCCACCCTCATCTTTGACCTGTCCCTCTGTAGCATCTGATGATACCCCATCTGCGGCTGTGCATACATTCATTCACCCAAAGCACGGTTACTGGACTCCTGTTACATGCCTAACCTGGAAGAAAGACGCTAAGACAGAGGCCGAGCAGGGAGCGGGCATCTGAGCCGTCTCTTGTGTGATTCTCTACTGATCCCTTGGACAGTTCTGCCTCCCCCGCCTCTCTCCGAAAGCGGGCAGCTCTCGTGCCCCTTCTGCTTCTGATTTTTCTTGGTAATGTCACCTTCTCCTTAAGCTGCAACAATCACTCACATGCAGGCTGCTCTTAAACCTCACACTCGCCCTCCCACCCAGGCTCACAGAGGGCTGGTCTGCTGACAACACCCCTAGACTCTCTGGCCAGGACACTGACCTCAATGGGGCCACACTGAAACACCAGCTCCTCCTCTAAAGCTGCTGGCTCCTGACTTCTCAGTTCTACTGTTGGATGCCTCTTGCTGCCCTCCTGGAGCTGACAGACATGGCTGCCTTCCCGGCCCTAAGCCTGAGGCCTCCAGGCCATTTCCGACCCCTCTTCTTGATATACTCACTTAGGTGCCGGCCTCGTGGCTTTGTCCCCTGAAACCTCTCTAGTGTCTATTTCTTCTCTGTGCTCATGGCCACTGCCCAGTTTAGACCCTGATTACTCAGGAAATGACTTATCACACTGGTTTTCTCCCCGCTGCTGCCAGATTGATCTTCACCTGGTCATGGCTGTGGACCCCACTGCCTATCGAGTATGCCTGCACTTAGGAACCTGGGACCCTCCCTGATCTCATCCCAACCGCTCAGCCCCCCAGCTTCCCTCCCTCCTTTTCCAAGTGCACACTGAGTCCAACCACCTCCAGCTCCCGCGAGCTCCATCACGATACCCACAGTCAGAATAAACCCAGATTCCAGTCACAGCCTGCCCAGCCCTGCCCGGCGCCTCTGCCCCCTGCCCTCCACTGTTTCTGGAATGTGCCAGCCCCGCCCCTCTGCCTTCTGCTGGGAGTGTCCCCCTCCCATGTCTCCACTGGGCCGGCTCTGTCTCCTCGGAGGGCCCTGCTGTACCACCCGCAGCCCACTGTCTACGACACTGCTTCGTCCTCACACGGGCCAGTCCCAGGAATGACCAGGTCTGTGAGTTTACATGTTTCTTGTCTGTACGGTGCATGGCGACAGGAACCCTCTTGGTCCTGCTGAGCACTGCATGCCCAGAGCACCTTTCAGCGTCCAGCACACGGAATGTTCTTTCTGCTCTGTCTAAACCCAGTCTCTCACTGGCTCTCAATCACACCTTCACCTGTGGTTGTTAGGGTTTCACATGAGTCAGTCTCATCTTTCTGACAGACGCACCATAAAGCATGTGGAGGACAGTGTCTTATAATCCTCTGTACTCTTGCCCTCAACCCAAACACAGTGGCCAGCATGGTGCTGAGCACAGAATACGTGTTCAATAAACACATAAAAATGCTGACCTCTCATCAAGCTGGGCCCTGGGCCAAACTGGGAATAGGAGACTTTGGTTTTCAAACCAGGTCCTCTGCACCCCCAGCCTGACAGCGGAGTCACCCCTCCCACAACAGCGCAGTTTAACTTTCTCATTTTTGAACTGGGACTTCCTCACACAGGTTTCGATGGTCTTGTTTGTGTTTATTTTTCTGGCTGAGAGGAGAAGCACTTCCTTTCTTCAACTTAATAGCTATCTTCCAACTACTGCCTCACTCTCTCTCTGCTGTTAGAGGGACACCACTGACTTCTTGTTTTAAATTTAATTGCTACTTTCAGCCAGCGATGCAGCCCCCATCCCAACATCGTCTGGGCTCCTGGGTCAGCTCCACCAAGTCCTGCTGGGCTCGTCTTCCTCATTCCGGACTTCACCCTTGTCTTGCTAAACTACATGTCATTTCTTCAGAATGGATGCATGGGAAATAAAATTTCTGAGTTCTTCCATGTCTCAAAATTACTTTATTTTGCCTGCATGCTTGGTTGATCATTTGGCTGCATACAGAATTCAGTAATTATCTCAATTTTCTGCCAGGGTCAGTTTTCCTGTTTGTTTTTCTTGGTCTTTCTCATTCCTGCTGCTGGTTTTCTTCAGAGAGCTGATGATCTCTGGTTGATCACTCGTATTTGAGAATGAGGCACAGAAGGGCCAACTGATGGAACTCCAGATGCGAGGGTGGCAGTCTTCCATTCGGGACTGGTGGGAGGGAAGCTGGGCTCTGCCCCCAGTCCCAGAGGGTGGACGCTATGCTAGAATACTAGGGTCCCTCCCCTGCTTCAGCTGTCCCTGAACAGCTTATCACACAACTTCGGAAAAGAGCCTGAAGATAACTTCCTAACAGCCCGTCAAGCTCCCAGTGCCAGGCTGGGCATGGTCAGCAATGGTAACTCATTATTTTCAGCCAACTCCTCCCTCCCACTCCATTCCCAAGTACTAGACTTCCTCAAGCATCTTGCTTTCTTTCTGGTTGTGACTCTCCATCTGTTCCAGTTTTGGCCTCTGTTTCTTCAGTGAAACTTCCATCCACTTCTGCCCTCTTGTCAAAGGGTGGCCTCTGCTTCTCTTCACCACCATGGTTTGTGCTAAGCTGCCTTAACCACTGGATTAGTGGAGTACTGGGATGGAAGAGGGGTGAACATGTGGCTCAGTCTGCTGGCTTAATCCAGAAGTTGCTATGGGAGGTTAATCAGATAAAAGGGATACAGGAAATGACTTCAGAGTTTTAAGCGCTGCTGTGGATAAAGTTTCAGCACTGTTGAAAGGCCCATGCATGCATAAACACCCGGTACAGATTCCTGCATGCTTGTTACCCCTTTTTACACAGGGGGACTCTGAGGCCAGAACCTCTTATAATTCTCCTAGATTCTAGCAGTAATTCCATTTGCCTAATAGACCACAAAATAAGAGGCCAATAAATTCTGGGCAATGAAAATGGTCCATTGAAATAAGCTCCAGATTCCAGGATCGCTGAAGTCCTAAGAGCAGGGGACCCACCCACTCTTTTTTTCTGATTGCAAAATGCAATCAGAGGCTGTCTGTCCTTTAAGCCAGCCCCTTGGAGAATACAGACAATCAGACACAATCCCTCCACTGAATAAGCTTATAGGCCCTGAAGGTGTTTTGTTTTGGTGTTCATCAAGCCAGGGATATGTACACAAGTTAGGGTCCCAAGGAAATGTGACTGTAATCGGAGTACATTGGCTGCAAGTGTACGTTAGCTGATGAGGCCTTAAAGAAAAGCCAAGCATATCTGGTCCCAGGTCCATGCAGACATGTCCATCCATTTGACTCACCCACTGCCGGTCAGCAGCTTTGAGGCAAGTTGCACATTAGAGGCGTATTAACTTGATTTCCTTGCTTCTGGAGGCCAACAGTAGGAATCATTAATGATGGGACTCCTGATTTATAGGGACTTGCTGAAAAATAGACAATGTTTGTGTTTCTTCCCCCAACTCACTCCCACTTTTATGAGCGCTGTTAAGTTTCATTTCAGCATGTTAAGTAATTTGTGACTCACTGAAATGAAACTTAACTCAGTCCTCATAAAACAGGGTAAAATGGTATTTTCGTGTTTCATGTTATGGTTTGAATCAGCCTGCTATTTGGAGCTTAGTGGAATCTTCTCAAAATGCCATTTTGGAGCCTCTCGTCCCTGCCATTCCCCACCAACTAGTCACCATGTTTCTCAGAATTTCCCAGAACTCCTTCTGCTACCCCAAAATAGCAAAATTTATAGCTAAAGGGAACAGTGGGAAAAGCTAGCAAGTAAACCATGGCAACATTTCTGGAAGTGCCGTCTTACATAAAATTTGGATGATTTCTACCTTTTATCCACTATGATAATGGATAGATAACGACATTGATGAATAGGTACAGACCCTCTGCTCACAAAACCCCTGAGATATCTTTTTATTACTATTACTCTTCTTCTCTTTAACCAATATTCCTTGCCTTACTCATTCACAAGGACCACAGAAATCCAGAACTTTCCACTTTGGCAATCACTGTAACTAGGCATAAATACTGTATTTGTACTTAATTTCTTAGTCTTATTTAAATATGCTCAATGTTATTATAAAACTTCATTAACTCTGACTTTACTAATTTGGATTTTTGTGAGAATTGAGTTAACCTTGGGCTAAAGTTAACCTTCATAGAGTCTCTCTGAAGAATGAGCACTCTTAGAAAAATTACAGATGGAATTTTTAACTTCCTTCAGAAAGCAAGTTGTTTGTCTCATGAGGTGCTTGCTGGCAGGTGTGCTGCCATATCCCAGGACAGTGGTCCTTTTGCTAGGACTGGTGGGCGGCCTGGAGGCAGTGGGTCACTGGGATGCTTCCAGGTACAGGAGATGGTACTTCCAAGAACTGGCAGGCAGCGGTCTCCCCATTGTCAGGGTGAGGCTCTAAGGAGCAGGAGCCCCACCTGCTGTACAGCATTGTGAAAGGGGCCACCGTCTGCACCGCCGTGCTCTAGAGCCCCCTGCCTTGAAGGGTCGTGTTTGGTTAGCACTAAGTCTCTGCACAGGATGAGTAAATGCAATGATGAAGCTGGTGGTAGAGGCATTTGAGATGGACTAGGGGGTGGAATGGGATGGGGGTGGGAATGGGAAGGCGAGTGTACACGTATCATTCGTGTCACACCCAAGTGCAGGGCAGGCTCTGGTTTGATGGTGCCCTGATGACTGCACACTTAAGGCTATTGAAATATCTCGAGTGGCATCTCAAAAACCCTGCTGTACTCACTAAAGGACTGAGAGTTTCACTGTCATGGTATGGGGGAGATTCCCTAATTGAAAAGGCTGCAGTTAGAACCAAAGTCACGGAAGGGGCACACTGGCATTGATTGCTTAGAGCTGAAATCATGTCTGGCCACTTAACGTGGACCGCACTGGCCAGAGAATTTCAGGATTCTTAGAAATGTTTCCACATTGATAAGAACACTGCAGAAGATGCTGGTGAGAGGCTGGAGGTGGCTCAGCTGGTGCTGCTCTAAAGAATACAAGTGCTTTTAACTTGGGAAATGTTTGCTAAAGGAACATACATCATTGGGCTGCACCATGGCCCATGCAAGTGTATAATTTAGGACAGAAACAGCTCTTGCACTTGGCTTGCTAGCAGTTTTACCAAAGAACCAGAACCATCAGCCATTTTTCTTTCAATGATAATGATAAGATCATTGTTCACATCTCCGCCAGAGGCTCTGCCCATTCTTTGCTACAATGCAGCAGCCCTGAGGGCCTGTTGCCCCTCCTTCCCTGGGAGGATGCCTGGCCAAGACTCTGGGGCACCAAGTGTCTATCACCCCTACATATTCGTATTTGATAACAAAGCCAGGCAGTGCCAAAGGAGTCTGGATACTGTCAAGTTTTTCCCTGAAAAATCCTAGTCTTAGACTAGTTTGGACTTTGCAGGGAAAAAAATCCACTAGGGTTGAAATGGTCGGACACCCTCCCTCCCTCCTTTCTCTTTTTGTCTTCTTAAATGACATCTTTCATCATGCTAATGAATCACAGACATCCAACATCAGGATGGGTTTGGGGATTATATTCCAATGGGTGGAGCAGTCCCCAAAAGCCAAGCACAGTCACATCCCCAGGTACCACCTGTGAAGGCATCTGCTCAGTTTTACTAAATCTTTTATAGCTAAACAAGCACAGCTTGTCCAAAAACATATGTTCGTATACATCTTCCAGTCCCACCTAATAGTCTATCTGCTCTTCCCTTTGTCATGATGTCTAAAGTTACTCCAAATTTTTTGAGATGACCCATGTTGCCACTACTCTTTCAGCATCTCAACTCTTGGTTGGCCTGCACTTGGGCCTCATGCTCAGTCACTGCTGAGGGAGGAAGGGGTGCCAGGCTGCAGGTGGCAGCACCACCGATGCAATTCCTCACCCAGGCCCCCGCCACCCTGAGCCCCTCTGGAGGGAGCCTCCCCTCCAAAGCCCTGCCAAGGACACAAGGAAAACACGTCACCTGGCACCTGCCGTGCACACAGAGGTCGGTCTCGTAGGGCCCGCAAGGCGTGCCGTCCAGGACCCTGTCGGCCACCAGCAGCGGGGACTCCTTCCCGAGGGGCGAGCAGTAGAGTTCACACGGCTTATCTAAGGAGGGAAAGGGGTGGACGTTGACGCGGGATGGGGTTTGGGGGCCATGCAGGGTGCAGATGCACATGAGCGACAGGCCAGCCCAAGAGACGAGAAGTCGGCATGGGATCAAGGTCACAGGTACATGGCACATGTTGCACCCAGCCCTTGGAACGCGTGAAACAGAAAATGGAGAAATCAGGTGAATGACACAGAGGTGAAGGCACTGTGGGATTTTCTGTACCTTGTTCTCTTTATCCTTTGCAAAGACACAGTATTTCTTTTTCCTTAAGGTATTAAAAATACCAGGCAGAACAAACATTTTGTGGTGTGCTAACCTCTAAGCAAGTTGACTATGTATCAAGGGTGAGCCTGGGGTGGGAAAGGGGGAGGAGGCGAACAAGAAGGCCTCCCAGTGAGGGGAGCAGGCCCAGGGGTGTCTCCATGGCAGTGGCTTTTGCTAAAGCTTTAGTGCTCCCCAGCCTCTGGATAAAAGCTGCAGGGCTGTGGTATGTGGTAAGAAGGCCCTGGAAGAAACGGAGCAGGAATAAGGAACAGAAAGGGGACACAGAATCCTCTAGGACAACTTGTAAGAGCCATGTCCCCAGGCAGGATGGAAACCCTGGTTTCTGCTGCTGCTGGAAAGAAGTGAGCTCCCAGAACATGCCAAGATCTCACGCCTTTGCCTAGATTGTTCCCTCTGCCTGGAAATCCCTCCCTGCACTTAGCTTTCTGGAAGATTCCTGGCACCCCAGAAACTTCCACTCCAGAGCTCTCTCTTCTCATGCCACCTCTGACTTGGACTCTCTATCTGCACTTCGCACACTCCTCCATTAAAGCCCTCAAATCCTACCGTCCTATAATCGTTTGAGCAACTCCCATATACAAGGGGATTTCTTATAAGGCGGATCCTGTTGCTACAGGAGTTTGAAGAGGATGGATTGTAATTACCTTTAGATTGAAGAACTGATGGAAATGGGAGCCCTTGGAGGACAAGGAACTGAACTTTCATCTTTTGTCCTCAGGTCAGTCCCAGGACCTGGTTCACAGAAGATCTTGGTAAATATTTTCATCTTTCTATATAAACCTTAGAGTCAGTTTGTTGATATACCCAAAATAACTTGCTGGAATTTTCATCAGGATTGCCCTGAATCTCTATATCAAATTGGAAAGAATTGGCATCTTGATATCTTTCCATTGATATGGAATATCTCCCCATTTTTATAATTGTTTTAGTTCATTCATCAGAGTTTTGTAGTTTTCCTCATATAGATCTTATACATATTTTGTTAGACTTATACCTAATTATTTCATTTTGGGGGTGCTAATGTAAATGGCATTGTGCTTTTAAGAATTTCAGCAGTGTTCCTTTTATTTTTTATTTTTATTTTTTGGCTGCATGGCACGGCATGCAGGATCTTAGTTCCCCGACCAGGCCTCTGTAGTGGAAGCACAGAGTCTTAACCTCTGGACTGCCAGGGAAGTCCCTGGCGTTGTTTTTTTAATTTCAAACTCCACTCGTTCATTGTTGTTATATAGGGAAGCGACTGACTTTCGTACCTTATATCCTGCAACCTTGCTATAGTTCCAGGAGGTATTTTCTGTTGATTCTTTTGGATTTTCTACATAGATGATTATGTCATCCGCAAATAAAGATAGTTTTCTTCCTTCCCAATCTGTATATAGTAAGTCCCCTATATATGAACCTTTAAGTTGCGAACTTTCAAAGATGCGAATGTATTATAAACCTATTTCAGTACAGTACTAAATAGCCGATTGTGTTAGTTGGGTACCTAGGCTAACTCTGTTGGACTTACAAACAAATTGGACTTATGAACGCGCTCTCAGAACTGAACTTGTTTGTATGTAGGAGACTTACTGTACCTCTTATTTCCTTTTCTTGTCTTATTGCATTAACTAGGACTTCCAGTATGATGTTGAAAAAGTAGTGGTGAAAGGGGACTTCCTTGCCTTGTAATTGATCTTTGTAGGAAAGCTTCAGGATTATTTATTTTTTAATAAATGAATGGATTTTGTTCTTTTGTACACAACTGAGAAAGATAAATGCACCTTTTCTCTCTTTCTCTCAGTCACCTAATTCTAATGTGGTTTATACAATTAATTTGCAAAGGAACTTCCAGAGAGAGAAACACCAACATCTTTGTGCTGTCTCTGCAAGGCCCTTTGTCTCCACCATGAAACTTCCCCAGTGGGTCCTTCTGGTGGTCTCAGGTGAGCAAGGGCAGGGGTGAAAAAAAAAAGGCTTCTAGAGCTGAGTTGGCCTCAGTAGACCATGGCATCCTAGCTGGAGAGTTCTTGTCAGAGCAGACATGTTGTCTTATCCAGGTTCTGGAGCTTTTGTGATGGGGGACATTCACTAAACTGCCACTGTGGTCAACAGCTTTCCATAGAGCTCCTCTCCCATGGAGCGCTGCTGATCAACAAAATAAGTCTTGTCTTAGAACACTAGAAAGAAGCTACAGGGGCACAGTGGAGATGTTCAACTTGGCTGTTCCAGTTAGCGGTGGAGGGAAAAATCTGCTGTGAAGGGTAGATTCCCAGGTAAGCAAAGTAACAATGATTTGTTTATTCATTTAACAAACATGGATGGAGCCCCTCTCTCACACAAGGCACTCTTTTGGCACTGTTTGGGAAAGAATGATGAGTCATGCATGCCTTTCAAGGCCCTGGTGGTCTTATAGACAAGTACACAGCAAATCCCCAATGAGGCAGACTGTGAAAAGCCTCATGGGTCTGATCTGAGCTGTCAGAGGACAAGGCATACTAGAAGGAATGATTCATTTCTCCAGCTGGCAAGCTGGGGGCAGTTGTCCCTCCATTTAGATGGAATAACCCAAGATGGTAGCCAGTGAAAGGAGAACTATGGGAGACTGAAATGTAAACTGAGATCAGGTTCTGGGAGGCTAACTTGACAAGATTTTGGAGGTGCTCTTTAGGACCCTGAGGTTTCCTTTGAGCATCTCGAGAGCCACTGAGACAGAGGCAGCACACAGCCCCCATCTTGAATGGATGGGTATACCTTCTCCACATACTGGGCTTCCTCTAGTGTTTCACTGTAAGGGTGGATCCCTTGGACAAAGCAGTTTCAAAACTATGGATTACATTTAAACTGAAGTGCTGCCTCAATATCTGGAGTCACTGAGCTTTGAGGAGATTCATTCAGTAGCAGTAGTAATGATGATGGTGCCATGCAGCATGCTAAGTAGTGTCTACGCATTTCAGGTGGGTGCTGTCATCATTCTATCTTACAGACGAGCACACAGGCTCAGAGAACGTGCATGGCTGCCCAGAGTCCCTCAGTTGGCAGAGCCAGACCCTGGCCTCTTCGTCCCATCCTGGTTTCTTTCCACCATCATTGTTTTCTTTCTGAATGGAGAACTCTGGGGGTCAAAGATACCAAGGGGGCAAAATGGTGCTGCTGAAAACAAACCGCCAGTTTTATGAATGTTTATGAGTGTATACTCTGATTTAGGCAGAGATGAAAATGGGATTTGGGTAGAAACGTAGAGGCTCTTTTGAGGTAAGTTAGAAAGACCAGACTTGAAAAGGATGAAGATCCCTTTCTGGGCTCTTTGGTGTGAGCATCAGGGAAGTAGAGACTCTGCAAAGCAGGTGGTCCCAACCTCAGATGGAGGGGATTCTGACCATGACCCCAGGCAACAAGGTACACTCAACTCCACCTGTATTCCACTCTCCCACCTGCAGACACCATCCCCTGTGGCTACAGTAGTCTGGGAGCCCCAGGCCCCACAACAGAGTCCAGAGGTAATACTTCCTTCCTCTGCTCAGCTGGAACTCCCTCCATTTGTCCATCTCCTTTTCTGAGGATTCTGCTCAGAATTCAGGGCACCTCACACCTCTAGGAAGGTGTAGCACTATGTCCCAAAGCAACTCAGGATAAACTTTATAAAACTCGAGGCAGCTCAGAACCTCTCGAAATTCTCTGAATATTCCCCTCCAAGCTGCCCTGGGTGGGCAATTAATCTCCTGATAAATGACATGAGGTGCTGGATTTCAGCTTTGGGCAGTGTCAACACTCCTACATCCACAGTTGTATAGAAGGAGGTCAAATCTTCTTAAAAGTTATACAACCATACACTCTAAGGAAAGAAGCTTGGAACATCCCTCTTGCCTGGCTGATATGTGCTGAGATTAAATTCGGATTGAGGCTGACTGTTTGGGGTGGGTCCCAGCTTCTCACTGGTTCACTTGTCGTCAGGACTTACACTTGGATGGGGAAGCCACAGACAGGGCAGGTGAGATGGACTTGGGGTCTTAAGAGCCACACCACCACATCTGCTTGGTGGGGGCTTGGAGGGCTCCCCCGCTGTGCTCCAGGATGAGGATGGTGCAGACAATACTTGTGACTCTTAGTGCTCTTGTTCTTTCTCTGCCAGTGGTTACAAACTCTTACTAAGGTGGAGACACTAAGATTGAGGTCATCACAGGTGCTCACCCCAGCCCTTCCTGGCCCTCTGTGGGGTATACACGCTGAGGAGGCTGCTCAGCTCCCTACCCCCAAAGCTGCTCACCATGACCCCATAGCCAGGCCTCAGCTGATTGGACCAGCAGTGGCCACATGACTGTGGCTGGGCCAATCAGAGTCTTTCTCCCCACCACAACCTCATAGGCAGGCCTCATGGGGCCTCAGTTGATTGGACCAAGAATGGCCACCTGACCACAGCTGGACCAATCAGTCTCTCTCTCCTGGGAAATCAGCACTGAAATTAGATAGAGAGGTTCTGTCTGCTCATGGTTGATGATGGATCTCTAAGAAGTCTACACTCCCTCAACCACAATTCAGAAATTCAAAAGCTCTGAAAACTGCAAGCATTTTTTTTTTTAACATATTTGGCAGACACATTAGGCAGCAAAATTAGCCTTGACTGACATGAGACTGTTGGTAGTACTCAGTATCCCACTTAGAGACTGTTCATGGGTTGCCTGGTAGAGATGTCTGTGTGTCTGACTGTGGGGTGCTTCCCAGGACCCCACTGGGATATTAAATAATATATATTTGATGCATGTTGTTATTTTTCTAACACCTAAAATGCTCTGGACTCCCAACCACATCTGGCCCCAAAGGATTTGAATACAGGATGAAGACTTCATAAAAGGTGCAGTGGGCTGCCCATCAGCCTGTACGCGGACAAGTTGTGAGAAAGCCAGTCTGTAGCAGGAGTGGGAAGAAATGGGTCTCAAACGCAGGCTGTGGTGAACACGGAGAGAAGGTCCTGACATCTTCAGAGGCCCTGGTCCCAGACCTTCATCCCGGCCCTGGGGACCTGTGAGATACCCTGCATCTTCGCAACCACTCTCTTTTTCATTAAGCAGCTCTAGCCGGAGTGGTCAAGCTGGAGTCAGAGAGCCCTGACCATCAGACCTTCCATCCCTTGGGAGGCTCAGACCCAGAGGGGGTTCCACCATGTCGGGGAGAGGCAGCTGGGAGAGGGAGCTGGGAAAGCACCTCCACGTCCAGACACAGCCTTTGCCAAGGCCTCTGACACTTCAATGGGCATGTGGCCTGCTGGCCTGGGCGGGGAGGACTAAACTCTTGAAGGCTTCCACTTAAATGAGATTCCACAGGGAAAGCAGAAAGGGGGTGGGTTTGGCAACAGGCCATCTCAATGGGTTTCTGTCTAAAGGCTTTTCCACTTAGAAATATTTTCTAAGGAAAGTCTTTGTCTTCTTTTGGAGGTGGTATGAATTTGTGGTCCTGAGCCCTCCCTTGGAAAATCTACCTCTGCAAGAATTCCCTTTTTTTTTTTTCAATAAGAGGAAAAAGAAAAAAATATAGCTTCCCCTTTCTTGAACTGTGCGTCACTCGCCAAAGAATTCCACAGCGATAGCAACGCTATGAATAGGGCAGTCATAATGGGCTTCAGAAGAGCCCAGAGCCCAACCACAGGAATCGTTCCTCTCATGGCTGAGCTAGAATTGTGCCTTTTATAAACCGAGTTGTGAGAGGAACACTTATAATCTCTATTCTCCCCCTACCTTCTGAATTGGGCATTTATTATTTTGTTTTTATCCTCATGAAACGCTCCTTAAAACAAAACAAAACAAAACAAAAAAACCGCTGGCTTCTGTTTATATTTGAGAAGGAAATGAAACCAAATATGCAAGAAGTCATGACAATTCCACCCCAGAGGGGGATGTGTCAAGCTACCCTTACAAAGCCCTGTACTTGGGGTCTCTCCTTCAAAGGCAGAGTGCTTACTGTCCTTATCAAGTAGGGTTCCACTTTTCAGATCAAAGGTGGTGGCACTCTGGCTGTAATTATTTATTGCTTTGGCAGAAACAAAAAGCGAGTGGGTAAAAACACATTCTGAACACAATGAGCTTCCCCAAATAGCTGTACTTGGAGGCTTCCTGTAAGGGGGATCTGGGCAGACATCAGCCTCAGCCTCTGTAATGATAAGGAACCAAGGAGCTCAGTGATCCAAAAGTGGTTAGAAGTAAAATAGAAGTTTAATCTGGACTTGGAGAAATCTGTGGA
Organism: Monodon monoceros; assembly: GCF_005190385.1. Classification (NCBI taxonomy): domain Eukaryota; kingdom Metazoa; phylum Chordata; class Mammalia; order Artiodactyla; family Monodontidae; genus Monodon; species Monodon monoceros. The sequence continues at coordinate 50,337,320 of NW_021703778.1, forward strand.
AAAACAGACATTTCAGTGGGATTTCTGCATTGAATAAATGAGGCAGGAAAACTGAAAACTGGAGCAAGAGACCAAGGAAAGAATAACAAGGCCTTGCACATGGCAGAGAGGAAATGAGAGTGGGTGAGTCCGTCTTAGACCTGACCTCTTCTTGCTCCCAAGACGTGGGAGAGGACAGACAGGGGACCTAAACCATCCTTATCTGGTAGTCTGGGGATGGTTGAAGGTTTGGAAATGAAGCTGCTTCTCATCAAAACCTGCCACTGCGCTGCAAACACGGCAGCCCCTGCCAGCACTATCTTCCTTCCTCCGATTAGGGGTCTGAGTGCGCCTGGGATGTCTAGAAGCCTCAAATGTCTTCCTGCATCAGATGAATGCCCAGGCAGAGCCACAAGGCTCTTTTGTGAGCCCCAGCCTCCAGCTGCCTGTCCCCTGTTTGGGAGCACGGGTCTCCCTCTCCCTAGTCTGCAGGGAAAGCCGAGGGTGTGAAGGCTCCATCTCCCTGGAAATCTGCTGGTTAGGCAACAGGGTGGCTATAATCACACAGCTCCCAGAGGTAGTGGTCTTTGTAAAAAAGGAAAACGTCTGGGGGAGCTCCCCGATGCTTTAAAATGAGCCCGTGGCTGGGTGGGCTGGTATTCTCTGCTCTGGTTTAGAACATCTCACGTCAGTTTGAAGGTGATGGGTCAGGTTGTTGGGTTAAAAGCTGCGGATCTGAGGCCATTATTCCCTGTGCTGCCTGGGTCTACCCCCGTCATAGTTATGCACGCTTGAGCTTGTAACAGAGTGTATATTTCAGAGGTTCTTCAGATCACAGGGAAGAAACCTAAGTCCTGGCACAGGAACCTCATTCTCCTGCAAAGTATTCTGCCTCCTGCAAAATACTTCAGAGGCTGTGTAAAAATCAGGCCCAGTTGCTTGAGTTCTTATTGAAGCATCCTCACTCAGCACTCGTGAAATCTTTCTGTCTTACTGGAAGCCAGCTGGTTATCTTCTGAGTCAGCTCCTCCGGAACTGAGCACAGTTCCCTCCCTGCTCCTCATGCAGCAGCTTAGACGTGTCACGTAACCTGTAACCTCTCACCTTCTGCACGGGTGGTTTTGCATATTTAATGAGATGATATAAGCAGAGCTAACTTGAGCCTGGCACATGGTATGCTCCATAAATGGGACCATGTTGTCATCATTATAACACACTCTTGTTTCCTGAAGATGAACAGAATTTTAAGCATAAAAAACCCTGAACTAGGCCCTGGGAGATCCTTATGGACAATAAACAAACATCACATATCCTATAGACCTGATACCCCACCTCGAATTTTCTCAGCCACTGGAAATGCTTGTAATGTCCAGTGGGCAGAGTCTCTTGATTTGGGAGAAAACTCTGGAAAAGAAAATGTGACCTATGCTTATTATCATCTTCCCCAAGTTGTAAACTGTCCTGGAACAAAACAAATACAAACACATAGATACAATAAACAGAGTAGTGGTTACCAGAGGGGAAGGGGGGTAGGGGGAGGGTAAAGAGAGTCAACTGTATGGTGATGGATGGAAACTTAACTGCTGGTGGGGAGCACACTGTAGTATATACACAAGTGAAAAATATAGTGTTGTACACATGAAATTTACATAATGTTATAAACCAATGTTACCTAAGTTAAAAAAAAAAAAAACAACTTTACCCAAACACTCCAGTCAAGGAGTAAGAGCCAACCCAAGATGAACCAAGAAAAGAAATGCAAGAAAGCGTCACCACTGGAAAGAGAAACAGCAGACACACAAACCCGCTGTCCTGCTCCTGCAGAGCCTCGCTCTCCTCAACGCTGGCCTGGGCCCGGCACCACAGGGTATTAGATGGCAGGCTGCCAGCGCACCCGCCTTGCTATGAACAGAACGGGGGTAGGGGGTGGGCAGGAGGTATCTGGTCCACTGCCTGCCTCACAGCTGCTTTTGGGAAATCTCACAGAGCTGGGTCATCCAAGTTCAACTCCCTGTGGGTCCACGGCTGAGCTGGGCAGGACTGGAGTGTCCTCTTGGGTGGATTGTGGGGGTGGGGATGCCCTGTGGGTTTTCCTAGGAGGTGTTTATGGTCTTGGGGAGTGGGGGAGGGAGGCCGCTCTGAAAGGATGCGCCATATGCCTTTACCGTCAACCACCACTGCTGTCAGCAGGCCCTTCTTCTTGCTGCTCAGCCGGTCATGCATCTGGCACTGCTGGTCACGGAAGCTGGGCAGGCCCTTGGGGCAGGGCAAGTTCTCACAGACCGCGTGCTCCACGCTGGCGCCCAGGCAGTGCGTGCCTCCAGGCCCCGGGCTAGAAGGAAGATAGTGGTCTGCGTTAACCAGACAGGCTGCGGAAATAGCAGGGGTGCTCGGGGTTCGGCCTCTCTTTCCGGAGGGGGAAGGGGCAGGCGAAGTTTCCAAAGCAATCCCCCTCTCCTCTTACACACCATCGCTCAGCAATCCCAGGCCCACGATGATGACATGTTAAGTGAGCCATCAGAAAAATGCATCCAAGAACTGTAAATCAAGGTCATCTGGAATTAGAATACAGTGAGGGTCAATCAGTTCACCAAGATGCACAAATTGTGTCTTTCATCTGAACTTAAAACTTGACCATCTGTAACACTGAAAACCCCAAGGGGAATTTTTGGTGTGTGTGGGTTTTTTGATTTTTTGTCTCCTACAAAATGAAGACCTTTAAATGGCTCCTAGCTATACTCCAGAGGTCACTAAGTTTCAGGATGGGTAAATAAATAGCTCTCATTTACTCTGTAATGAAAAGAATAAGAATGACTAATTCACTTGTTCATGGGCTTTGGATAGAGACCAGCCGGATCCCAGTTTTGCACCCTTTACCTGGCAAGCATGAGACCACACGTGCTCCATGCTGTGGTCTTGGGTCCTAGATGCTCTGTGCTTAGTCTGGGGCTTTAACCAGTGCTGGAGACCCAGTTGTGTTCTCTGGCCATGTCTGCACATGGGAGGGGCACTAAGGAGGAGCAGCAGGACCCTGACCTAGCTGGCTGACGCCGTCTCTGCCCGGCTCTTCCACGAGGCCCTGGATGTCCTCTTAGGACTCTGACCTGGGCAACCTCAACGGTACCCTTCACCTCCACGATGCCAAGAGCATCACGATGGAGTAAGACTGTCCCCACCCCCTCGCACCATTCCCCCGGCACATTTTTATTGAAATTCAGCACAAATCACACCTGCTCCACTCAATGACTTTTCACAAACTGTACACACCTGTTAGCAAGGTGACATTTTTGATACGCTATTTCATTTTGAATATTTCCTTTCCTCTCTCTGCCATCTCTTGTGTTCAGACAGTAAGACCACCCTATGATGATTGCCTTATGGAAGAGATATGACAGCAGAAGGGGGCAAAAGTCTTTAGGCTTTTGTGTCACAATAATCTACACTAGGAATCCACAAACTTTCTCTGCAAAGGGCCAGACAGTCAATTTTTTTGGCTTTGTGGGCCACGCAGTCTCTGTTGAAACTACTCAATTCTGCCACTGCTGGCCAAAAGCAACAAAAGACAATGTGTAAACAAAAGGGTGTGGCTATGTGCCAATCAAACTTTATTTACAAAACCAGTGGTGGGCCAGATTTGACCCATGGGGCATAGCTTGCCAGTCCCTGGTCTACATAAATGTGTTCAAGGAAACATCTGGAGTAGGAGGAAAGGCGCCGCTCATACCTCCATGCCCACCTCATACACCCCAGACAACAAACACCTCTCCCACCTGGGAGTGGAGGCAGCCTTGAGAGATTACATACGCTAGGGGCTCCACAGAGGGTTCTGAGTTTTGATCTCAAAGTTAGGGAACAGCAAAACCTCTCTAAGACATCTGAGAAGAGAGGGATCCTTTGTTCGTTTGCCTGCCCATAGTACCAGGGAGGCAGCCAGAGCTCAGGGAAACTACTGCATGCCATGCTCGGATAGGTGGAGCCTCAGACCACCTCCCCAAGAGCCCCAGGCCCAAGTGCCAAGTGTGGGTAGATGAATGTATTTCTGTGCCACAAACCATGGCGCAGAAGGAACAGAGAGGGGCTGGCCCTGATGAACCATGTGGACCAGCAGGAGGGACATCTTTTCTGCAACAGGCGAGTTGCACATCCCATGGTGGGACCAGAGAAGAAATGGGTGAGGCAGAGATGCTCTATGGTAAAAAGTTGTGGGTTGAATTATGTCCTTTCTAAAATTCATATGCTGAAGTCCTAACCTCCAGAGCATCAGACTGTGACCTTACTTGGAAATAGGACCACTGCAGATGTAATTAGTTAAGATGAGGCCATACTACGGTAGGGTGAGCTCCTAATTCAGTGTGAATGGTGTTATTATAAAAGGGGGAAATCTGGAGACAGACACCCACAGGGAGAACGCCATGTGAAGATGAAGACAGAGATCAGGGTGATGATTCTACACTCTAAGGAATGCCAAAGATTGCCAGTAAACCACCAGATTCTCCCTTACAGCCCTCAGAAGGAGCCAACCCTTCCAAACCTTGATTTTGGACTTCTAGCCTCCAGAACTGGGAGAATAAATCTGTTGTTTAAGCCACCAGTTAGAGGGTTGTTACAGCAGCCCTAGGAGATGAATACAACAGACATCACAATAACCAGATGCATCCTCAACCGAACTTAGATGCGGACTCAGGGAAAATGGGGCAAAAACTCCTGAAGTGATCAGGAATCCAACATGGACTAGAATGGAGTGCAAAACTACAAATTAGGTTGTTGCTAAAAACATAAAGGAAGCTACATTTCCTACACACCTTAGGGTATGGACTGAGATTTGCACATGTCATGTAATTAACTTCCTGAATTGTCATCAAGCTTTTAGTTTCCTTTTTAATTTCCTCCATCAATTGAGTTTTCCAGATTTACGTCTGACTGACCCTCATATACCAACTACCTTTATGCCTCACAGCAGGTAGGTGGAGAGTAGATTAGATGTGACATAAGAGAACTCCTGGATCCAGCAGAAAGTGCGCCTGAGAAGGGGCAGCCCATGAGATACCACACGTGCCTCAGGATGCTTCCCTCCTGAACTTATCCTCTTTCTTCTCCACGTCCAATCTTCTCCCACAGGCAAGTCTCCTTTCAGCCCCCATCTGGCTCACTGCCCCATCTTCCCCACTCCCTGATCCCTAACTCTCTGCCCATCCTTAAGGATACCTCCATCCTGCAGCCTATTTTTCTTTCCTACCTGGAACCTCTCCTGACCCTGCTTGGGTCTCTGCTATGCTGCTTATCATCACCTTGTGAAATAGCTGAGTTCCTGTCTTCCTCTTATTCCTCTGCATCCTCAAGCAGAGAATCCTACACAGGCTGGTCTTTAATAAACAGTAGTTAGACTGAATTGAACTATATTATCAGAATTTATCTTAAAAGGATCAAAAGACAAAGTGATGTCAGGGAAAATGGTGGAGTAGGAAGCACCAAGAATCTCTCCACCTGTACCAAAACTGTACTGGCAAAAACTGCCTGAAGTAACTATTTTGAAACTCTGGAGTCTATCCGAAAGCTTGTAGCCTCCAGGAGAAAGCTTGGCTGGTAAGCTGCGGCTAATTTTGGTCAATTTCAATCTTCAGTGTGGTAGTGGCTATCTGTACACCATGTCCCAGCCCCATGGCAGGTAGCTGTGCCTACATTCCTGGTGTGGCTTGCTGGAGCCAGGGTGGACAATAAGGACCTTGTCCTCCAAATATCAGAGTTCTGTGTTCTGATTGCTCAGTGCTGCTTTTGATTTCTGAGGTATGGGCATAAGGGCTGGCCACCACTGCTGCAATCCCTACCAGCTGCAGCCCCTACCAGGGAATTTCAGTGAGCAATACATTTAAAAAAATTCTTTTTCTCCTTTTAGGAGCCAGATATTTAAGGATTAGGTTATTCAGAAGCAAGTGCATATATGGGAAAATTTAGAAAGCCACTAGGTTTTCCCAAGAAGAGATGAAGGCTCAGAAAAGGCCAGAGAAGACCTTACACTTCTTCAGTTTGATCCCCAACACAGAGAAATTTTTCAGTAGCAAAGAAACAGTAAATCCGGGAAGAAGGAGGAGAAGCTGATTTCCAGAGGTACATTGTAAGATTCAAATGTCCAGTTTTCAACAAAACAATCACAAGGCATATAAAGAAACAGGAAAGTATGGCCCATTCAAAGGAACAAAATACACTGGTAGAAACTGAAGGAAGCCCAGAGGTTGGGCTTACTAGACAAAAACTATAAAACAACAGTCTTTAAGATGCTCAAAGTGCTAAAGGAAGACGTAGACAAAGACAGGAAAATGATACATGAAAAAGTGAGAATATCAATAAAGAGATAGAAATTATAAACAGGAAAAAAACCTCTGAAGTTGAGAAGTACAATAACTGAAGTGAAAAATTTACCAGTTGAGTTCAAAAGCAGATTTGAGAAGGCAGAAACAAAAATCAGGAATATATATTTGTTCTATGAATTTGTCCTATGAATTGAAATATTGAGTCTGGGGAATGAAAAGAAAAAAGAATAAAGAAAAGTAAGCAGAGGGGATCTGTGGGAAACCAGTAAGGGGACTAAGATACACATTATGGGAGTCTCAGGAGAAAAAAGGAGCAGAGAGATTATTTGAAGAAACGATGGCTTAAAACTTCCTGAATTTGAAGAAAGACATGAATCTACAATTCAAATAGGATAAATTCACTGAGATGCACTATAATTAAACTGTCAAAGGACAAAGAGAGAATCTTGAAAGCAGCAAGAGAGAAGCAACACATCACAGACAAGAGATCCCCAGTAAATTACAAGCCTATTTCTAATCCGAAACCCTGGAGGCCAGAAGTCAGTGGGTTGATACATTCAAAGAAAAAAAAAATCTATCAACTAAGAGTTCTATACCCAGCCAAAACTGTCATTCAAAAGTGAGGGAGAAATTAAGATATTCCCAGATAAGCAAAAGTTGAGGAAGTTTTTTACCATCAGACCTGCCCTAAAAGAAATGCTTCAAGTTCAAATGAAAGGACACTAGATGGTAACTTGAAGCCATATGAAGAATTAAAGCTCTCCAGTCAAGCAGCATGATGCTAAGCTTTATCAGAGCCAGCTATTAGAGAGACCCTAGAGGAGGGACAGGCTTTGTCTCTGGTTCTGATACGTGACTTCTCCCTGTAGCCTCCTGTGGCCTGTGATGCATGCCACCTCCCTCTAGGCAGCTTCCGAGGGCAGCTTCTGAGCACACCAACACTTTGGGGAAATTCTCAGCCTGGTCTCACATGCAGTTTCTCCTTTGGACGGTTTTCCCTGACACCACTAAGTGTGACTTCCCAGAGATTTCCACCAGTGCAGCACCTCTGCAAATGTCTCCCTCATCCAGTGGGCCCTGGTTGTATCCTCTCCCACAAGTCCAAGGAATTTCAGCCCTGGGTGTGTGTGCGAGGGGGGCACCCTCATCCATATTTGTTCCTTCCTTGGGTGCCCTGCCTCAGACCTGAAGATAGGGGCTGCTTCCTGTATCTGCTCTTCCTGTGTCTCTAGAGTTCTTTACATCTTAGCAGCTAATTCCCCAATACTACAATCACCTGTTATAGCTAATGCTTTTTTACATTAAACTTTCCCTGCTCAAAAAAAAGACAAAAGAGTTGATTTTTCTAGTTTTCCTTTGGGTCACTATTTTGAACAACATGGGAAAAGGGAGAAGCAATCCACAAGCAGCATGATTTTCTACCCAAATCATCCCAGTTTCAATATGTTGATCTGTGGCAGGACCCTGCACTCAGCCCACTCACTCCTTAAGATGGTGTCAATAACATAGGGCACCTGAGTGTTACCGTGACACCAGTGAGGGCCTCCTGGGTATACACTGGTGCTGAGACCACAGAAAGAGGCCCCCTATACATGCCATAAAGAAGATGGAAGAGAATCTTTGCAGGAGGAAGGCATGTCTGACAGGAAGGTCCACAAGTAGCTTATGAACAGAAGTTCTGGGGGAAGACTTGGAGGAGAGGCCAGCTTTACCAAGGAACCCACGCTAGGTGAGTGGACCAAGCTTGAGTTGTATGGACACAGGGCCTTCAGGAGATGCTGTGTTGGGGCTGCAAACACAGGCAGGAGAGATCACCCTCCCAAAGTCTGAGGAGCAGAGGGCTGGGGTTCTCACTTACCCTGAGTCATACAGTGTGGATAAAATACAAAGCACCTAGGAAGGCCAAAATAACAGAAACCAAGCCTGACATGGCTAAAATGAAGGATGGTTACCATAATAGGATTGGTGGTAGAATAGAGTCGTCTGTTTCTGAGAGCTAGATGTAGGTCCATGACCGACACTCAGCCTTTCCCACAATGGCTGGAAGGGCTCCAAGGCTCCATGAGGACCCTTGGAAATGCAAGGGGAGGTGGCAGCATATTGAAATCTCATCCTTGAGGACATAGGTAAGAACAGAGGCACTTTCACATTAACAGCGATCATGCACTAATATGCCCAGAGGGCTTACACTCTGCCTGCTCTCCATAACCGTTACCTCATTAAGTCGGCACAAAGAATCAGAAGGGGGATCCTCACTGCATCCTTCAGATGAGGAAACCAAAGCTCCAATATGTTAAATGACGCACAGCGGGGAAGTGAGTGGTGGAGATAAGACAGTGTGACTCACAAGTGCTCCTGGTTGCAGCAGGAGCAGGTTAGGGATGGGGGCTATCCACTGGCTCTGGTGAGGCGAGGAATGCCAGCCTCACCCACTGAGACAGGCATGGGGGGGTGTGATGGATTTTCAAGATGCTTCTCCAATATCAATCCCCAATTTCTATTTGTACTCTATCAGGACTTTCTTAATATGAACAAATTACAGTTAGGGGAACCACTGTCAGAAACCAGTGTCAGAACAGTGTCAGAACCACTGTCAGAAACCAGAAACCAGTGCCTGCGCCGGTCAGGCACCACAGTAACCACCTGCATGAGTTATCTTACAACACGAGGTCCTGGTAAGGGATGTAGAACTAACAAGCTACCGCCATCCAGAAGAATTCGGGAAAGGTCAGAAGGAGAGAGGAGATGCCATTCCATATGTCCTGCCAACCTCCCAGAATCCTTCTCGCTGGAATCCATCTTGGCTGAGCAATGCACGTGCCACCAGGAAGGACCCTGAGTCAGAATGATTGGCCAGAGGCAACCCGGAAACTAATCCCATCACCCTAAAACCCAAGACTGCGAGCCACGTGGCAGAGCAGTCCTCCTGGGTTCTCTTACCCTGCTGCTCTCCGCCTGGGCACCCCTTCCCAATAAAGTCTCTTGCTTTGTCAACATGTGTGATTCCTCGGACAATTCATTTCCGAGTGTTAGACAAGAGCCCACTCTTGGGCCCTGGAAGGGGTCCCCCTTCTTGCAACAGTAGGAGTTTAGACATAAACCCAAATGACTGGAACAGGCAGGTCACAGGAAAGGATATCCAAGTGGCAACTACAGACACAATCAGATGCTCAGCCTCACTGCTTATGAAAGAAACGCACAGGACAACCTCAACAAGATACCACTACACACCCACCAGAACGGTCAGAGTGGAAAAGACATACAGCACCGAGCACTGGGGAGGCTGGGGGCAGGTGGAAGCTTACTGCTGCTCAGGGCAAGGGGACGGCATGGCCACTCTGCAAACCAGGCCCTCACCCTGTCACACACGCACCAGGAGCCAACACGCACCTGCGTGCATGCCCAGCACACGCGCTCCACCGTGATGAGCAGTGCTGTGCTGGGAGCCACATGCTCAAGGGTAGGTGCCCTTTCTGCACATTACACCATCAGATAGGTGTTTAAAACAAGGAAAAGCATAAGGTGGAGAGGCTGGGGGGAGAACCCGGAAAGCGGAGAGAAAATTCGGAGAGAAAGCCGAGTCCCTCTGAGCTCCTGTTGGGTAGGGCCGGCTCCTGCCAGGTGGGTCCCAAGGGCCCCAGGCAGACCCAGCACAGTGCAGGGAAGCATGAAGTTCTGCTCAGATGATCAGCATCACAGACAGCAGGTCTGCCCTTTCCCTGGATGACAGGCAGCATTCAGGTGGAAGGAAGAGCAAGAGGCAGCTGAGCGGCAGCGCTTTGGGTTTTTTGCTCTGCTCTATTGAATGAAGGTAGATCAGAAGATAAAGCCACCACAGTGGTTAAGACCCGCTCACCACCCAGAGACAGGGTGACTTCAGCAGTTCTGCCTCCTGTTCTTGCACCAAGAGCTCCGAGGAGCAAGCAGGGCACAGCCGCGGGATCAAAGTGCTGCAGGGCTACTAATGTCCCCGCAGGGCAGCCTCCGTCCTAGTGTTAAGGCCTCCTCTGAAAAGTACCAAGTAACACATGGAACTTAGGCTCAAGTGCAGAAAACTGTGATTTTTAAAAACTATCCCTGTGAGTACCTCATACGTTAAAAGCACACGTATGGGGGTGCATACCTGTGGGGGTGCTTCCCTGTGGAAGCAAAAAGCCATTACAGGAACATAACTTCACTCCCCAAGGTCTTGGGAGGAGGTGGGCTGCTTTCCTTCCTGATGCTCAGGGTGTGGACGCTGTGTGGTGACCCTAACGCACTCCTGCTTCTAAGATCCACTCACCTCCCCATCCTTCCTGTGCAGAGCTGGCTTTTCACACAAGATCAATGGAGCCTTTTCTCCCCACCCTACTCCCCAGCCATCCCCCAAACACAAGCCTCCTGATGGGGTACCAGAACTCACATTAGAGATGAACTCTCTGCATTGCAGTCTTTTGGCAAAATCTCCCACTGACAGCGACACAAATTATGTCAGGAAAGGACAAGCTTAGGAAGCTGGATTAAAAACACGGATGGTCCCCAAAGCCTTGATGTTAGTTGGCAAGAAATAAAAATTCCAATAGCTGTAAAGACCAAGACTAGAGAAAAAAATGGGGGGACTCTTTTGCCAGTATTTTGGACAGTGAATAAACCAGCTGCAGAAGATGGGAAAGGTGCCAGGAATATAAAGTGAAGGGGGTGGGGAGAGGGTGGTGGGAGAGTTCCAAGTAGGAGATGTACATAGCAGTGAGATTTGGACATTCTTGGGAAATCTCAAGGCAGTGAGCCTGGTGATTTAAGGAGTGAGCCGGGAGAGGACGTTGTTTTGGTCAGAGCTTGGCTTGGGGCCTCCATCAGCTGTGCTTTGTAACAATCACCACCTCAGGCCATTCTGCAAAAGCAGGCTGACAGCTACTGCCTGGACTGCAGCAAACCCTCTCTGCTCCTGCATCTCCCTGGGAAGGAACCAGGACTGCTGCAAAGCTGCCCCCCAAGGCCAGCCCCTTCTCTTCCCGTTCACCTGGGTGGTTCCATGAAGGTGAGAAACCTTGTAGAAAACTACAGGGGAAAAAGAGCCTGTTGCTTCAGAACAGGAAATGGAGCTACACCGTTACTGCAAAAGACTGGACCGACTACCAAGGCGTAACTATTATAGGAGCAAAAACATATTGTTTCTCTCACTTGGAATAAACAAAGCCAGATTATGTTTGGAGCTTGCTCTTGAGATGGCTCTGAGCACCTCTAGCTGTGAGCACAGCCTCACTGGGGCAGGGAAGGCACAGGTGAAGATGGCCCTCATGCCCAGGGGCACCTGGACCCCATTCCTGGCTGTTCATAGCTTGTGGGCCTCAGTGAGGCTAGATGGTGCAAGGGAAGGGGCCTACCTGGTGACCCACCTCCTTGGCATAATAATTCACAATAACCTTTGTGTTTTTTAAGGAAAGACAATATTAGATTTGTGTTTTGCAGCACTGGAAGATCAGAAAGTTCGCTTTTTCTCAGCAAGCATGCGTCTAGACAGTCAGGTGGTCAAGTACACATTACAGAGGGCTGGTCTGCTGTGGGCATGGAAGGAGGATGGGGCCCAACAGCTCAAAGGTCAGTGGGGGAGGACACAGTGAAAACAAGTGAGCAAATGCATATGAGTAATTATAAATCACTATAATACCTGTAACGTTAGGAAAGGGTGCAGAGAGAGCATGTAGAGCAGGCACCCACCTCGGGCAGGGTGGTCAGGGGAGGAGACCTGTCTGAAGAGAAGACACAAAGAGGGCAAAGGAAGCCTGGAAGAGGGAAAGGAGCACCGACCCAGGTCCGGAGGTTGGGGCGTTGTGTCTGACAACAGAAAGGAGGTGCAGTAGGTTGAATAGGGTGGTGCCTTCCCCTGCAAAGACAAACCCACCCAGAACCTGCAAATGTGACCTTAACTGGGAAAAGGGTCTTGCTAGATATCATCAGGATCTCATAATTATGAGATGAGATCATCCTGGATTAGGGTGGCCCCTAAACCCAATGGCCAGTGTCCTGAGAAGAGGTGGTGAGGAGAAGCACAGAGAAGACGTCCACATGAAGGCAGGGGCAGAGGCTAGAGTGGTAAGTCTATAGGGCAGAGAAGGCCGGCAGCCACCAAGGGCAAGGGGACAGGAGAGCAATGGATTCTCCTTCAGAGTTTCAGGAAGGAATCAATCCTGCTGACACCTTGACTTCAAACTCCTGGTTTCCAGAACTGTGAGAGGATAAATTTATATTGTTTTAAGACACCAAGGGACTTCCCTGATGGTGCAGTGGTTAAGAATCCACCTGCCAACGCAGGGGACACAGGTTTGATCCCTGGTCTGGGAAGATCCAACATGCCGCAGAGCAACTAAGCCTGTGCGCCACACTACTGAGCCTGCTCTCTACAGCCCGCGAGCCACAACTACTGAAGCCCGTGAGCTTAGAGCCCGTGCTCTGCAACAAGAGAAGCCACCGCAATGAGAAGCCAGCGCACCGCAATGAAGGGTAGCCCCCACTCACCGCAACTAGAGAAAGCCCACGCAAAGAAACGAAGACACAACACAGCCAAAAATAAATAAATAAAAAATAAAATAAATTAAAAAAAAAAGACACCAAGTCCTGGTAATTTATTATGGCAGTCACAGGAAACTAATACAGGGGCCACGGTGAAGAGCATGGATTTCATTCTAAGTGCAGTGGGGAGTGAACAAAAGGGCTGAAGCTGGAAGAGGTATAATTGGCTTTACTGGTAAGTGGATGTCTCTGGCTTTCTGTGGAGAATGAATTTGGGGGCCGGGGGGATCATGTGGGAAGCAGGGAGGCTGATGCTGATCGTCCGAAAGGACACTGGAGCCTCGCCACTGGGTCCAAACCTGACCGGCCGTTGCCCAGCTGTGTGACCTGCAGCAAGTTACCTAACCTCCATATGATTCAATTTTTAACATGTGCAAAGGGGACAAAAAAGACGCCTCTCCCTTATGACAAATTTAGGTGATTTACTATGTGCAAATGTCTAGAAGGGAACCCGGCACCTGGACAGGGCACGCAGGGCCCTGTTCTTATCGTTATCAGAGATGGAGGAGGAAGAGAGGGGACAAGGGGCCATGCATGCACTCAGGGGCTTTGAACTCGACCTATGCAACAGCTGGTGGTGCTATTTACTGAGGGGGACGTGGGCTGGGAGGGGAGTTTGGGGGAGGAGAGATCGCAGCTTAGGAACCATCAGGTTTGAGGTGTCCAGGAGAAAACCAAGGGCAGTTGGCGGGACTATGCCCCTATAGGGGGGCGGGGACTTTATCCAGTTTTGCTTATCTTAAGTGTACACCGAGCAGGGTCCCTGGCCCTGAGTTAGGGCCCTGTGCAGGTTTACTGAAGGCCACATGTTGGAGAGGCATCTCCGAGGAGGGTGTTCTCTCTCGGGTCCTTCTCCAGTTGCCCTGCCCCACGGGGTGTTGCTGGAAGACTTCCCTCCTGGAGATGTGTCAGAGCCCACAACCACCTGATGTGCTGAGACCCATAAAACCCCTCAGCTGTCTACATGCGGTAGTCCTACAGATTCCCCATTCCTCAATGATAAGATGTAGGAAGGGGACAAGGAGAGATGAAGTTCGTGACCGCCAGTTGGGGGCCACCTGATAAAGCAGAGGAGTGGAAGAAGGTTTTTAAAACAACTTTGGGATTTCCAGACAGCCTCTTTATGGGGCCAATGGGCCTGGAGGGGTGGGGTGAGGATGCAGCATGGGAAATCCCACGGCAGTACAGGCCAGGGTTGGGGGTATGTTCACTCAGCCCTCTGAACTCAGGGGTCTTTAGGAGCCTCCTATCACAAAATGCCCCTGTGCCCAGAACAGAGAAAGCAGCTGGGGTGGGGACAATGGGCACAGCCGAAGCATGGTTGGGGGGGTGGGTGCGCCTTAGCCGACGTCATCTTCACAAAACACAAAATCAGGTCCCATGAAAATTGTGCCTAACACATTTGCTCAGCATTGATAACATCTTATTCTTGCAAGGATGCCTTCACCTAAACACAATCCTATTGTTGACCATCTTGGGACACAGAGTCCTTCCAGAGGTATTTAAAGGGTCAGATATTCCCCTACTATGACATTTACTGGGTGTCACCTGACCTGGGATGATGTATGTAATGTGCCAAAGGAGGGCAGTCCTTGGCCAGAGCACCTGAGCTCCAATCACAAACATGAAGCACCCATGACAGCCACAGTCTTTGCAAATTGTGCTCTGCACTTAACAAATCCTTTCTCCTCTGAGCCTCAAAACAGTGCTGCGAGGTAGGAGGTAGGGCATGTGGTCTTGCCCCTGTTCTTCTCCTGGTGCTAATATCAAGAGGGGCCGCGTAGTAAATACAGATCATGTACTTTACATGCATTCCCATGGATTTTTCCAATTTTTAGATGGATAGGAAGGTAACAGCTGCCTGTTGCTATAAAAAAGTGGCCCTGAGGGCTTCCCTGGTAGCGCAGTGGTTGGGAGTCCGCCTGCCGATGCAGGGGACATGCGTTCGTGCCCCGGTCCGGGAAGATCCCACATGCCGTGGAGCGGCTAGGCCCGTGAGCCATGGCCACTGAGCCTGCGCGTCTGGAGCCTGTGCTCCGCAATGGGAGAGGCCACAGCAGTGAGAGGCCCGCGTACTGAAAAAAAAAAAAAAAGTGGCCCTGGGATTTGAAGCCTTGTCTGTTCTGGCTTTGAAGCCTGGCTCTTCCTACTGTACCATGCCAGCTCCCTGTAAAGGAGGAAGCTGAGGCCCAGAGAGAGAAGGGTCTTCCTTGAGGTCACACGACCAATAACCAACCAAACCAGGCCCAAATCTCCACACCATGATTCCAAACCCAGAGCTCTCTTCTTTGGGCAAGAGGTGGAACTATTTTAACATCATCACAGAGAAATGGAAAAACTGAAGCCACTATTAAACTCTCACCACTTAGCTAAATAGGTTTTCTAATCATCTACCCATCTATGATGGCAAATTTTATGTACCAACTTGACTGGCCATGGGATGCCGAGACTAAAAATTCTTCCTGGAGGTGTTTGTGAGGGTGTTTCCAGATGAGATTAGCATTTGGATTGGTGGACTCCTAGAGCAGTTGCCCTCCCCAGTGTGGGTGGGCATCACCCAATCCACTGAGGGCCTGATTAGAACAAAAGGCAGAAGGAGGCCTCACTGTTTGGGCTGCGATGTCTCCTCTCATCTTCTCCTGCCCTTGGACTGGGATTTACATCATGGGCTCCCCTGGTCCTCAGGCCTTCAGACTCAGACTGAATTATACCTGGACCTTCAGCTTGTATGTGGCAGATCACGGAATTTCTCAGCCTCCATAACCATGTGAGCCGATAATAAATCATACGTATATGGCTATTGGTTCTGCCTCTCTGGAAAATCCTAATATACCACCTATGCTTTTAATTAAGAATTCACTTCTAAAAGATTAAATACCTACCTACTATCTGTCAGGCACTCTGCTGGGTGCTGGAGGGAAAAGTTTTAATAAGACAATACATAATGCCAATGCTTACAGCACTACCAGAAAATACAGTGTTCCTGACATTGACTAAACTGTGAGCGTAAGTTTTCCTTTAATCTGGAGGTTCTCAACCTTGGCTGGTCGTTGGAGTCGCCCAGAGAGATTTGGCACATCTGATTCCTGGGCCCCACCTGCAGAGTTTGTGATTTAATTGGTTTGGGATACACACTGGACATTAGAATTTTTAAATACAGGAGAGGTTTGCTAATTATTCATCAATACGATTTAATTGTAGATATAAACCATTTCCTTTTAGTCATAATTTATAACTTGCTCATTTTCAAAAATTAATGTGATGGCACACAAGATGTAAAACAGATTATTTAAAGAAATGTTAAAAATGGGAAATTTCAAGAGAAAAGGAGAAAAAATAAACCTGTGATAAAGGAATTATTACAGTTAAGCATAAGATCTAGCCCTGAGTTTTTTGGAACAAGTGTGTAGAAGTGAACAAGGATTATGGCATCATCATAGTCAATAAAAGGAAGCCTATGAGGAAACAAAACTAAAACTATTTTCTGTCAAACAGTTCTAACAGGACAGGTGAAAGATATCTGGATACAAAAGAGTGGAACCCACAAATGCTTTGCAACTTATCAACAGCCAGGCTGCTCCCAGATTAGCTCATAACCAATTTGAAGGTCAGCCTCACTTTTCCGAAGGTCTGCCAGCTTCCCTGGGATAACCCTTGTCTAAGGCAGCCAGGAAGCAGGCCGGGAGGGATTCTCTTCCAGCTGGATGAGAAACGGTTCTACCAGGGCCCACGCAAGGAAGGGTAGCCAGCTCCCCACAAGACTTACTGCATCTCTGTTACAGAGAGAGTTCTGTTTGAGCTGAGATGCCATCTGATGCACACAATGCCCGGCAACCTGGACCTTCGGTTCAAGTTCACTTTCCTTCAGCTCAAATCAACGGCGGGAGACAGACCCTGCTCTTCAAGGCAATGCGAGCTGCAGTTTGGAAACCCCGATCCACACACCCTGGAGAAGGCTGGTCAGGGGGACTTACGGAGGGTTGTCGCATTTCCTCTGCCGGAAGCGGGCTCCCGTGCCACACGTGCGGCTGCACATGCTCCAGCTGCCCCACAGGCTCCAGTCTCCATCCACGTGCTCCGGGATGGGCGTCTTGTTCACACACTCCCCCGCGCGGCACCACTGAAACACAGCAGGGCAGCAAACCTGCTTACTCACTAAAAACTGAGATCCCCTCCATGTGAGAAAACACCACGCCTCCGAAACCCAATTTTTGTTAATTTACACAAAAGTAGACTATTTCGGGGTGTGTAAGTTTGCTAACTCTGGTGACATTGGTGACATTCCTTCCATATCCAACCTGACACTGCTATGGCTCTGGGGTTTGGATTTTACCCTAAACTTCCACGTGAATGTGTTCAGTGGAGGTTCTCTAAATTCCCAGAAAAAGGATGAATTCACATGGCTCATGGAGAAACCTATCTTCTGCAAACTGTTTAATGTGAGTCTCTTTCTGAAAGGCAGTATTTCCTGGCTCTGTAGTTTTGAACTTCAGGGTTGGGATTGGTGCTTGGAGATGATACAGCTGGTGCCACGTGAGAGAACTTTGGCTCTTTCTGAGGATAAGAGAAAGCCAATCCTCGAAAATAATTTCCCAACGTGTGTGGCACAAACCCTGGGGCAGGAGATGTGACTTAATGGTCCTGATCACAGCAACTCTTTCAGTTCGTACAATAAGACTAGAGAGAAAGCCTTAGGCTGTGGCTGCTGGTCCTGAACACCTCTCCTAACACTTGCCAGTCTCTCCTGTTAATGAAGATCAGGACGAAGGCTGGCGCTCTTAACCGCTAGTATTGTTCCCATTAAAATCATCTTACGACAGCCTTTTCTGCACGGCAAGTGATCCTGTTTTTCCATTTACGGTCTACTGATATAAAAGTTTTAAGTAAATTCACCCATGTGACAAAAGGAGTTAGTTTAATAAAAATATTGAGTAAATGATTCCTGTATAAGAAAAACAGGAGAGAGCTGAACATATCCCTCTGTGCCTTAAGTGGGCTCCATGGAATTTCTGGGATGGCCCGGGGGTGCTTCAGGGGCTCCTGAGTGCAGTGCAGACCACCTTTCAGAAGAGGTGCCAATGTGCAGGGGATGTGGGGTTGCCTGCTGGGGGCAGTGAGAAGCTGGGTTACCTTGTCTGCCCCACACTCTGTGCCATCCAGGGGAGGGTCCAGCTTGGTTTTGCAGGATGTATCTCCTTCCACCAGGCACCACAGTCCAGCGCACATCAGATGCTGCTGACAAGGGAAGGAACGTGACTGCCGAGAACTCCGCACACAGGTCACAATGGGGCCGGAAGGATTTGGGATTTGAAACATGAGGGGAAGAAGGAGGGTCATGTATCTGGATATCAAAAAAAATAGATGCATCATTTCAACTAGTTCATTTAGCTCAACAAAATTCCATGCATTTACTCCTAGGAGGGCTCACCTCCTGGGGGTTGAGCTCAGCAGTTCCTGCACTAGCTATTGAGGGCCTAGGAGGCATCCGATGCAGGCTGGGGCCTGGGAGCCCTTAACAAGCAGATACATTCAATGTAGGAAGGTACAAGGCAGATTCCCACTGGTCCTACAGAGCGCATGGGAAAAGAACCTCAGCAACCAAGCCTCCTCAGGGCGGGCTCGCTCTGGAGCTGAGGCTGGTGCAGCTGCTATGCGGCCTCAGGAGTGAGAACCCAACAGGTGATGTAGGCTCAGGGCTGCCCTGGGGTTAAAGAGGCAAACTTCAATCCTCCCTGAGGTCACCTGCTTGCTAGCTCCGCTGAGCCACCTGTGATTTCTTATAGTATTTCACCTAGAGAGTCTCTTACCATCCACGAATATACAATTAAAATAATTCTACTAAAACAGGAAAAAGCATTTAAAAACACAGACTCCCATTTTCCCATTTGTATTAATGGGAAATTTGGACATGGGTAAAGTACTCAGAATGAGACACTTTATCAAAATAACTGAAGCAGACATGGCTGGTGTCCTCCCCATCTGCCTCAGTCTCCCCTGCAGGACTCAGGGCAGACACCATCCCCCCACAGGTCCTGCTGCTTCCCTGATCTGCCTGTCAGAAGCTCTTCTCTGGCCACGGAGCAACCCTTGACCACAAGGGATGGGAGCTGGACACCCGTCCCTGGGTGGAATGGCTCTGAGGCAAGGTCCCAGGGGTGGTCTGTTGTCCGCCCACCAGTGCACCTTGCTCGATCGCCCCTCATTTCCCTGCCCCCTCACAGTGCTTCCTGGGATCACTTCCCAGATAAACTCCTTGCACCCAAATCCTCGCCTTGTGGTCTGAAAATTGAGAACAGATGTACTTAAGGCTCTTGGAAAGACGCAGTGCTTCCAGGATGCCAGACCCAATCATGGCGACAATGCCTGAAGGCTCCATCCTCCACGGTGCAGCCGTGGACCGGAGGGTACACCTCAGGCAGGGTCCCCACGTACAGCTCAGGGCAGTCCCTGCGGGGCTCGTGAGGGTGTGAGGACTCAGTATAGAGGCCGGCTGTTCCAAGTAATCGCGAACATCTGCACAGAGGAGACGCGCAACTGTGCTGTCCAAAGTTGGAAAATGTTTACATGTTGAAGGGACAGAAACAAAGGCGCAAAGGGAGGGAAAGCAGAACCGCAGGCTTGACAATGAGCTCAGAACAGCCCACAGCCCTTTTTCATTTTTCAAGTATGTCAGAGCTGCTCTGTGCCCCTAAAGAAGTTGATGAGTCGAGTGGAATTTTGCACATTTGGGTTCAGAAAAGCCTCCACATTCCCATTATTGTCCTTCTCTCAGTGGAGTGGTAACAGGATGAGTGGCTGGAGCACAGCACCAGCTGGTCCCCATAAAGACCAACGGCACCTTGTTAAGTGTGTGATTTCATGCACTTTGACCTAAGAGCTCTTCCAGAGCATGGTGTCAAGTGTGTGGACACGTATTCGCGAGACAAGGCGGGCCCAGGAGGTGAATTTATGGGCTAGCAGTGTTTAGGATTAGGAAACCTAATTGCCCCTTAGGAGAGAGAGGAAGACAGTGGTGTGTGAGCTTTATAGACAGTGTTTTCTCGTAACTTTTCTAATCATCAAAGAAAAGGAGAATGAGGTCAGGCAAAGATTTCTTAAACGGAACAAAAAAAGTACTAGCCATAAAGGAAAAAAATTTATGAATTATACTATTTATTATACTATTATACTAATTATACTATTAATCATACTATTTAATATTAAATATTAAAATGAGCTGGAGTAGGGAAATGTTAAAATGAAGAACTTTTTTTTTTTTTGGCTGCGCTGGGTCTTCATTGCTGCGTGCAGGCTTTTCTCTGGCTGCGGCGAGCAGGGGCTACTCTTTGTTGCAGTGCGCCGGCTTCTCATCGCGGTGGCTTCTCTCGTAGTAGAGCACGGGGTCTAGGTGCGCAGGCTTCAGTAGTTGCAGCACACGGGCTCTGTAGTTTCGGCACACAGGCCCCAGAGTGAGCGGGCTTCATTAGTTGTGGCGCACGGGCTCAGTAGTTGCAGCTTGTGTGCTCTAGAACACTGGCTCAGTAGTTGTGATGCACGGGCTTAGTTGCCCCGCGGTATGGGGGATCTTCCCGGACCAGGGATTTAACCCGTATCCCCTGCATTGGCAGGCGGATTCTTAACCACTGGACCACCAGGAAGTCCCAAAATGAAGGACTTCTGTTTATCAAAGACAACTGTAAGAAAGTGAGAGATGTATGCAATGGGAGAGAGATTTGTAAGGCACAGAACCAACAAAGATTTGTATCCAGAATATATATAAAACAAACCCCTAAAACTCCTACTGATCAATCAAGAAAAAGACCCAAATAGAAGAATGGGCAAAAGATTTGAACAAACATTTCACATAAAAGGATATATAAACATATAGGATGGCCAGAAAACATGAAAAGATGCTCAGTTTCATTAGTCATCAGAGAAAAGCAAATTAAAACCAACCAGCTAAAAAATAGAAACAAACAAAACCAACCAGCTACCTCTTCACGCTGACCAAAATGGCTAGAATGAAAGAGATGGAGAATACCAAGTGTCAGCAAGGATGTAAGAATACCAAGTGTCTCATAAACTGATGATGAGATTCTTAGTTCCACAACTTTGGAAAACTCTTTGACAGTGCTTACTAAAGCTGAAGAAATGCAACACCAGCAATTCCACTCCTAGGTTTGTATCAAACAGAAATGTGTGTGTACGTTCACCAAAAACATTGTCAAGAATGTTCACAGCCACAGTATTTGTATTAGTTCCCAAGATGGAAACAACCCAAGCACCTACCAACAGCAGAACAGGTAAATTATGGTCTATTAGAACAATGGGATACTATACGACTCCATGTATATGAAGTTCAAAGATGAGTAAGAGAAAACTACAGTGTTGGGAGTCAGTTTAAAAACAGACAACGAGGATGAGCAGAAAAGGTGACTGTAAAGCTGTAGCCTCTGACCTCAGCTTGGCCACCAGCATTGCTCTGTGCGCCCAAGCCAAGCAACTGCCTTTCTGTGATTCATTTTCACAGCTGAACAAATGGGGTGGACCACACCAATGCTTGTCACTGTGATGACTTCTAGATGGATAGCTGGCATTCACGTCACGCTTTACAAATGACAAAGTGCTCTGACGTCTGTCATCCTGAGGCTCATGAAAGCCCTGGGAGGCAGGGCTTTCTCTATTTTTTCCCACTTTTTGTTTTTTCTTTTTTTGAAGTAGATGAGTTTATTACTCATAGGTCCTGCAATAATTAGAGCAAGTCTTAAGGGCTCACTCAGGGAGGCCAAGGCAAGATGCAGGCAGAGAGGGGCAATACTTGGACTCATGCCTTTATTAGCGACCATAGATGAAATTCTTTGGGTTTCTCCAGTTGAGTGTGTACTGTTAAATTAGAACCAAAATGTGCAGTATTTTCTTTCTTTTTAAAAAATTTTTTATTGGAGTATAGTTGATTTACAATGTTGTGTTAGTGTCAGGTGTACAGTAAAGTGAATCAGTTATACATATACATATAGCTACTCTTTTTTAGATTCTTTTCCCATATAGGTCATTACAGAGTACTGAGTAGCATTCCCTGTGCTATACAGGTCCTTATTAGTTACATATTTTATATATAGTAGTGTGTATATATCAATCCCAATCTCCCAATTTATCCACCCCCTTTCCCCCCCAGTAACCGTAAGTTTATTTTCTACACCTGTGACTGTATTTCTGTTTTGTAAATAAGTTCACTTGTACCATTTTTTTTTAAGATTCTACACATAAGCTATATCATATGATATTTGTCTTTCTCTGTCTGACTTCATTCAGTATGACAATCTCTAGGCCCATCCATGTTGCTGCAAATGGCATTATTTTGTTCATTTTTGTTGTTGTTGTTGTGTTGGGTCTTCGTTGCTGCACGCGGGCTTTCTCTAGTTGCATCGAGTGGGGGCTACTCTTTGTCGCAGTGCGCGGGCTTCTCATTGTGGTGGCTTCTCTTTGTTTCGGAGCACGGGCTCTAGGCGTGTGGGCTTCAGTAGTTGTGGCACACAGGCTTACTTGCTCCACAGCATGTGGGATCTTCCCGGAGCAGGGATCGAGCCCGTGTCCCCTGCCTTGACAGGCAGATTCTTAACCACTGCGCCACCAGAGAAGTCCCTATTTTGTTCTTTTTATGGCTGAGTAATATTCCATTGTGTGTGTGTGTATACATATATCTTCTTTATCCATTCCTCTGACAATGGACATTTAGGTTGCTTCCATGCCTTGGCTATTGTAAACAGTGCTGCAGTGAACATTGGGGTGCATGTATTTTTTCGAATTATGGTTTTCTCCGGATATATGACCAGGAGTGGGATTGCTGGATCATATGGCAGTTCTATATTTAGTTGTTTAAGGAATCTCCAGACTGTTCTCCATAATGGTTATACTAATTTACATTCCCACCAACAGCGTAGGAGGGTTCCCTTTTCTCCACACTCTCTTCAGCATTTATTGCTTGTAGATTTTTTAATGATGGCCATTCTGACCGGTGTGAGGTGATAACTCATTGTAGTTTTGATTTGCATTTCTCAAATAATAATAGTGATGTTGAGCATATTTTCATGTGCTTTTTGGCCATTTGTGTGTCTTCTTTGGAGAAATGTCTATTTAGATCTTCTGCCCTTTTGATTGGGTTGTTTGTTTTTTTTGATATTGAGCTGCATGAGCTGTTTGTATATTTCCCACTTTTCCAACGAGGAGGCAGATGTTTGTGGACACCAAGGGCCCTGAGCTGGGTCAGAAACACAGGACTGGGAGTTTACTTATCAAGGTTCATATTCTGGTTCTTGACCCATGTGGTGCCTACACAGGTGCATTCACTTTATAAAAACTGATCAAGCTCTAAACTTAGGGATTTATGTACTTTTCTGTATGCATGTTATAATTCAATAAAACTATTAAATAAGTAAATAAATGCTTAGACAGTGATGTAAGGTTATCTGGACTCAACTTATCACAAGGTAAAAGCAGGGAAATCAGAGCTTCACAAGGAAATATAAGGATAAAACATACGTGCAGGAAGTCATACCTCAAACAGGAGAGAGACTCTGCATGGTGAGCAGTCTCTGTAAGTTGGGACACGGACACACACACACACACACATACACACACACACCCCACACACCCCTCTCATAAGGAGAGTTTCTGATAGCCTGGAAGCAGCCCTCCTTCTGCCTGATGTGAACATCCTGTAAATAGCTGGTCCAGGAATAACTCAGAGGTGAACAATAGTAGAAAAGAAGCAGTGCAGGATCTATACTAAGATACTGTAAATAAAAAAAGGAGAAAAAACAGGAGGGAGAAAGCAGATGAAGAATACTCATCAGACAATATGATCATGGAATGGCTAAAAATAATGTGCAAGCATAGTACTATTAATGTTTTAAAAACACAGTAATTGTGTCTTTTCTTTTGCATTTGCAAAAAGCTAATACACAAGAACTAAGGGAAAAGACAGTCATGTCAAAGGAGATAAAATATGAGCTATTAGAACTTGATCAAGAAATGTAACAGAAAATAAAATCAGATGACCAATGATAACTAAAGTAAAAGCAGCATAAAGAAAAGACACACTACTGAGCACACAGGGAGGTACATGGAGTTGATGATTGAGAAAAAGTGAATACAATAAAAATAGAAATGAACAAATAATTCAAAACAATTAAGAGGAAATGACAGATATGGAAGACACATAAAGGAGAGCTGACATAAGCATAAGTAGGAAGCAGGCAGGATGGACTTTCTCTATTTTTCCACTTTTCCAGTGAGGAGGCAGATGATTGTGGAGGTCAAGGACCCCAAGCCGGGTAAGAAGCATGGGACTCTTAAAGAAGAGAACTAAAGTAATGTAACAGGAGAGGTATTTGAATATAAATTCAAGACCTATCCTGAAATGAAAGAAGATCTCAGACTCAGATTGAAAAGCAAAGCCCTGTTCCAGGGAAAAAGACAAAGAATGATGAACACAGAGGCATGTCCCAATAAAGTTACTGGATCTCAGATAAAGAAAAAAGATATTTAAGGCAGCCAGCCCACCGCTCCCTCCCCCCAAAAAAGAGACCAGGTCACGGATGATGGGAAAAGATATTAAGCTACAAGCACATTTCTCTACAGCAGCATTCACTGCCAGAAGGCAGTAATGTTTAGAAAGATACAAGGAAACAAAATGTGACCCAAGAATTTACTAGCAACTGAACTGTTGCTCAAGTATTTAGGTAACAGAAAAACATTTTTGAACATATAAAGAGTTAAATCATCTTTTGGAGAAAATACTAAAGGATGAACTTCTGTCAACAAAGAAATGGATGGAAAACTCATGATAAAAGGATTGGAAGTGAGCACTGATCAAAGCATCGAACAAAAAAAATGGAGGGTTGAAGCTGGAGAACAGAATGCAGATGATACACCCCAGGTGAGGCAGAAATAATATTGATAAGAACAGCCTGGAAAAGAAGGTGCAGTGGGGTGGGGGCAATAGGAGATTGTCCATATATCCCAATTTCGTCATCTTTTCTAGCTGGGGGAGGAGAAAACACAACAGATAAACATAACTGAGATATAAGAAATTTTAAAGGTAAAATGTTAACCACTAAGAAAAAGAATAAAATTGAGTGGTGGAGGGAATGGAAAGGAAGGGCTTGGAGGTGGAAATGCATTCATTTCATCATGTTCACGGAGTTAGGAAACAGTAGAAACTCTAAAGAGAAGTGTGCCTGAGGCACTTTTGCTTCTGGCAAATGTCAGAATAGATACCCTGAGGGAGGCTGGGCTGCTCCTCCACTATACAAATAGCAAGGTGTTGTAATAAAACACAATTCTTACTGCTGAGCTCATCAGAAGTAAAAAGAACTATTCAAGGAAGCAAATACAAAATACACACATGGCTATATTTATACCTACTTACAAACATATTCCAATCTGTGTTAAGCACATACAAGGGGTGCATTTCCCTGAGGGCCGGCACTGATCTTGAAACTAGAGTTGGCAGAATAAGTTTTGGGCTGGCGGCAAGGTCACAAGCTCTACCTGAGACACCCAGATTAGACCAGGGAATCTGGAAGACTGTTTACCAGTCCTAGAAGGATTGGTGGCATCTCCTGGCTTTCACTGAGATAAATACAAATTCTCCCTGAAGAAAAGCAATCACCACTCAGGCTCTCAGAATTTCATGCTTATCATCAATAAAATGTAAACTCACAATCAAGCATGGAAACATGAGTGACAGATGGCAGAAACAACAAGCAAAAGATTTAAATTCTCAAAGTGTTTTGATAATAGAGTTATCACACACTGAATATACAATAACTCTATAAAATGTCTTAAAAAATAGAAGATGAGATCACATAAACAAGCTATCAGCAAGATACTATTGAATATGATCAGGCAAATTTGGAAAAAAAACTAGAAAGAACTTTAAAAAATCAATTATATAATTGTTGAAGAAAATCAATGGTTTTTGGCACCACTGAAAGAGAGATTTAGTGACTAGGAAATAGATATGAAGAAATTATACAGAATGCAGCATGGAGAGAAAAGGAGGAGGGAAATAAAAAAAGTGGGTTAAGAGATATGATAGACAGAGTGAGAAATACTGATGGATGTGTCTAATCATAGTCCTGGAAAAAGAGAATAGAAAGAATGGGACAGAGGCAACATTTGAGAAGAAACTAGCTGATGTAGAAGATATACCATGTAGAATAAAGAGTTCCCTGACTTAGTGATAGGAGACAGTCTCAGTATCCCTGTCTCCTGATATTCATGCCCTGTGTAACACTTTCCCCTTGGCATGAAACAAATGGCTTGCTTTTAATCCACAGGATGCAGTAAAAGCAATAGAATCTCAGTTTAAGCAACTCCTGGGTCAAAGGGAAAGTCGTAACCAAAGTTGCAGATAAAGAAGAAAATAATAAAGGCGAAAGCATAGATATCGTGACAAATGGAGTGCTTTAAGGAATATTCAGAGTCTCAAATACTCATATCAATAAACAAGAAGAAAATAAATTAAGTGTCCATTTCAAGAAGTTTGAAAGGGAACAATATTTTCTTATAGAAAACAGAATAAATTAATAAAGATAAAAGGAGAAACTTATTATTTAGGAAACAGAAAAACCATAGAAAAATATAAGAGTTGGCTCTTTGGGGGGAAAAAAATGACTGGATAAACCATAATAATCATCTAGATCTCTCCATGGATGCTAAAAAGACATTTAATAAAATTCAATCACAATTTCTTATTAAAACTCTTAACAAAATAAAATATAAATAAATGGATATTTCCTTAACTTGATAAAATATCTATCTCATGGGGAAACATGAGAAGCATTCTTATTAAAGTCAGGAAGAAGAAAAGGGTGTCCATTATCACAACTGTTAGTGTTATTTTAGGTGAGAGAAAGCATTAGGGGCTAATATGGAGTTATATAACTAGAAAACCCAAATGACTCAACTGTTATAATCTCTAAAAGAATTCAGTAAGATGGCTAAGTATAAAACTAAGATACTGTAATCAAAGCTCTTTATGAATACAAAATACAACCAATTTCAAAGATGGAATAAAAGGCCCATTAAATAGGAAAAAAACATTCCATAGGAATAAATATATTAAGAAACTTGTAAGATCTACATTAAAATAAAAACAAAAAACTTTAAAATTCCCCTGAGTCAGGGAGGGAAGTCATCTTGAATGGATGTAAAGGAACACTATGTAGAAAGACTTAAAGTATAAAATTATATATTTTTCCCTAAGTTAATCTATAAACTAATGTAACGGAATTTAAAATACCAATGCAATTTAGAATTAAACAACCAGATTCTAACGACCATATGGAAAAATAAACAAGAAATAGTAGCCAGTACAATTGTGAAAAAGCATATGTTTAGTGTATTAAAATATTTTATAAAGCCACAGTATGTAAATATTAAGAGGTACATGATTACACTAGTGGAACAGACTGGAAAATCCAGAAATATTAAAAAAATATAAAAATATATTAAAAAATGAGACATACAGAAATGTATATTATAAAGATGGCATTTCAAATTTATGGGGAGAATTAAATTATTCAATAAATGGTATGGAGCCACCTGAGTAGCCATCTGGAAGGAAAGTGAGGTTGGACCCCTACCTCACACCCTACCCTAAAATAAATGACTGCTGGATTAAGGATTTAAACATAAAAATTAAACCATAAAAGTACTAGAAGAAGCCATAAGAATTAAATTTATTTACAGTTTAGGAGCTGGAAAGACCTTTCTAAACATGGCACAAAACCAGAAGCCTTAAGAAGAGACATATATTTCACTTTACACACACACACACACACACATGCACACTTCTGCCTGACATAAAATATGATAAACAAAATAAAAAACAAATAAACTGGAAAAAAAGAACATTTGCAACTCATATTTCAGCTAAAGAGCCAATTTCCTTAGTAATTAAAACTTCTAACAAATTACTAAAAAAAATCAATAATACAATATAAAAAAGATTTAAGAAGACAGTTCACAGAAAAGATAACACAACTTTAATTTTTTATATATTTTTAATATATGAAGAAATGCTCAAACTTATTACAAGAGAAATGCCATTCAACTTGCAACAGGCTCATTTCTTGACTGTTCATATTGGCACAGCTCAGATAGACTGGGAGAAGGTGTGGGAATCGGGCACCTCCAAGTGGTGTTTGTGGGATGGTAAACAGATAAGCTTTTGCGGGAGGTCAATCTGGCAACATCTATCAACAATGGGGCATGAACCTGATTTCACATAAAGTTAAAAGACAGGCAGACTAATCTGTGGGATCAGAAATTAAGATAGTAATAATCGCTGGGGGTTAGTGAACAGAAGGGGGCTTTGGGGGGGGCTGCTGGAATTGTTGAAACGCTGTACTTCTTCATGCTGGTTATTCTGGTGTGTTCAGTTTGTGGGCAATGAATGTGACTGTACATTTATGATTTGAGCACTTTTCCGTGTATTTCACATTGTGTTACAGGTGAACAAAATTACAAAAAAATATATATGTGCAAAAATGACCTTTAACCCACTTCTAGGTATTTACCTTATACATTAATGGCTTTCAATTGGGGGCAATTTTGCACACACACCCTCCACCCCACCCCAGAGGAATTTGGCAACATCTGAAGACTTTTTTCGGTTGTCCCAAATAGGGGGATGCTCCTGACTTACAGCCAGTAGAGACTAAACATCCTACTGGGCACAAAATAACCCCACAACAAAGAATGATCCAGCCCCAGATGTCAATAGCGCTGGGATCAGGATACTCGGATGCAGATGAACTCAAAAGTAATAACAAAAGGAAAACCAGTATGTTACAGTGGAGAAGACTGCAAGACACCACCTTAACCAGGTGACTGAGAGTAACAGCACCAGTAATAAGACCACGGCATCTCTGTGGTCTCCTTGATAATGCATAACCCCAATCCAAGCACCGAGAAAACATCAGACAAACCCAAACTGGTACTCTTCAAGTGTCAAGGTCATGAGAGACCCAGAAAGACTGGGGAACTGCCACAGATTGGAGGAGACAAAGGAGACCTGACAACTAAATGCAAAATGGGACCCTGGTACAGAAAAAGGAGAATAGTGAGGAAACTGGTGAAATCTGAAATGTATGTTAGTTAATATCATACCACAGTAATTTCCTGACTTTGATAATGTAAGATGTGAACAGAGAAGGAAGCTGGGTAAAAAGTGTATACTTTCTGTACTATTTTTGTAACTCTTCTTTAAGTCTAAAATTACCTCACAATAAAAAGTTTTAAAAATAACACGATCTGTGGTAAAAAAAATAAAAAATCAAACATGGGGCAACTCAATTTTCATTTGTATTAAACAACTCTAAAATGTACTGTTAAGAAAAAAAAGGCAAGATGCACTGATGTCAGTATGGTAGCATGCTAATATTAGCATGAAAAAGGAAACATATAAATGGTTAATTTTGGATTTTATACCTTGGGCATATATTGATTATTCAGAAAATAATTCTGAAAAGTCACACAGATAACCAACCAACCATCTGTGGTGGAGATGGTCTTTGTTGTAATTATTTAGTGCTCACAGTGCATATTTACAAAGAATTGATTAGACAAATTAAAAATGGCAAATGTGGCTTTTCCAGGGTGAATTCTTTCTTTTCACCCTCAATGCCACTGCCTTGTTTTATCCTCTTCCTCTCTCAGCTGGACAGCTGCAATAATTCCTCAAAGGTCTTCTTGACTATAATCTTTTTCATGCTCAACAAACTTGCAAAATCTTCTGAAAACACAGATCTTAACTTAAACCATACGTCACTCCCTTCAGGACTAAAACCCCTACGACACAGCTCCACCTTTGTTTCGCTCCTGCCCTTCACTTTTCCCTGTCTGCACCTGACCACCCATAGTCCACAGACACTCGGTGACCTCGCTGGCCCTGCTCCAGGCCCACCTCCCTGCAGGCTGTTCACGCCTACTGGAGACAGAGCATGGAGAGCGAGCATGACCTGCTGCCTGCCCTCAAGAGAACTCAGGCCAGGGAAGGGACCAGGGCTAAATTATCTTAACAGAGAGCCAGGAAATCACCTGCCATATTCTTCCCCACCCTTGTGAAGTCTTTCCTCCTTTTCTCCATTCCCACCAGGAAGAACCCTGATGGGTTCTAAGAGTGCTCCAACCTAACTGGTCCTGTGGCTGACAGTCCCATGTGTCTCACCTCCCACACCCCCACCCCTCGATCCTGAACTCCCAGGGGGCAGCAGCTGTGTCTTATCGCCTCCTCATCTCATTAGCACACATCTGGCAGCACATGGTACAGACCCAAAGAAGACATGCTGAGTGAATCAACCAATGAATGAATGAACAAATAAATTCATATGTCAAGCAGTGCAAGGCTTCAGCAGAGACAGAGAAAAGCTGACACATTCTAAGCATTTACCCAGCCCAGGCATCAGGCTAAAAGCTTTACCAGAATTCCTCACTACTACTCACACAACTTCATGAGACAGAAACACTATCACTACTCACGTTTTGCAGACGAGGAAATAGAATTAAGTGGCCTGCCCAAGCCGCAGGGCTGGAACCTGTCCTGACCCCAGAACACACTCTTACCCATTGGTTATACTGCCTATGGGTCCCCAATTTCCTCTCCCCACTCCCCACCCCCCAACCTTCGATCTTGCATCCTGTCAGCCGGCCCTCAGAGCTCATCCCTGTTCCTTATTTGCGGTGGAATGGACTGCTCTGTGCCCTCTGCCTAAGGTGTTTTATCAGCAAGCATTGTTGGGTAGCTTAATCTTTGACTTAAATGAAATGGAAAGCCGTGGGTCCAGTCCAAAGAGCAAGGAAAAGAAAATGGCTCCCTGGTTCTAGCATCTGTTACCTCACTAGCCACATTTAAGGTTTGTTGAAAGTCGTGCGGAGAACATTTTGCCACAGAAGTCCTCAAGGTGCTGCATGACAAATAAGGCTGGGCTGAGCTTCCTTCCTTGGAGTACCATGGAAATGCGGGGAAGGTCTGAATTTCCCAGGACAAAGACATGACTGCTCACGCCTTCAAGGCTTTGTCGTTTTCTTCACCTGGTGGTCTCCCTCCTAAGTACTCTCAAGGTTATTTTGACACTCTTCATGCACTGTTTGGAGAGCAGCTCTGATTCAAGACAATACTGAAGGGAACGGTTATGTAAAAGTCCTCAGAAATCTGTTGCTGATAACATAAGCCAAAAGGGAGATAAAATGCTAAGAGCTGGATGAAAAATTATTCATCCAAAATTTCCACACATAACTACTGTGGTTTGAAGCCTTACCCCAGGCCAGCGTGCCAGCCCCACTTCTGGAAGGCCGGTCACTCCTTCCATGTTCCTGAAGGTTGCAGAGTCTGTCACTTGGCTGGGGACACTTGGGGTGGGTGCTGCTGGGTGAGGGTAGGGCTGGGGCACTGGGCACTCAGCTGGCAAGGAGGGTGGGCAAGAAGTGAAGGATAACACACAACTTGCAAAGTCTGGAGAGCTCTGTGAGGAGGCAGTCCACTGCAAAGGTTCAAACACTTCCGGAAAATTGGGGCCATCTACTGCCGAAGTTCAGCAGTTCTGAGAGAGGTGGCAGATGCTGGGCAGGAAGACGAGACTGAGGCAGGCAAGGCGGCTTTCGACCTGGTGTCCAGCCAGGCCCTGTCTCTCTGAGAGGAGCAGGGCAAGGCTCCTGTTCCACCAGCCACCCCACCCCACCGCTCCCGGCCAGGTACACTGGCATTAAAGGGGTAGGTTTCATTTAGATCAGAAGTTCCCAAACCAGGCTGAGCCTGAGAATCTCCGGGGAAGCTGAATAAAAAGAAATCGCTGAAGCCCGTCCCCCAGAGATTCTAACACAGAAGGTCCGGAGTGAGGCACACACACTGCTGCCATGCTCCGGAGGAGATTCTAATGACCCACCAGGTTTAGAAATGACCAACATTAGAGAAAAGAATACTGTTGGTTCCAAGGTGGAATTCCAACACCCTGAGCTTCCTGGACACCACAGGGATCTCCAACCATCAGGATGACCATGAGAGTCTCCCTGGGACTTGGGAAAGGACAGAAAGAGGCTTTCCAGCCTTGGGACTGGAAGCACACCAAGAGAGAGATACTGGACCCTGGAGAGCAATTCCTGGAGGTTACAGGCTCCCAGAGTGGCAGGAGGAGTGGTGAGGACAGACAGGGACAGATGCAGAAAAGGACCAGGCAATGAGACTGTCAGCTAAACAGCATCTCCTCTACCGCTGACTCCAGGAAATGAGTTGATGGAAAAAATGATATAGCTAACGTTTACTGAGCACCTACTGTGTGCTAAGTGCTCTAGTTCATTTGTTACTTAACTCTCATAACAACTCTATGCTCTGTAAGTAGAATTATTTTTCCCATTTTGCAGATTAGAAAACGGAGGCATAGAGAGACTACGTAACATGCTCAAGAGATGGAGGCAGGACATGACCCTGGGCAGCATGACTGGAGAACCCATCTTTTTAACCACTGTGTGATATGGACAGCACCTCCATGGTGTGCTGAAGGCCAGGAGAATTAAATGGAAAAGAGCAAAGGAGCGAACATTAGGTAGAAAAGAATGCATAAGACCCTCTAATGCTGATTACCATTCTAGACACTGTTGCCTTCCTGCAACAACTGGCTTATAGCTTCTCTGCTCAATATTTTTTTTAAAAAACAGCATAATATGCACATCTCAGTCCACTGTGCACGCCATGACACATTGGCACATCCCTGCTCAAGTCAACCAATGAGGCTGTTATGCATCACTTCCCAGCACCTTCCTTTCCCTGTGGGGCAGTCAGGCATGGGCTTTGGAGCAGTGATGGTGGCATGTTTTGCTGAGATGCAGGAAGGATCGAGGGACGAGTGGTCATTACATAGCACCTTTCAACTAAGAATCTCCAGGAACCAGGTGAGGAGGGGGGACAGATAAATTTCTCTTTCATATTGAAAAGGGTTGAGGGCTTTGTGATGCCATGATCCTTGGCAGAACGTTGCCCTAACTCCCCACTTCTTGCTTCTGTCTCCAGTAGCAATGGCACACTCTTCCTCTCAGCTGATAATAACTACTTCCGGCCTTCTCACCCTCTGTTTCACCTGGCAGAATATCTGAGCTTAAATAGCTTTAAGTCTTGTTAAATAATGACTTTGCTTTGCAAGTGACTTTGCTGACGTAGACAGGAGGAACTTGTAATCATAAAAAAAGATGGATTGGGCTAATTGCATAAAGTTCATTTCCCCTTTCTAATAAATATTTACCATCCAATGTTTATAACTTTTAATGTTTGGACTTTCTTGAAATGCTTTATTGAATTAAAACCATCACATTACCATTGGCTAAAAGAGGAGACAGCTATATTTGCCAATAACTTCTGCAACAAATGCCAGCTATTGATGCCAATTTTTTTTCCTTTGGTAGTTCATATTTCCACACACAGCTTTGTGCCTTACAATACCCGCATTCTGCAGACAGACATGAAAGATGCAATGATGATGGTGTGGGGATCTCCAGAGCCCTAGAAATGAAAATGGACTGTATCTTAATTTTTCTTCATTCTCTGGTATGCAAATGTTTGAGAGAGCAGAAATATTTGAAGCTAGGCTGCTCCCAAAGCAACTGTAATGTTTTTCCAAAGTAATTTACCCTATACCCTTGGATAAGGAAGTGGCTCTTAATTTTGTCTGGTCTTAAAATGGTTACGAATTGTGAATGCCAAAAGAAGAACACACACAGAAGCCCAATCAGAAGGAAGTTCAGTATTGGAAATTCCACCTAAAGAAGAAGAATAGTCACAGAAAGGCAGCCCTTCCCTTGGGGAGCAAATGTTGACTGGCCACTGCCTAGCAACCAGCACCTGGCCTTGTACTTTGAAGTATATGGTGGAGCCTGTGAACACTTCTCAGAATAATACTGGTCAGTGAATAATTATAAAAT
The DNA here is from genome assembly GCF_005190385.1 of Monodon monoceros. Taxonomy (NCBI): domain Eukaryota; kingdom Metazoa; phylum Chordata; class Mammalia; order Artiodactyla; family Monodontidae; genus Monodon; species Monodon monoceros. The sequence continues at coordinate 50,371,114 of NW_021703778.1, forward strand.
ACATAAGTTTAGCAAAAAAAAATTAAGTTCAAATATAATGCAAAATACAAATTTTTAATATAGTAACACATGTGTTTCCTTGTCAACACATTATATAAGATCTGGCCCTAGGTCTAATAACGACTGTAATTTTGAACTAGTCATGAGTGTAAATGATAAGTTCAAATAGCTGCTCAGCTTTCATGCAGTATGAAAAGGATCTGTGACTCCTAATCACGTGACAGTCACAGGTACTGCTGAGACTGCTGTGGCTTGTTGCCCACACTCATAATGGAAGGAAATACTCATTTTGGTTACAGGTTGGAGAAAAATAAGGATGTGATCTTTTCCCTATCCCTATTCACAAATCCTCTGAAATCTATCTGCAGACCCTAGCTCAGAACCCCTGCTTTTACACAATAACAAAGATGCGTCCATGAGAAACGTGATCCCCTGAGACCGTATCCTCTACCTTCCGCCAAGGATAAGATTTTGTTCCTCGTAAGAGGCGGCAGCAAAATGAAAACTGCCCACCAGTAGTCATGGTGGTTAGTATTTTTCTCAAAATACAATCTATCCAGTTTCTTTTCTTCTTATTTTTATGGTCTGTATTCCAGAAAAAGAAAAAGAAAACGTTCAACTCCTGAAGCAACAATGTGTTTTGTGGTTTCATTCCCTTGGCAGTGTCCACACTGTGTTACACCCCATTATTATTTTCTTTTCTGTAATAGGCTTATAGTTCTAGAAATGTTTTAAGACAGAAGATTCACACACATGCACGCACACACAACCCACTTGCCTCATTAATGTTTCTGTGCTTTTCCAAGCTACCCCCGAAGGCCCGGTGCAGGAATGCAAGCTGAGGGGGTTGCCAGGGAAGTCCTCCTCATGGACACAGCCTTGGGGGAGCCAGGGCTTGGGAACACAGACAGCAGCGTTCCCAACTGGCATGCATGTGTGTGGTTTTTAAGAAATTCCTCCAGATTTTTGGAGTTGTAATGTCTTCACGATATTCATTCCCCTAAAACGCCTGGCTATGAGTGTTGTCCTTCTTTTTCATGGCATCTAGTTGGTAGTAATTTTTTTTTCCTATTAAAAAGGTATAGAATTCTAAGGTGGCAGGCTTTTTTTCTTTCAGTGCTTTAAAGATGCTGCTCCATGGTCTTTCTTCACTTGCATTGCTTCTAATGAGAAATATGTTGTCGTTCCTACCTTGGCTTATCTCTACATAACTGGTCTTTTTTCCTCTGGCTCTTTTAAGATTTTCTCTTCTTCACCACTTTTAAGCAATTTGATTATGATGAGCTTTGGTCTGGATTTCTTCATGTTTCTTGGGGTTCACTGAGCATCTTGGATCTGTGGGCTTGTGATTTTCATCAAATTTGAAAAAACTGTCAGCCATTACTTCTTTAAATATTATTTTAGTCCTCTCTCACCTCCTTCAGGGCATCAATCACATGTCTTAGGCCACCTGAAGTCCCACAGTTCTCTTTGTTTTCAGTCTTTTTTCTCGTTGTATTTCACTTTGGAGAGCTTCAATTGCTTTATCTTCAGCAGTCATCTCTTCTGCAATCTCTCATTTGCCAGAAATCTCAAGCAGGGTATCTTTCATCTTAAATATTGTAGTTTTCATTTCTAGAAATACCAGTAGGATCTTTTCCATATCTTCCATATCTCTACTTAACATGTTCAATCTTTCTTTTTGCTACCTTCCTGAACCTGGAATATGGTTATAATTATTGTTTTAATGCCGTTGTCTACTAATTCTATCACCTGTGTCATTTCTAGGTCAGTTTTGATTGATTTCTCTCCTCATTACGGTTGTATTTTCCTGCTCCTTTGAAGGCCTGGTAAGTTTTTATTTGATGCTAGACATTGTGAATTTTATTTTACTGAGTGCTGTTTTTGTATTTCTATAAATGTTTCTGAGCTTTGTTCTAGGACTTGTCTAAATTACTTGGAAACAGTTAGATCCTTTCAGATTTTGCTTTTAAGATTTATTGGGTGGGACCAGATCAGCATTTAATGTGGGGCTAGTTTTGCCACTCTACTGATACAACACCTTTCTGTGTACACTACCTGATGCCCATGTGAGCCTCAGAGATTGTTCCCTCTAAGATTTTCAGATGGTTCTTTTCCTGGCCTTGGGTAGTTTTCTCACACACGTGTTTCTCAGTACTAAGCTGAAGATTCGTGCAGATCCTGTGCAGATTTCTCAGGTTCTCTCTTTGTAAAGCTCTTTTGTCTGTGGTACTCTACTCTGTGAACACTAGCTGCCTCAGCCCCCCAGTACTCCTGGCTCTGTTTCTTCAACTCAAGAAGTCTGCTGCTTCTTCACAGCCCTCCCTCTCTATGCCATAGCCTGGAGACGGCCCAGGCAGTAAGCCAGAACAATCAGAGGGTTCACCTCATTTGTTTCACATCTCCCAAGGATCACGGTCCTTCCTTGCTTGATGGCCACTGTCTTGAAAATTGCTGTTCCATATATTTCATCTGATTTCTTAGTTGCTTCAGGTGGGAAGATAAATCTGGTCCCTGATACTCCATCTTGGCTGAAGGCAGATGTCAGGATAAGAAATTTAAAGGCAATATTGGGACCATGATCATTTCACTACATGATATCCATTTCAATCCTCAAGGGCATTAAAGAATAATGATGGTTATAGAGATCAATTGGATTACACGACATTTCGGTTGGCGCTGAAGGTCTCTGGAGTTTTGTATAATGTTTAATTTTTCATGGCCCTGAGGAGTTCAATATAGAAAAATGCTGATCCTGGAGATGTACAAAGATAGATTAGTTCTGTGCCCCCATAGTGGGGAGCCAGTGTTATCCAGAAAGGTAACAGCAACACATTCATCAGCTCATATGATTGGGTGCTTACTTTGTGATAGGCCCAGTTCTCAGCACCTTACGTGTATTAATTCACCAGGAGTCTCCAATTTTAACAATGAGGGTATTAATTAATGCACAGAGAGGGACACGGCCACTAGGAAGCAGGCTGCAGTCTCTCACTATCAGACTCGTACTGTCTTGGGAGGAAGCCACAGGAAAGGTTTGTATGAACGCTTGCAAGATATTTGACAGAGTCTTACATGTATGTTGGTGAACCAGATAGAGAAATGTGGACTCGGGCTCAGAGAGCCAATTCATTTTACGGGGAGGCCTGTAAGGGTTTCTCCCTCGCCTGTGAACGTGTCCAGTATCATCAGTGGTTGGGTGAAGTCACATAAGAACTTAAATTTACTGTTAGGGTCATGAATGGATTTCAGAGCAACACATACTTGAATATCTACCATGTGCCAGGCACTGGCTGAGGCAGTTGGAAAATACTGTTGAGGAAAAGTAAGATTATTACCCTTGAAGGATTTAAAATCTAGAAGAGTGAGATTATCAAAACAATAGTCATATAAACAAGCAAATTATATAGAAGGTTAAAAGATGATAAGTTTATGAAAGCAGGGTTTTCCCTTAGGGGATCAGGAGATCTGGGTGCCACAAAGGTGGCAGGGGAGAGTTATCTGATGGAAATTTTAAATAGGGTGGTAGGCTTCCTTGAGGAGGTTACACTTGAACAAACAAACAGACAAACAAAAGACTCAAAAAAGATGAGGGGCTCAGTCACGTGGACAACTGAGAGAGGACCGTCCAAGTAGAGGAAACAGCCAGCAGGAAGCAGAGTGCATCCCCACCAGGAGCGTGCCCTGTGGGTTTGAGGAAGAGGAGGAAGGCAAGTAGAACTGGAACAGAATAGATGAAAGGGAGTGAATAAGGGGATGAGGACAGGAGGAAGAAAGGAACAGTACAACATATGTGTGCCTCCTGTTATGCTGAACATCAACTGAAACACAGACCTATAAGCGCACAAATGAGCAAAACACCAATCAAGCGAGCTTTACAATCCCACAGGGTGGTGCCTGGGTGAGATTCCAACGATGTGCCCCAGGCCTAGGGCAGCATCCCCAAGTCCTGGGTGCCAGCAGGCAACTGCCTCTCTCATCCACCAGTGTCTCGTTGATATTAGTATGACATTTTCCCCAGCATGAGAAGTTACCGCTTTCTAACTGGTATATTTGTGCTGAAGGAAGCACCACCAGCCTTGCAAGCAGGATGATCACCACCAGCTAAGGCTGATGCTGAGTCAGCTGAGCACCTCCACACCTCTAAGGAGTCACTCCTGCTGAGACAGGCTGGGACCTGGGACCTGGGACCCTCTGCTGCAGTGCTTGTACCTGGACAAATGTCTCCTCAAGCAACAAAATACAAAGAAACTATAAGGGAGTAAAAATAACTGCGTGCGGACTTCCCAGGTGGTCCAGTGGCTAAGACTCCATGCTCCCAATGCGGCGGGGGGGGGGGGGGGGGGGGGGGGCAGGTTCAATCCCTGGTCAGGGAACTAGATCCCGCATGCCGCAACTAAGAGTTCGCATGCCGCAACTAAAAGATCCCGCATGCAGCAACTAAGACCTGTCGCAGCCAAATTAATTAATTAATTAAAAACAAACAAACCATGTGCATGCGCAGTTGGGGCAAATTTGGTACAGCAAGATACAAAAAGACCAAAGCAAATCAACTGCCACTTCTGAAGAGCCAGGAGCAAAAACAGGGTGTCGGGAGCAGAAGCAGGATACTGCACATGCCCCCTGCATACAACACCACCAAAGGGGTGGTCAAATCACCTAGGCCACCCCTCCAGCCCAACCCCTGGATCCATCCCTACCCTCACCCCATATAATGAAACCTCAGGGAGCGAGCAAGCAAAGGAACCTGTTACTTGTTCTCACTACCCCCATGCTGTAGCAGGGGCCCCAATAAAGCCTCGCCTGAATTTCTTGTCTGGCCTCTGATCAGTTTCTATTGATTAAGGAGGCCAAGAACCCTGGTGGGTAACACTGCTAGGATTTGGGGAGGAAAATGTCAACTTTGTTTTGGTACTAGTGGAATTCTCAAGGAAAAGGCAAGCAGGAAGGCATATTTCGTGGTTCTTGGTGAGCTGTAGGAATAAATGTTCAGCTGCATTTTAACTTACAAAAGATCTCACTTTATATAGTTGTATTTTGAGCTTCTAGGGAGAAAGGAGCAACACAGCTGAGCTAAACATGCCTTGCTGACCTCTCACTGTCCTCTTCAAACAAAAAGTTGCTAATGAAGGAAAATAAAATACCAGGTTACCTTTCTCTCCTTTGGAATCTGTCTTTGAATGAATGGAGGCTGCCTTTTCTCCTGCAGGAATAGTCACACCTGGGCTTGGTCTTCAGCCCATCCCTTTCTGGCTGAGTGACCTTGGTCCATTACCAAGCCTCTCTCAGCCTCTGTTTTCTCAGCTGCTAAGTGGAGTTCAAAGCCCCTGCCCTCAAGGGTTGCAGTCAGGGTTTCACGTGACAGTGCATGGAAAGAGTCTAGCCTAGAAGATCATGAGCCACCAGTAGTGGTACCTCCCTCCTCCTATCTCTCCTCACCCAACTGATGTGCAACAGCCTGGCTCCTAGAAGGCAATGGCTGCGGCTCTTTGGGAGAAGGCAGCCTCTGTCCAGCTCCCACCCCAGTTAATCCTGTTGGCCAGGGAAGACTCCACAGTGGGCAGAGTGGCCACTGTGTGTCCGCTGACTCAGCTGGGCGCTTCCCTCTTCTCCATTCTGGGTGCCCGGGGCACTTCTACCCTTCTCGAATGCTCGGCATCCTCTACTGGGGTACCATGCACATGGATCTCCTGGTGTCACCACACCATCAAACGACCCTCTGAAACCTGCCCTCTCTGATAGTTCTGTGCCATCATGCACTTTAAGTGACTGAAGGCTGGGACAGACAAACAGGATGCCTCTTGGCCAGCCTATGGTACATGAATGAGTGCCTCAATGGTCAAGCCTCAATGGTCAAGGCTGATGGTGAGCACCAGACATCGTAGCAGACCACTGGGGATGATCGGATCCGGGGGCTGGTCCCATCTCCCCAGGGAGGTGTCCTTCAACCCAGCCGTGGCTGGGTGTGAAGTGGGAGACAGCTTCCTGTTACCAGGGCCTGGAAGAGATCCTTGCTGGCACCTCCACAGGGGAACGGAAGAGGAAGACTCAGGACAACCCTGTGAATAAATGCCCTTTGAGGAAACAGCTAGCAGGAGGTGCTAGGTTGGTTGTGAGGCACGGCCCTTTTCCATACTCCAAACAATGGCAGGCAGTGCTCCACCTGCAGATTCCACCCAGATTTCCTGAACCAATTCACGCATAGCCAGGAAACGCTCAAGAGGCAGCATCCCGCCTCCTGGAGTCCAGGCTGACCTGCTGTGCTGGCCGGGATCCCGGGGTCTCATTTTGAAGGCACAGTCCCGGTCTATCCATCTGTCTTAGAGTTGCTCCCGTCCTGAGTTCTTGCTCTGGGCACCCATCCAGCCCTGCAGGCTGCCTCCCTGGGACTAGATGCTGCCCTGAGCTCCGGGCTGACTGCCACTGGGTGGCTCCTGAGTCCCACACATCCCCGGCTGGTTCTCCTGCTCCTGTCCTCCTGCCCCATGATGGTGCCGGCTCCGCATCCATCCCTGAGCCAGCTGCCAACTGCTGGCTGAGCCACAGGCTGCTCTGGCCCTCCCCTGGGGCCCCAGCATGGAGACAGCCTGCCCCAGGGCCTGGGCACATCCCCCCCGCCCACAGAAGTGGCCCAGCTGTCTGCAGTACGGTGAGAAAGTGCACGCTCTGGGGGTGAACAGACTTGAGTCAAATCCTCTACTTATCTACTGGCCAAGCCATTCTGAATGATCAGTTGACCCCTGAGACTTGATGTTATCATCTGTACCCTGGGAGTAGTAAGTACCCTGTAACCTGGCAGTAACCTCAGGAGTCTGTGGTAAGGGTTAATTGATATCAGGCACATTGGAAGCTTTAGGGCAAAGCATGTGGGCATTGTTCAGTAAATGGTAACATTTTAATGGGGTTATTAATACTATTATCATATAATCAATTTATTTGTTAAATGTTCTCAATATGACACTCTCCAACGTCCAGTAGTTTTTAGCTCTCTTCTATATCTGTGCCGGGTTTGATATCACCTCCAAGAATAGGCTAATTTACTTTTTCCTAGTGTCTTAATGTTTTCATGTTAAGACAGGCTACTAAGAAAGAAACACCTTTGGATTAAAAAACAAAACAAAATAAAACATTAGGCTATTGGTGTCAGCAGTAACTCTGAACCATCCCCCTGCCTATGTGTGCACGTGTGTGTATGTGTTCATGCACATGTATGTGTGTGGCTCACTCTGGGTGCCCCGTGAAGTTGTTCATGAGGTATATTCGTGTGCATGTATGTGCATGCACGTATGCACATATGTTTATGTGTGTGGAGTATAAATGCCTGTATCCTCCCACAGAAGCCAGGTGCTCCTTCCTGAGCCAGCCTTCCCCTCCTGAGGCTGCTTACCTCCATGTTTCTGCAGAAGGTGGCGTTGGTGCCAAAGAGGATCTGGCACTGCTCGTTGGCGCTGTAGTGCATGCCTGGCAGCTTGTGGGGCAGGCGCACTGCGTGCTGGCTCCTGGGGTCTGTGACCAGCAAACAAGTGCTAACTTTTGACCTGAAACAGCCGAGAGGCAAGTTGGTTTGCAAATGTACCACCCAGGTTTTTGTCCTGCTTTTTCAGTCACTGAGAAGCAGGAACCTCCAAATTATTTATGGGGAGATGACCAGGCACCAGACACATGGGCTGCACTTTTTGCTCTTTTTCCACATAGCTGAATGCAGATCTTTACTCTGGAGGCCATGAGAACTGGGCAACTAGGAAAGGGCCTGGGCTTATCACCCACATGGCTAATGTATTTTTGTCAGGGAGTCTGAGTGCTTTCTTGGATGAAAATGCTTTTGAAATAGAGTCCTATGATATTTTCTTAGAATGTGGCTTTAGCAAAAGTCACTATGAATAAAGAAACAATTGGAGTAGGGTTGTTTTCTTTTAAATAAATAAATAAAATAGGCAAGCTTATTTCCAATTCTGTAGATTTTCTTGGGGGGCCATGGCTGCTGGCTGGTCCAGATGCCCCACCTGGCCATGAAAGTTGGCTGGTGGCACACCGTGCAAAGGACTTGGGGATTTCAACCAGGATGGAAATGTTCAGAGATGTTGAGAACAGCTCTGAAAAATTAAACTGGGGGTTGTGTGGCTGCGGCTCCATTAGGAGTTAAATACTTGAATGCTTTTATTTTTTAATTCCTAAAACAAGGCAGATGGTAGTAAAAAGAAAACCCAGTCTCTTGCCAAGATTCTTGAAGAAAAGAGTTGCACGCACGCAATACACACAGGCTGATACTGGTTCACCTCTCCTGGGCTCAAACTCATGGGACACTTCAACAAAGTCAGTGGGACCAGTACTGTATATGTGAGCAGATGAAAATACCTTTGTTTCACTGACCCTTCTGGGTAAAACGAAATAATGTCAAGTGGCTTCCAACATTGCATTATGATTTGGTGATACAAGTACTCAGCAGGAAATAGACTACATTAAAACTAACGAGGCCATTTTTAAAAATTATTATTTTAATTTATTTATTGGCACACCAGGTCTTAGTTGCAGCACGTGTGGCATGTTTAGTTGCAGCATGCAGGATCTTTAGTTGCAGCATGCATGTGGCATCTAATTCCCCAACCCTGGATTGAACCTGGGCCCCCTGCATTGGGAACGTGCAGTCTTACCCACTGGACCATGAGGGAAGTCCTAATGAGCCCATTTTTAAGCCCTGTGTACCACTTAGTTTCCCAACCACAGGAAACCTCATGAAAGAAGACCCAGGATGAAGCCAGAGTGATGCCTTTGGTCCTCCTCCCTGAGTTCACTGGGCACTCCACTGTGTTATTGGACTATAAAGCTCTGTGTGTAGGAGAGACTCACTGACCCCTTCAGTCACCATGGGGTGTAGAGATGATGCAATTAAGTGGTGAAACAATCAGGGTCTGCCTGTCAAACCTGTAAGTTCAGCCCTGAGGCCCTGACACTAAGGGATCCACATTGTATATGAGCACAGACTCTGTCTGACAAAGTTCTGACATCAGATGGCCAATTCTTCCACGGAAGTCTGAGAATGGAGTGATGCAGACACATTCTGGAAAGAAAGTGGCTATGAGATAAACTCATCCCAGTCCCACAAGTGAGGAAGGTGAGCAAGCCCTCCTCCCAGCAGATGGACTCCTGTCCAGGGAAGCAACCTGAGTGTTGTGGAAATGCCCTGTTCTACAGTAGCCAAAGTGTGTCACTAGGGTGGTGCCCACCCACAGTCAAAATAATGCAGAGAAGTGAAATGAAATCTTGTCAAGATACAGTCACTGCATTGACATTTCCATCGATAAGTTTTATGATCACCAGCTGGGTGCCCAGTGTCATACCAGATGCACACTTGGGAGGAAGCTTGACCAGCTGAGAATTCTAAGAGATTCACTTCTGCTCACACTGACTGAGACTCCAACTATCATGTCTTTAGAAAGTATTGTAGTACTTTCTATTGCATTGATTGTACAGAACAATTCAAGGACTTACTTGAGGAAGTTTTCAAGGTCATCTCGACTGCAGGAGGACCAGGAGAGGTCGCTGGGGTTCCGGCCTTTCACCCACTCTCCCGACATGATGTGGGACCTGCCAGCGCAGGAGGAGTGGTCGTCATCGTGGTTCATTCCCAAGCTGCCCGAGGGAAAGGAGGGGAAAGGACACTCATTACAGGCTTCTCATCTCCTCATCCAGGTTCTAACACACTATGCTAACCTAAATCATGTCTTAAACACAAAAGGTGGCACAGGTGATACCTGGTTCTCTGCCACTCTCACAGAGCAGACCAGGAGTCACAAGCTTATAGAGAAATAGAGAGGGTGATGACTTGCTTACCCAGTGAATGGAGACTGACTGACCATGTAACAGACAGCATTCACAAAACAAATGAATAATAAACGAATAAACCAATTACATTAACTGCAATATTATAGTTCTGATGATTGGACTTGCTTTTCCACATTAGCATATCCTAGCATTAATGATCTAGTGTTTCACTGCCTGCAGAGAAGTCACTATGCTAACATGTAGTGGGAACCAACCAAGACTTTGACTTATGAAAACTCATGAACAATTATGGCTTTTCTTTCATATCACTATAGCTGGATCCACCAAAATCATACCTGTCACCTTCCCACCCAGTTGTACCTGGAAGACACCAGGATGCTGGCTTAGACGAGGGAGGCTGACATGCAATGTGAGCTGAACAATGATCTCAGTTCACATACACGCTGTCAGTGGGGTAAAGCCGAGACACAGAACACACGTGATCAGGTGGCCCACAGTCTGCTGACCCATGACTTCCAGGGGAGAGACTCACTGTGCATAAGGATTGCTCACTCTTTGTCAACAGCCCCGTGGAAAACACACACACTTCCATTCATTCAAACATATTTATGAGAGGTTTCTCGAGTGCTGGGAATGGACTAGAGGGAGAAGAAACAATGGTGTGGAATAAGCCATCCCTGACCTCAAGTCAGCGTGGGAGAGGAGACAGACACAAACAGAGGTAATTATGAAAAGAGGTTCTAAATGCTTCTCTGCAGCCATATTTTCCCCATTTTCCTCATACGTCTCTGACCATCTTTCATCAATTCCTCTGTGTTCTTGCTCTGCACACCCCCAGGCCACTCCATGCTCCTATACAGAGAGGCTCCCTTGGCCACCCCCACGTGGAGCTGGATTAGCTGATGCCACCCCCGTCCCCGGAACAACACGGCCTGGCATCTGAGCTACTGCTCCAGGCAGGCAGGGCCCCCTCTGGTCACCCACACGTGTCTGTTCCCATAGTTGAGGGTACGCTTACCAAGGGTCAACAGTATTTATACTCAAACCTATTTATGTCAGTAGTTCTGTTACTTCAATCAATACATGTGGCTACATGTTGTGTTAACCAACGAAATATGAGAATAAAAGTTAAGTTGTTTTCATGAAGACTAATTTAGCTACTAGCTACAATAGGCTGCCAAATTGGGTGTGGGCAGACAACTGTAAAAGATGAGGGAAAAAAATCACAAAAATCTGCCCCTAGACTGCTTCACATGGGTCTTTCAAATTCTGCTGAATCTAAAAAAGAAAAAAAGAAAAAAGAAAAAGAAAGAAACTGGACTTAAAGTCATCACATTATAGTTGTGGTTTCTGTGAAGGTTATGGAAGCCCAATCGGCTTCCTTCAAAGAAAAGGCTTTCACTCCCACCACAAAACCGGTGAAAAAAATGAACGTTTTCATGGCTTAAGTTAAAACAAAATGACAAAATGTTTAAGAACATAAGTATAATTTCTTTACATTTCCCCATTTGAACCAATTTTTTGGTTAATGGGTCAACTGACCAACAACTATCCTGCTATCTTGTCAGAAAGGAAAGCTTCTGCAGTGCCGCCTACATGTTGGCTCCACCTTCCCCTCAGTCCAGGCCTCTCCTTCCAAAACCTCTCCCTGAAAAATGCCCGCTCCTGGGATTTCCCACAGGCTCTTCCACCCCACCAGGTGCCCTCAGGGCAGCTTTCCATCCCAGCCTATCCACGAGTGACTGGCACAGAGCAAGCACTCTGTAAATATTTATCAAATGGATTAACTATTTAATGCAGCAGTAAACATCAAAAAATCGGAGGATCCTCATGCATGGTATCTAGGGCGGCAGCAGCTTGCTCAACAGAAAAATGAAAACCATCTCTGGGTAGATGCAGTCTTGCTCTCCTGCTTAGATGTCAAGAATCCATCCAATTAGGGTTAAGTAGAGAACCAAGAAATTATCAGATACATCTGACCAATAAGAATAATTTTTCAATGTCATTACTCAGGTTTTTATTTTTTTTCCTGCTTGATATCTGTATCTTTAACTGTACCTGTATCTATAGCTACATCTATACCTATATCTATACCTCTATCTCTGTTTCAGGAAACATAGGAACTGACTGGTTTTTCAACTGCATGTAGCAAAGGATATTAAAAGTCAGCTTAAATTTGATTTAGGGTTTGACTTGGTATCTATAAATAAAAGTGGTGATAGTGTTTTCAAATGGGTAGATCTGAAAATGTTGATGGCTTTCAGGGAACTCTGCTGTACGTGTAGAGGTTACAGAAATACAATGTCTCATGAGAAAAGTGGCTCCAACCTCCATCTCTAAGGACATAGTGTAAGCACAGCACGTGGAGCAGGTCAAACTGCATCATTGCAGACCCTGGAGAATCCAATCCCAGGGAGAATCAACACACTATCCTAAACCCTCTCCCACCATCCTGAGCAGCCACCAGATGTTCCCTGTTGTTTGGGAAACCACATCAGAGGAGATCCAAGCCCTGGCAGAATGGCCTCGCCACACATGGAGGAATGTTTCACTTGTGACATGCTTCCAACTTTTCTCCGGTGATCAAGCTGCTTGTAAAATCAAAGAGGTTCTTTCGCCCACATTCCAGACTCTGCTGGCCAGAGAACCTGGTCTCTCCGGAGACAAAACTATGTTTACAAAAGTGCTGAGAAACGCTGACTGCACCCTCGACACCCCTATGCCTGCAGGGTGTTGTGTTAACGGTTCATTCTGCCAGCCCCCAGAGAAGGACTTCCCTAAGGAATGTTCCAGTCAGCAGGATCAGCCAGGAGTGCAACTCTTGGGTTTTCTGGAGCTTGTCTCTAATACAGATTGTGCTTGATCTGGTTTAAAATGTTCAAATGCTAACCAAGTGCCTCATAAATTTACAGTTTGCTGAACTCGCATTGGGGTGGGAGTCTTGATATTTGAGGTCTACATAAACTACGGTTTAGGCTATTTTTAGTTTAAATTAAAGATCACTTGACTGAAAAAATTCATGTTATTTTAGGTTTATGTCTGTGGTAACATTATATTTAACAAAAACATGTAGCATTAAGCACACACAGTAAGTGACTGAGATTAAGGACACAGACGGGCCTCATGTCACATGTGGTCCAGATTTATCAGACACAATAATAACTTAATGGCCTTGAGTAGATTTTATCTTAAAACAAAAGAACACATTGCTCTGAAATTGCTTCAGGAAATCCAATATATACCATGTGGGGATTCTGAAAGGCAATGCTCCCCCTGTACTAGGTTCACTCCAAACCCTGGAAGGCATGGGGGATACTAGGTGTTCTGGGCCTGGTACCTGTGCCATTTTGGACGCTTCAGTTTTACCTGGCTCAGAGCCTGTCTGTCTGTCTTTTGGACACTTTGGTGTTTTGATGTCAGGTTTGCGAGCCAGGTCTGCCTCCCCTCAAAGTACTCTTGGCTGTGTTTGTAAAACGAGTGCTTGGGGTGGAATGAAAAACCCAGGAAATGGCTCCCATGAGGGGACCCTCTCCAGTGGAGGGGTCACGGCTGGCTGGAGTCCTGCTTCAGTCGCCCTGGGGGCATACTGCCTGCTAGTCCCTTTTCAATAAATGTTTACTGACTCTGTAATAACAGGAATGGCCCATGGCAGTTTCTAGGAGATGACAGGCAGGTTTGTATTCATTATTGTTAATTAATTAAATAATAATTAACACCTCAGCATTACACTAGAAGGGAAATTCTCTACTGCCACTACCTCTTTGCCAAGAACCAGACTGTGCCCTCAAACTGTAGCTACACAGAAACTTTATCTACAAGGGTCAAAAGTCACCGGGGTACCAGGCTACACTCATTTATACAGGTTGAATAACAGGGTTAATTGTCAGGATCATCAATAACCCCATTTATAGGGAACATAGCAACAACATTCTCTCACCTCGGAGAATTTTTTCCTTTTATTTTTATACAGGAAACTGAGCTCACCAGCTTGTAGGGACTCAGGAACACTGTAACTACCAGAGTAGATCTAGGGCCTCCACCTCCACCACATACAGGACCATCATAATACAAATAATCTTAAAACACTATGGAATTCTGAATCACTACTGGGTAAATAACAACCAATATAGTGTTGGTGTTCAGTGCATTTTGCTATAATGGATAACATCATAGTAGGTGAAAATGGATAAGGTACATTACAGTATATAGTAGCTAACCAAAGTACTGAAATCACAAAAACACTCACGTTTTCAGGTTTATATAGATGGGATTTTGATGTCAAGTATATGAGTCAGGTCTGGCCTTCCCTCAAAGCAGTCTTGCCTGGGATTGCATGTGTTTGTGTATAAATATATGCATACATACATACACACACACACACACACACACACACACACACACGAGATCCACTTCAAATGGGCCTTAAACTTTTAATTTAAAAATTCAACTAACTGGGATGAGAGATAGAAAAAGAGAGAAAAAGAAAACAAAGCATGGGCAATTCTATCCCCTACTCTGGTCAATGAGCATGGGTGCATGCATGCGTGCATGCATGCCTGTGGCCGTGCACCCTCAGGAGGATGGTATGAAATCCCCCTTTTCATGTAGAAGTAGAGCACTGTATTTGAAAAGGCCTGGCTTGGAGTCAGACTAACCCGAATGAAAATTCCAGCTCTGCCTCTTGAGGGAACAGCGTTACACCTCTGAGCCTCTGCTTCCTTATCTATGACTAAATAGGGCTCATGGTATTTAATGTCATTCATTCATTCAACAAATATGTGTCAAATGCTCTCTATGACAAGATGCTGTCCCAATGCCGACACAGGCAAGGCCCCTGCTTCCATAAAGTTTACATTCTGAAGGAATGGGGATGAGCATTCCTCATGGTCAAACAGACACCAAAGCGCCTGGCAAGTAGTGGGATCTGGAAGAGATGAGAGTCTTGCTGCTTCTAAGCACATGTCTGAGTGAAGGAACGCTGGCTGTGCCCAAGCTGAAAACTCAGGTGCCCTCAGAGAGCTGGGAGTTAATGAGGGAAGCAGGGAGAGGTCACACAAAAGGGAAGGGAGGCTCATGGCAAGTTGAACAGTTTTTACCCTATCATATGCCTTTAAATTCCATTTCTCTTCTGCAATGAGCTAACTGAACAGAACAGGCCTGTTCTGGCAGATGTGGCCCAGGGACTGAGAGGATGGGACCCCTGAACAGAGGCTTCATGGAAGCCTTAGCAGCTCAACTGCTCTTGGCAGGCGGTCATCCCATCCAGGACAGCTGTGAGGATAATCACAGACAACCACCAGTCTACACCATGTGTTGCCTTCACAGGAAAAGGGTGATGGTGGTAGCCTGTGGCATAGCTCCCTGTTTCTCTTTGTCTCCCAGCAGCAGGTCCACTCCTGCTCAGCTTCCTGTGCATCACACAGCCTGGGGTTGGTGAAGGCCTGAGGGATGCAGGCCCTGGGGTTACAGCTGGGTCATCTCAGTGAAAAGATGTCTCCTGGCCCAAATAGCTCCTACGGGCTCACCAGCCCCTGCAGCTGTGGTCCTGCTCCCACATGACGAAGGTGGTCCTGATACAGTGAGATGGTCTTGCCCTCCTCTGCTCCACCGGCTCTCAGAGCAGGCTGGGCACACGGTAGGGCTCAGTTAATGGCTGTGAAGTGAAAGCAGCACACGAGCATCTAGGTCTACATAACAGCCCACTAGCACACAGAACAGAGGCTACCTTTGGCGCCCTTCCCCCCACTGCCTCATTGGCATTCATCACTGGCATGAGGGGATGGCCCCCAACATAAGCACGAGAACAAACAAGCGGCACCTCCTCGGGAGGCTCTCAGCCTCTTCCTATGATGCCCCCACTGCTCAGAGCATTCCATGAGCCCATCCAGAGCCAATGCACGCAAACATGTGTGTTGTTACTTCCATAGACTTGGAAGTCAAATGACGTTTGCAAATTTTACTAAAAAAAAAAAAAATCCATAAAGCCATGTTGATTTTTGCCTGGGAATGTAGTCTATAGAAGGGGGGGAGGGGGTGTCTGAAGCTGTTTCCAGGTAGAAATTCCAAAGCAGTTTAGAATGATGGCTACATTGATGAAATAAGGATATACCCTCCCAAGGTGAGTGACTATTTCAGAGGGGACAATACTGATTCAGGTGAAAAGGCTGTAGGGTGTTAAGAAAAAACTCTGCCTCTGTCAAGGCAAGGAGAGTGAGTGGAAGGAATAAGCCAATTCTCCTTCCCTCCTTTCCTTAGTCTTTTTGGAGGACTTTACTCTTCCATATGATTTTGGTTTGTCAAGTCCTTTTAGTTTAGGATTGTACTGATTAAATTGATTAATTTGGGGAGAACTGGCATCACTGAAGTTTTGAGTCTTGCCATCCTGGGACATTAGGGCACCTTTTCACTTTTTCAGGCTTTCTTGAATGCCCTTTGGCAAAGTTTTGTAGTTTGCACCATCAAGGTCTTCCTTTTTTTTTTTTTTTTATCAGGATCATTCCTGGGTATTTCCCACCTTTGGCTGAAGTTGTGAACGAGGTCTGCTTTTTATTCTTCTGTAACTGATTACTAATTGTGTATAAGAAAACCATGGATCACTGTATGTCTTGTGATTTGCACCCTGATGAACACTCACTGGCTCCAACAGTTTGCCAGATGATTCTCTTACAGAATGCAGATAATGACCACTTTGCCTCTTCCCTTTCAAGATTTACATCTCATTCCTTGCCTTATGAAGTTTGATGGACTTCAAAAACAATGCAAAATATTAGTTAGAACATGAGAACCTTTATCCTGTTCCCAAAACTAATGGAAATGCTACCAATATTTGCACACTGGATACATCTGTTCTAGACTGCTTACAGCTAGGTTAACTTGGTCAGCTTAAGGACACTTTCTTCTAAATAATCATTTTAAGTGGGCTTCCTTGTTAGCATTTCAAAGGAAACACTAAAGAAAGTCTGACAAAGTGGACAGAGTGATGGTCCAAAAAGACAGAGGCCATGGTTGATGTTAAAGACCTGCCCAGATTCTTCTGGGGAGCTGAGGCAAAGCTCCTAACTCCCCAGGCCTGTCCTCCTAGCTGGGAAGTGAGGGACTTGAACCAGGGGTTCAAGGGGTTTTCCAGTTCAAAATGGAATCATTTTGTGATTCTGATCTAGAAGACTGAGCACAATGGTAAGGCAGAGCTGGTATTCATTCTTCCAATAAGAGCTGGGTGGGCCCTATCTTGTACCAGCACTTTCAGGGCACCAAGTACACAACAGTGAGGGACACAAGCAGCCCTGCCTGTAGGAAGCCCACAGTCTGGCAGTGATCACAGACAAGTCAGCAAGTGCTGACCAGCACTGTCCAGTATAACCTTCTGCGATGATGCAACAGTCCCTGTGTGACTATCCAATACAGCACCATGGAGCATTTGGAATGTGCTAGTATGACTGAAGAACTGAAACTCTGATTTTATTAAATTTTAATTGAGATAAATTTAAAGGTCCACATGTGGCTAATTGCTACCACACTGAACTATACAGGCAGAGACAAGAATCTGATTCAACTAACCTGAGTACCACCATTGTGCTAGGAGCTGTGGATGTCATCACATTGGTACAGGAGTATATCCAGGCCCACAAATTACTTACAGGCTTACAGATACTTAGAGAAATAAGACAACCTGATGACACAACTGGAGAAGACTCAGTGCCAGGTGTAGACATCAGAAGCTGAAAGCCACGGGCATTTAGAGGGGGGAGACATGTTGTCTCATACTGACTCTTTGTATGACCTCATGCCTATTTTTCCTCCAAAATGGTTGTACTAACGGTGCCATCTGTGCTCAGACCTCCAAAGCACAGGGCTGTGGTGTGATGGATTAGAAGGGAAGAAACTAGAGATCTACAAAGGCTTTATAGAACATCCAAGAAAATGAAAGAACGTCAGCCTAAATTGCTTCAGACCATGATATCTGAAGAGAGGGATTCTCTAAATGCCTTCCCACGGAGGCCTCCTATGTGCCTTTAAATCTGGGACATTCTCAACTTCAAATGAATTTCATCAAAGAATGGCATAAGATCATGTGCCTTCACTAACTGAAAAAGTGAACGGTGGGTTGTAATAAGGCAAAACAAAGGAGATATTCCTATTGCTAAAAAGTTCTCTGAGGCTCTCCTTAGCTCTTTAAAGGAAGATAATCTATTGAGGAAACATTTTTATTTCAAAAGAAAACTTCACGAAAGCACTAAGCTCTTCTAAAATTAACCACTGACACAGTGAATGTCATCCCGGCCCCACAGCCGTCATCCCTTCTGTGGCCTGCTCTGGGCCTGGAGTGCAGAAGGGCTCCCGGGAAAGGGCCTGACATGACCTGCTGAAGTCCAGAATGCCATAAAGCCGTGTAGACGCTATAGCAGCACCAACAAGGCTCAGCCCCCCTCCCAAATTGCACGATGATTCACTGGGACCCCTGGTCTCCTTCAAGTCTGCAGTGGGCCTTCCTTTAGGCCCAGATGCACTAGATGGAGGCCCACGTGATAAGTGGGTCTGAGCTTGTGGCTCCACTCACCCCTCGCCAGTCTGCCAACAGTGTCCCGCAGTGCTGGGGAGACCAACCCTGAATTTTGGTTCCAGGTTGGCTCTCTGAGAAGACCACACGCCTGGCTTATCAAACAAGAACACAGCAAGGGAGCTGAAGAGTACAAAGTGTTTCCTTTCGTGCAATGTGCTTCCAAGGTTCTGCCGAGGAAAGTCTGCCCAAAGAGAGGGCTCGCAGAATCACGGCACTTAGTTTGTTGAAGGAAACTGGGAAATTGGGTGAGAGTCAGAAGAATATGCTTTCTGCTTCTTAGCCTAAAGTGTAATTCATCTAAGGGTGCTGCAGGCACCAGACTGAATAGGGCAGGAAATGGAAAGATAGCTAAAACCTTCCAAAGAAGTGAATCTTGGGCTAACATAGACTACCCTCCAGATGTCAAGAAGGAACTTTCTGTGCACAACGGAAAGAAAACTGATGTGTAAATGGGGAGTGATCTCTCAGTTTCAGGGAAATCTATAGCTGCCACGAGTCCTCCATAGCTGTCCCCTGCGGAGTGCTTCAGAAGGCCAAGGTCAAAGCTCCTGGTCCCTCTGGGGCCCACACAGCAGAGCTCTGCAGTGAGGTGGAGAAGGGCAGAGGGTGGCGACTCTTTCCCTTCCCCCACCATGTCCCGGGCGCGGGGTTACCTGTCTGCTCCTGCCCTCCTCATGAAGTCCCTGGTTCAGAGGAACATTCCTTTCCTAGTCCCCAAAGTACTTTGCATTTTAACACCATCAGCCTCAGCATATCCATCCAGAGGAGTGACTATCATGGCAGGTGTGTCGGGCATTGTGGTGGCAGATGGAGCAAAGAGGGGCAGAAATGACGTTGGTATCACCACCACGGGCTATGTGCATCTTAGGGGCGGGAATTCATACACTCATTCATCTGCTGAAGGCTGCTGCTCACTGAGGTCTGAGCTGGGGAAGCCTCAGAAGATTTGGAGGGCTGGAACAGATACCCTAATCCCTTCTAATCATGCCCTCATTCATCCAGACTCTGCTTCATCCAGACTCTGCTATGTGTCACGTGCCAGGCACAGCGCTGAGCACTCGTGTTCCCACAGGACACATATCTAAGGTGCAGACCAAGGTGGGTCCCTCTCAACACAGATGCTGAAAGGCACACTAAGAGCAGGAAAAATATTGAGAGAGCAGGGGAAGGAAGTGTGATACACAACAGAGACCTCATACCCAAGAGGTGCGGGGGTGGCGTGGGGCGTGCCTGGAGAGCAGAGAAATAGCGTTTTCAGCATGCCAGGCAGTGCATGTTGCATACATCAACTCACTATTACCATCCCCACTTCACAGATGAGGGAACTGAGGCAAAGAGGTTGAGAAGCTCTCCAAAGGTCAAACAGCTGATAATGGCCAAGCATAACTTGAGCCTGGACAGTCTATACTCCAAATCTCCATGCATGGCCTGGCTCTTTGAGGATGAAATCTGCCCCCAGACCCAAAGGAGGGCAAAGGATGGGAACCAGCTAACCCCTGCAGGAGTGGCCGTCTTAGAGGTTGGGGGCCAGCAGGAGCCCTCAGGAGACCGTGGATGGCACGGAAAATTCCTCTTAGGGTTAGCAGCGGAGAGCCTGCTTGAGAGCCTTCAGACCTGGAGGGGCTCCAGGTCTGCTCTCAGGGCACTGAGACTTCCAGCAAGACAGTGTGGAGAGGAGAGGGGCTGCCAAGTATGGACACGGCTTCGGGGAGCAGAGGTGCTGGGGAGCGGCCAAGAGCTTTTTCCTGGACCCAGCTTGGAGGAATCACACCTCTGTTCTCCGGGCACCAACCTGGAGCTCCTGTGACATTCAAGAAGGGGATTCAGACTCGGTCCCCATCTTCTTAGATGCCCCCCCGGATCTTTATCTAAAGCACAACTCTGAGACATTACTAGCAACAGTCCTACCCTCCCACCTCCCATTTACACCTGAGGCTCAGAGTGTGAGGGTGGGAGAGGAAGACAGACGTACCTGGGTCCATGAGATGCTGGGTGGGCGCAGTGTGTTCTGGGAATAACGCCCAGAGTGTGGGGTCAGGGTTGGGAACCTCGAAGTGCTCTGCAATATTCACCCTGCCTCTCCTTTTTGGTACTTGAAAATTTTGCACATTAAAAACATATTGCCAGGAAACTGATGCTCAGGATATTAATTCCTTTTCTAGTTGAGACTCAGGCTCTAAAGAACCACAGGAGTTGAGACGTTAAGGGCTCTTGAAACCCTTCTGTCTGCATCTAAGTGGAATCTGGAGCCCAGAGAGAGGTGACCACCCAACACCACACAGCCAGTTGCAGCAAGTTCTTCCTGGAACCAAGGGTCTCCCGCGTTCTGGTCTGAAATCAGATTTCTGGTCCACCTCACAGGTTCTGCCTTCGTCCAACCCAGCCACCCTGTGAATGGGGACTGGACCTGGGTCTGGAGGATTGAGAAGACAGCAAATTGGAAATCATTCAAAGGTCATCTACAGACTGCAGGATGAAATTTGGTTTGGTTTTGAAAAACCTCACAGTCAGCCCTCAAAATGACCATCTTTTAGAAGCATTTACTTAAAAGAAATGCTCTAAATTCATTAGTTTTATACTGACCTTTTTCCCCCCAAAGAAACAAAAGGACAGTGAATATTCGTTTCCTTTTTAACCATTGACATCTCTTAACTAGACAAGATTATTTTCAATTCCACCTAGACTTAGCAACTTTGCTTAGAAGTGTAGATTTAATAAGCTTTCCACTCATAAACAATAACAACTGCCTGATTTCTCAGGGAGGGTTTTTCTCAGCCAATAGGAGAAGGCCTGGTGTGGAGTAGCTAAAATAACTGTATGGTAGAAATTCAGAGACAAAGGGGTATAAGTTGAAAACTGAGTCCCCCCTCCCCCATAGTAGTTTCCTAGGCTCCCCCCTACATCCTCCCACCACCCCCACCTGGAGGCAATCTCTGTCCCCAATTCTTCCAGGGGCTGGTGTTTTAATGGGTGTTGGAAACCAGCCCCCAGCACTTCCTACCCCTTCAAAGGCGCTGCAGAGGAGAGGATTAGTTGACTGCAGGGGGGACCTGCTGCTCAGAGAGAACCTGCAGCTTCTTAAATTTCAAAGACCCCTCAGGGACCCCAAAGGGCCCAGGATGTCCAGACAGCAGAAACCCCAAGGACAGGCTGTTTCCTGCTCCCTCCTAATGACCATCACTCCCTTCCTTCCCTGAAACCACACATATCAGGAGAGGCTTTATGGCCAAATTACTTGGACTCTGCCTTTTCCTCTTTGACCAGGAAGTGGGGTGTGGTGTGGTGGGGTGATGGGGTAGGGTGTGTACTCCATCCCACCTCCCAGCCATGAAACACGCGCCATGGGTCAGCAGGCTGAGGGGGTGCCGCCCCAAGTGACCCTGGCTCCAGACCCACAGCAGGTGCTTGCATGATGCCGACAGGACCCCACTACCCCAGTGCCTTTGCCTGCCCTCTACCTCTGTGTGGACACCCCTTCCCACTCTCCCTGCCAACCAAAATCCTCTCCTTCCTGTAAGGCCCAGATTGCAGGTCACTTTCTTTCTGAGCAGCCTCGGCCCTTCCCAGCTAAGAGGGATCCCTCCCAAGCACATGGCCATTCTCTCAGGGCCTCCCTGAGGACAGGACTTGCCATTTTTTGCACCTCAACATCCCAGAACCTCCCCGCAGCCTGGTCTAGCACCAGCCACACAGAGCTGCCGAGTGTTCGTAAATTGATAGAACAGACTGAACAAAACCAAATCAGTTGGGTGGTATATGGGAATTTCTCTTAAAAGACTTCACCCCATGGCTCTATGGTCTCTGTTCCTATCATGCAGGTGGCAGGGAGAGCTGGTAGCTTCACCTCATGGCAGAGCCCCGTGAGCCCTTCTCTGAGCAATAATATCACAAGCAAGCAACCGCCTCTTCCATCGGAACAAAAGGGGCTCTGTTATCCCTTCCCGGATCTAAGGCAGGTTACGTCCTGCCTAATGAAACTTAACACTAGAGAGACAGGACAGAATTTCAAAGGCAAATTCTAGAATCTTAAGACTAAGAGGGATGTCGCTCAATTCCTATAAAGCACTGGTTCTCAAACACGGCCACACTGTGAGATCTCCTGGAGAGGAAACCCCGATGCCCGCTCTCACCACCAGAGATTCTGATTTCATTGGTACGAGGCATGACCCTGAGTATCTGGATTTTTGAAAGCTCCCAGATGATTCTAAAGTCCATTAAAGTCTTAGAACTGCTGCTACAGTGTTGACCAGTGGTTCTCAGACTTCAGTGCCTGCTAGAAACCCCCAGTGGGCCTGTGAAAACTCAGAGGGCTGGGTTCCGCCCCGGAGTTTCTAATTCAGTAGGTCTAAGGAGTGGGGCTCAAGGGCAGGATGAGAATTCGCATTTCTATTAAGTTCCCTAGAGACGTTGAAGCTGCCGGTCCAAGGAGCACACCTGAGAGCCATTGCTGATGGTTTTACTAGTAACCGCCCCACCTTGGCTGCAGGTGAGAGTCACCTGGCAAACTTTGAAACACCAATACCTGGGGCTCACCACACACCAAGTAAATCAGGATTTCCAGGGGAGGGGACGGGCACCTGTATTTTACAGGGGTTTCCAGGGGTGTCTAATGTCCCCCCTGGGCTAAGAACATTGCCTCTAGAAACAGGCCACCCTCAGGAAGGGCCAGCGCCCAGCTCTTTCTTATTGCGAGCTGAGATGGGCCTTCATGCATGCACTACCCAGGCCCGCCTTCTGAGCATTGATCAAGCCCCCTCCCTTCATAAATATGACAGAGTTCAAGTATTTGAGCTCACATTCTTGTCCCCCTTTGCTCTTCTCTCCTACCCACAACTTTCAGGGAGAAGTCCAAGTTCATAACAAATGGCAGGACTTCTCATCACGCTTTCAGCCAAGCAAAAGGACAATCACTTCCTGGTTAGCCAAAGTCAAAATCCTGACGCTGTTCTTTATTTCTGCCCAGATTCCGAATCTGGGGGCGAAGCCAGGAAGGGCATTACTGTCGGTAGGTTCTGGACACACACAAAGTACATGGCCCAAGTGTTTCATCTACAAATTCTACCCTGATGGTGAATTTTGGAACAAATTTTGGGAACAGTAACCACCTTGTTGCTAAATTATTAAATGCTAGTTTGTGTGACTCTCTGTGACTCTCTGTGAAGTACCCTGGTTATTGAATATATGGACTCACAGTTTCTCTAACTCAAGGGTTTGTTTTTCAAATTTCCACAAAATTGAGACTTTGGGGGTTTTGTAACTGCTATTTGTTTTCCCCTTTATTTTTTTGAGGCTCTTCTTAAGCAATACTTTTTATCTTAAAAAAAAAATCTTCGCTTCCCCTAGTGTAAATTATGCTTTCTTGCAGTAATCACTACTGCTTAACTGGCATTCAATTTACAGGATAAAAATATATTCTTTTGGCTGTCCAAATGACTGTGTACACAACTTGTCCTCAAACCCACTCTGAATTTTGGCTCAGAGCAACCATCCTGTTAAGAGGATGGAATGTGGTTTCAAGCAATGCCAGAAGTATTGCATAAGCGATAATTGATATTTTTACTAGCGGCAACTTTGTAGTTGATAATGGGTTATTAAAACAGGAAAAGAGGCCCTCCCCACAGAATCCCATCTGAGATGTAAAGGGAAAAGGTGTCCCAGACAAAAAGCCTCTCAGTGTCAATAAAGGGTGGTTCCAGAGCCCCATATCTTCCGGAATGTGTGGCCCCAGGCAGAAAGCAGCAGAGGAGAAGCTCTCTTGTTGCAGCGCCTCCTCTGCCACAACTAGGGGAGCTAATGGCCCCTCCCCCATTCCCCCCCTCCAGCCACAGGCCACCAAGCCCCGGTGGAGCTCTATTGCACTTTTGGAGTGAAAAAGGAGCCAAAATAGCAAGGGTACCAAGTGCCCTGTCATCCTGTTCCTTTTAAAAAATAGTCTTGATACTGGCCTTTATTTAAATGTCTGCTTTAGACTTGTGTTTACAGAAGAGATTAGTGTCAAATTTGGCAACCCTGACAGAACAGGGTCTAGCTGGTCTGAGCTGTGAGCTGTCAAAGGTGCAGCTGCCTGTCCTCGTCTTGGCCATTCCCACGACCAAAGGCTTTTCCTCCAGGTGAGACGTCAGGGTGATTTCACTGAAGGCGGCAGAAGGCTCATGTATGATAAATATCACAGGTTTATCCCTCCTCCATTTGGAGATCTTCAAGAGAACGCTAATTCTTTAGGAAAAGGAACTAACACTCTAATCCTTAATGCAGGAGACTGAGGCCCCGGCGCCAGCGGACCTGCAGGGGATGGGGCGGGAACATGTACCAAGCAGGATGGAGACTCGAGACCTCAGGGGTCACCTCACCCTTGGGTCACTTTTGCCCCTTGATTCTCAGCCTCGTGAGGCCACCAGCTCCCTCTCAGCACTCACATCAGCACTGATTCCAGCTCCAGGGGCAAAAATCACTGTATACGAGATTGGCGCCCCCAGAGGAGGGCAATGCTCCGAGGCAAGATTTCACATACTTGCCTCCTCCTCGCCCTCCAGCCCCAACAGATTCATTCTTGTCAAAGTCACAGGCATATAAATATTTTTCTCAGCCAAGGATTTTCTTTTTAGAGCACTAGAAGGAAGACAGCAAGGGCAGAGGTAAGAGAACAAGCGCTGAAGGCAGTGGAAACAGTGACAGGCTGACCTGCTATGATAAGTGTTCCCTGGAACAAGGCTGTACTGTCCTCCAACAGGATGACAGGACCAACCCCAGACAACAGCCTGCCCTGTGATTCACCTTCCAGGCCCTGCTGCCTGGGCTATGAGGTCAAAAAAGGCAAACAGACCCACACAGGTATGGACTTTCTCTGCTTCCACATTGTGATTTCTTTCTGCGCCACCCTAAGTGTCCGTGAATGTCACAGGCACTAGCGTTTCCAACAAGCCGTATCTATGGCCGGTCAGGTCCCCGGGGCTGAGTGCCCACGCCCTCTCGCTCCCCATCTCCCCTGCTCCATTGGCCATGGTTCCATATGGCACCATAACCCATCAGCACAGATGTGTCCAAACCATAAAGGACCCTCTCCAGGTGGGAGGAAGACAAATGTGAAAACTCAAAGACTACAGCGAGTGAAGGCTTCCCAAGGCCCACTCATCCCAGCCCGCTTCTGAAACAGGAGTGAGCTCTTGAGAAGCATGAAACACACCCAAATAACACCACCGTTTCCCTCCAATCTCCAAGTGCCTTTTCTCTTTCATTACAGGGAAGAGTCATGGAGATGGCACCAAACCAGAACCCGCTCAGGCTCCTTTTCAAAATGAGGTGAGTGTGCTGCCTAAGGATGAGGAAGCTCTGCATTTTCTATGCTTCCAGAGTCATCAGACAGTAGCTGGTCCACAACAGGGAAGGACACCTAATAATGGCAGTAAATGAAGAATAGCGGTCAGTATCGATGGTGAAATGAGGTGATGGATGCAAAGTACTTCAAACAGCGCACAGAAAGATGGAGGGCTCTGCTCCTGCAGCTGTAACAACGATGACCAGGAGGATGACAAATGCTCACATGAGTGAGGACAGGCCCTCAAACTTGGCTGTGTGTTCAAATCACCTAAGGAAGTTTAGAAAAATCTGGATGCTTGAATCCCACCTGCAGAAATCCTGACTTAATTGGTGTGAAGTGTGGCCTGGACACCTGCATTTCTAGAACACCTATAAGAAGAAGGCATTCTCTCTCTTTAGACTTTTAATTTTGAAATTATTATAGATGCACAGGAAGCTGAAATGAAAAATACAGGGGGGTTCTGTGCACCACCTGCCCAACCTCTCCCAACGGTAACACCTTGCATAACTACATTGCAATATCAAAACCAGGGAGTGAACATTGGTACAACCCATAGTGCTTATTCAGATCTCACCAGTTACATATGCACTGTGTGTGTATGTGTGTGTGTGTGTAGTTCTAGGCAATTTTATCACACCTGCTGCTGCCTGTAACCATAATCACAGCCACAATCAAGAAGTCGTGGCATTACCACAAGACTACCCCTTTGTGGCCATACCCACCTCCGCCCCATCCTTCAAACCCTAACAACCACTAATCTGTCCCCCATTTCTATGTTACATGATGAATGTTATATAAATGGAATCGGGCAGTACGCATCCTTTTGAGACTGGCTTTTTTCACTCAGTATCATTCCCTTGAAGTTCATTCAGGTGGCTGTGTGTGTCCATAATCTCTTCATTTTTTATTGCAGAGTAGTATTCCATGGTATGGATGTATCAGTTTGTTTATTCACCCACTGAAAGATATTTGGGTAGTTTCAAGCTTTTGGCTGTTATGACCAAAAGCTGCTATAAACATTCATGTACAAGTCTCTGGGTAAAAATAAGTTTTTATTTCTCTGGGATAAATGCCCAGGAGTACAACCAGTGGGTCTTAGTTTTAAAAGGAACTGCCAAACTGTTTTCCAGAGTGGCTTTGCCATTTTACTTCCCCACCAGCAGTGCATGAGCAACCTGGTTCCTCTGCATCCCGGCCCATGTTTCGCGTGATTGCTGGCTATCTTGGTGAGTGTTCCATCAGCACCTGAAAAGAATGCCGTCGGGCCTCCTGTTCATTCCCTACTGGTGATATCTGTGGGGCGGAAGGCACTCCCATGGGTTGCCTGGTGTCGCCAGGCCACCTTGTGCCGGGAGGCATATGGGAGGGAGAAGCTGCTGAACCTGGGTCTCCTTGTGCCACTGGGACAAGGGCAGGGAGGCACAGGCCTTCGCTGCTGCTGCTGCAGCCAGCAGATTCGGTTGCCCGCTGTGTCCTGGCTGTGGGACAGGAGCTGGGGTTCACTGCTGCAGTGGCCCACAGGTCTGCCAGCCCAACACATCCTGTGTATGGAACGGGTGTAGCGGGCTCCCCACAAGGTCTCGGTTGGCTCTGCCTTTCCCAGTCCACCAGCCAAGAAGCAGGTTGTTCTTGGGGTTTATGTTTATATCTGTTGATGGTTCCAGGTCGCAGACCTCTAGGTACCAAGTCCAGGATACATGGGAGGTATAAAGAAAGCCCTGGAACTCACCATGCTGTCGTTCCTCAGGTCCTAAGGTCCCCAGCCAACCCGGCTTCTTCTTTCCAGCTTTCATAGCCCTTTTGTTATTGTCTGTTGAATCATTCCTAAGGTATTTGGTTGCATTTAAAGGAGAGGAGCAGGGAAAAGTTGAGTCTATACCAGCTCATTCCAGTACCAAAGCCAGCACTGGCTCCTTGAATGCTCTTAACCATGCTATGATGGAGGGAAAGTCAGTGTGCCCGTTATACAGCTGGGGGCACAGGGAGATGAAGTGATTTGCTTAACCTGCAGCAAAGCTGCCTTCAGGCTTTACTCCCTGAGGACCTGCATTAAAGCTGCAGGCCTGGGCTGCACATTTGGGCAGGACCTTGGAGGCCTGTGCCCTAGGGGACAGCATGGGCCCTGCCTTTCCCATGTGCCCCTTGACAGTCGCTGGCTGCACAGATGCCAGAGTACATGCTCTCCGGCAGAGCTCCTCCCTCTCTGGACTGTCACCACCTTCTCTCCATCCACAAGCAGACCAGGCCTCCCTAAGCCCCCTGTCACAGTCACTTCCTGCAGAGGACCGGCATCCTGTCCCACTGTATCCCTGGCTCCCCCCGCCCCACTCGTCCCTCCTCCACCGTCTCATGCTGATGCAGCTCCTCCAAATGCAGACCCCTCCCTCAGTGCCCATTCCCCCACTTCTGCCTCCTCTCTGAGGACTCTCAACATGGCCCTTTTATGGGGTTGACTGCCCTGTACTTCACGCTCCACAACAAATAGCCTGTTACATATGTTCCTACTTCCAAATGCACCATAACTTTATATTATGATAATCCTGGTTCCATGACCTATAAGTTCCAGGGCTGTGGTGAGTTGCTTAACCTCTCTGTGCCTCAGTTTCCTTACCTGTAAAACGGGGAGAATGACAGTACTTACCCCACTGGATGGTGGGGAGGACTGAATGAACTAATGGCTGTAAAAATGGAAAACAAGCTTGTATAATAAATCTATGAAATGGACTACTGTTCAATGGGGGTGTATCTGCGCTGCCAGCTTTGTCTTGGGGTCTGGGCACTACCCAGATCCCGGTCTATTTTGTCCTTTATGTTGTGCAGGGGTCACAGGATCAACAAGAGGGTTTCATGTGAGTTCAGAGATCAGCTCAACCCTCCTCATCCTCCAAGAATCTTTCCTTCAACCCCCAGGCTGCAAGGAACTAGCTCTGTGCAAATACCCCAGAGTGAGGAAATCAACACTACCTTGCGTGTTTCCAGAGAGGTCAAATTTTATGAACTTTCTTCTCTACTAATAATCATGCTTTGAGTAAGGTTCAAGTTACAAGTTCAAATAACTGCAGCAGTATCCAGCCCACAGTCCCCCATATTTCCCATGAGGAGTGTTAAGTGTTTTGCAGAAACCTTGGTGAAATTTGCATTTTACATTCTCTGCCTCTGTACGACCTGTTGGGGATGACTTGTCAGTAGATTATCGACTGACTTCTAGGATTGCCTCTTTTAATTCTGAGCACTCACAAATTGTCTGATAAGCTATCTGGAATCCTTCCGACAAACAATATTAATATCCTAAATCTAAACTGTATGCCATTTGTCTCATTTCCCTCTTGCATGACAGCATTTGCCTATTTTAGTCTTTAGCACCCTCTGCTTTCCCTCACGGCTCCTCCACGGTTATCAAAGCTGTTGGTGCTCTCATTTGCAAACAAGCTCTCTCAATCTGGGCCTAGAGAGCGCAAATCATGTGAAACACCTGGTTGACCTCTCATCACCTCCTCCATTATCTGGGTCTTCAGTTCCTACTGGTACAAGGTGTAGTGTACCACCTCTAAAGGGGTGCATGAAAACTGGGTGGGACTCTCTGGGCAGTCCAGTCATGATGAGTGTGCCCAGTGATAAAGGCAACTAAGTTACCAAAGCCAGCATCCCTCAGGTCTGGCTCTTCAAAACACAACGTGACCTTGGCTTTCAAAAGGGGTATCTTTACAACCCTCTGCAAATCTTCAAGTTTGAAAGTAGGATCACTTTGGGGGGCTCTTTAACTTTCTTTCCAGTTTGGTAACCAGCCCTCATAGTTTTCTTTCCTGAGCCATTTTTCACAAGAAAATGAATTTTGTAATCACCATGCAGGAGTTGTTATATACACAACAAGGACCAGAGAATCAGAAGTTCTGAAGACCAATGCTGGGCAATTGCCAGGCTTAAGCCCCCAAGGCCCAAGTGATTCAATTTCACGTTGCAGCCAGAAGTGACCAGGGTCCTGGACTTCAGGGCTTGCTCTAAACTCTCATATTCCAGAAGTTTCCACATAACATTTGGGGGCTGCACTTGTCTTCCAGACCTTGGGTAATATCAGCAAATGTGGAAAGAGAAAACAACGTCTTTGATATTAGATACAAAAACAATCAAAAGGCTGACTTGCCCGCTGTGTAATTCTACCAACGGGGCAACCCTGGGATGGGCTCTGCACATGCAGGTCACTGGCAGCGAGGCTGGGAAGAAGTCGCCCTTAGGAAAAGCACAGACACTCATGGCTTCTGCCTCCAAACTGAGAATAAAAACTGAAAGGGAGACTGGAGGGGGCAAGACAGGAATGCCAGGATTTCAAGGCCTTGGGCCAAGGACCTCAGCTGCCCTTTGCGGATGTCAAAGACGACCACTTTGGGGGCTTCTCAGGAGTGTTTGACATTTTTGTTCAGTGTTTCAGTCCTGTTACTTCCTTCCATCTTTTTCATGAAACCCCCCCACCTCACACGCAAACCAAATTCTGCTTGACCAGCGTGTTCCCGGACAGGTCTGTTGATAGCCATGAGTTTGACCTTCTGGAATTTAGCCAAAAATTTACCAGATTTTATGATACATCAAGTTAAATGTCTAGATTAGAGTGGGGTCTCTTTTAACAAGTAGTTTGTACCAACCATGACTACAAGGAAAGCTGGTCTCCAAGCTATAGAGGAAGCTGAATGGAAACACAGCATCGGCTCTGGAAGCCCGCTGAAGACTAGTCAGAGGCTGCTGGCACTGTATGGGTGGTAAATGAAGCACGGGTGAAAAGGGACCAAAGATTCCAAAGTCACGGGAAGAAAGCTATTCTAAAACCTCCCCCATAGACCAAAATCTTAAAAATGAAGAAAAAATAAGGTTTTTCCCTTCAACTCCATATATACAAATCTATGTTTATATGTGTACACACACGCACACACACACAGGTACAATATACAGCTAGAAGCGAGCACTGCACTAAGATGGGGCCGGCGGAAAAGGCTACCGCTTCGACATGCTTTAACCATTCTTCTCAAAGTATCACGTGCACAGGCATCACCCAGCTGGGCTCGGACCCTGCATTTCTAACAGGCTCCCAGGTGACAAGATACTGCTAGTCCTGAGACTACCCTCTGAAGAGCAAGGTGCTGGTGCAGTTGTAGGTAGTTTGTTTTTCCAGTCTGTCCCTGGTGCAGCACCACACATGGGGCTGCCTCACTCTTTGCCAGATTCTGAATGGGTCATGGGATGAGGGAGCTCCAGGTGATAACCGTCAAGTCAGTAAGAACAGTTCAGGTTGGGGTGGCTGGAGGGGGGAACAGGAAAGGAGAGGGGTTCTGGGAGCTTGCTCTGCTGAGTAAGCCAAGCTCTACATGGAGCAAGCAGCCAGCAGCAAGCTGACCACCTTTTTCTTCATGGTAGCTCTCTCCTACTGCCGGAGCAGTTTCTGCCCCTCCTTGGTGACGGCAGAGCACAGGCCACAGAGATGTACAGGGCCTTAGTTAATCCCGGTGCTCCCCCTACCACAGAGCCACCAACGCGGCCAACCACAGGTTTGTTAGGTGTCATTTACCCAGTAAGCACGTGCTCCTGCCTGGAAGGCTCCTCTGACCAGAAACCAATCTGAGCGTGCCTTGCGGTTATCGGCAGGCTACCTGTCACTTGGCCCTCACTGTGTCTGAAGCTGTCCCGTGGCAGGGGTCCTACTGGACCCACCAGTTCCTTGGTGTGAGTTTGACTTGGAGATCCACTGCTGTTTCTCTGCCCGCTTCTCTTTAACAACTTACCCGGTTATAAGCTAGCTACACCATGGCCCTGGTGTAGGCGCAGGTTCACCCCCTGCCCAAGTAACACTTCAGCCCCCACGTCACGGGGCCCAGCTTCTCCAGTGGCTGCCAGCCCCATGCCAGCATCAGCCTCTCCGGGGACTTTGGCAACCCCAAGATTTGTCCCAGCTCAGTTCAGAACTGACCAAGCCATCTTCTTCTCATTCTCTCTTTGCTCCTGATAATAGTGTCAGTGAATCACCAGGCTCACTTCATACCTGACCCTTCTTCAACACCACAGAAGCGAGCTGTGGTTAACAAGATGACACCTTTGTCATGCTTCCAGTGACTCTTGGGGAAATTTAACAACCTCCCACATTCTATATCTATCTACTTATTTATGTTTTCTCCAAGACAGGCCATTTCCAGATCCTCACGCAGGCCCCTGACAACTACGCAGGCCCCTGTGCTCTGTTTTGTTGTCAGGAACAAAGTACATGATTTCATGCCTCCCCCAGACCCCTCAAGCCCCTCTGCTGGTCCTGTCTGCCACCACCATCATCTGGCAAAACTATCACCTCCAGGCAAGGTGGGAGCACGCCCTCTGTGCCTAAAAATGGATTAGGAGAGGAGGGCTCTTTCCCAGAATGTGCCATTCACTGGGCTGGTGGCAAAGTTCCCAGGGACTCAGAGATGTGCAACTGCCCTCAGGTCTTTGGAATTTTCCATCAGCAGTGGGCAGTGGATGAATAAGGATTTCAGGCATGAAACCAAATACCTTGGGAGAATGTGGGCATGTGTAAGCCACAACAAAATACCATAAACTGGGTGGTTTATCAACAACAGAAATTTGTTTCTCACAGTTGTAGAGGCTGGAAGTCCAAGATCAAGGTGCCAGCACAGTGGGGTTCTAGTGAAGGCCCTTTCCTGGGTTGCAAAGGCTGCTTTCTCGTTGTTTCCTCACATGGCCAAAAGACAGCTAGTTAGCTCTCCAGCCTCTTCTTACAAGGGCAATAATCCCATTCATGAGGGCTCCACCCTCTTGAGCTAATTACTGCTCAAAGGCCCCACCTCCACATACCATCACTCTGGGGATTAGATTTCAACATATGAATTTTGGGGGACACAACCATTCCATCTATAACAGAGCATTCCATCTGTGGAGAAATTTGCATCCCATCACACCTCTGCCACCTCCCACAGTACTTACAAAACCCTAGTCATGTAAGCAAAAACTGTCTTTCCCAGTAAGGGTAAATCCAGTTACCAGAAGAGCCACATGGGGAGGGCTTGGCCTCAGCACGAGATCAGTTCAGTTGTATAAAAGGCACCACGCCACAGGAAAGGGAGGCCGTCTGCAAAATGAGGCTGAGATGACTTTGGACATCCCTTCCAGCTCTGAGAACCAGGAGAAAAGCCACTTAAGAGGAGCTGCCAGAAGCTCTGGTAATCTAACGAGGAAACTGCATCTCGTCTAATTCCTGGAATAGTCTGTAACATAAAGAAGTTCTGAGGGGATTTCAAAATTTGGTTCTTCAGCCAAACTCAATTCACACACCCCCTCATTCCCCCTCCCTGCTCCCGCCCCACCATCTCCTCAAACACCATCTCGAACGACATCATTTCAGGTAAGGAAATCCACCAATAATTAAGGGCAAAGAATTCCTGGGGTAGAGACAAACATCCACACAGCTTGTGTAACCTTTCCTATCACAGTAACAAAACTCTGGGAGCAGCAGACATCCCAGATCCAGCTGGATTTCCCATCACGGCGATAACATCCAGCCAATAGCTGCTCGGACTGGCCACTCAGAATGCAGGTGGGAACACATCTGTCTGCTTGCTGAAGAGCTTTTAATGGTTTTCCCTTTGTTTGTCTTCCCTCCCAGGCCTGGCCTGGGCAGATTTGGGAAGACTGTGGTCAAGGTACTCTTAGGAACACTGGCTCTGGGCTTTCCAGTCAAATGGAGGAAGTGTTGTCTCCTCACATTCAATCCAAGTCAGGGGTAAGACTCCAAAGGAAATCACGATAATTTCCCTGCAACTCTTCTTAATGGTGGGCAATAAGAAATCGCTCCCTAAGGCAGAGAAGCCATTTACACAGGGCCACCAGTGACAAAGTTCCCTGGTGTTCTGGACACTGCACCTCCCATTGAAAATCATTCATCTGGGAGGGACCGGAAGGAAATTCTGCTTTTATGTGTCTGGGGTTGGGGCGGGGGGTGGAGAAAGGAGGAGAAAAAGGAAAGGCATAGCCGTTAGGAAGGACTCACTCAGGGCAACACGGAGCAGGGCTAAGAGATGCTGTGCCAGGTGCAGGCTCCACTGTGGCCACCCCGCAATCCTCCAGAAGTCACAAGTCATTCTAGCTCATCCAAGACTTGCGAAGGAGGGTGGCTTGTAAATTAATGTCAAAGACCTTACAATTTTCAGCAGCACATTTTTAAAAATAATAAGGAAAGTAAACGAGGCCTGGGTGTTTGATACAACTCTGGAATCTGGATAAGGCAGCCGAGCCAGGGATGCTCATAAACCTAGGAAATGGCACTCAGAAATCACTCCAAGCACCTCCGCATGAAACCCAAGAACCCTAAACACCACTGGCACCACCAATCAAGCTTCTGTCTGGGAGGGGAGCCTGCAGGAGGCCATAGGAGCTGAGTAGGGATGGAGGGTAAGATCCAGAGAGCCAGGGAGGAGTCCGCCTGAAAACCCAGTGTGGGACTTGCTTGCCCTAGAAGCAGCCCTTCCTGTAGACCTCCTGGGCTGGAAGGGTCCACCCTTTCTGTTCTGCGAGAAAGGCTGACCCATACACGAACACAACTGCCCTAATTCCAAACTAGAACAAAAGCACCCTTGCCCTCCTCCTGGGATTTCTAACCGGTTATGACATTTGCAGAAATCCTCTCTCCGCTGCACCTTCCTTATAAGGCCAGCCCATCTGATGTCTGTGCTGTGCCCGCCGGGTTACGCGCCCAGGCAGAGGACTCGGCAGGCTGCCCAGCCGTCCTCGGGGGCTACCTACCTGCTCACATCCTGCCCATGTGCACACCGCGTTCCCCTGTACCGTACCAGGCAGCTCATTCTTAACACAGATCACAGGCAACTACTTCCCCTCTTCACAAATCTAGATAATGGCTTTCCTTACTTCCTGTTCTGGGATTGAGACAGTTCCTTTCAGTTTGAATTGTGTTGACTCCAGTTATGAGAACATTTCCCTCAGAACAGCTGTCCCCTCCCTTTTCCTCCACTCCCCAGACACCTGCCCACCCTCTGCCCATAAGCCACGATCCCCAGGAATCGGACTCTGTCCGTGTTCCATGCTGCACCCCAGGCGAGCGTGTTCCCAGGCACACTTCAAGAGGACATCTTTCCCACGTCCACTGCCCTGAACTCATTTGCACAGCGTCACGTTCTAGCCGGAAACATCCGGAGTGCCTGGATCTAGCTTTTGATGGGTATCTTTATTGGGGGATACCAAGCTTCACCTGTGACCTGCCTGGATCAGGGATCCCACTTGTTACTTCAGGGCACGAGGTGGCCACCCACCTGCCCTCTGTCCTCATAGGACTGAGCAGGAGGACAGAGTCCCTCCTCCAAGTGACATCAGCCAGGGCAGTGCTTCCACAATGGTAGGCTTGGTTCCGGGGCGTGAGGGGCGTTTGTGCGGGTCTGAGAACCCAGCTGTGCACCACACACTGTTGCAACTGGGTCTGCCTATAACTAACTGCATGTCTGCAGGTGCACAAGTGTCACCAAACACAGTTCCTGGTTGCCAGGGCATTTGTATTGTTAAACCCCAGCCCCATGTTTCTCTCCACTTGGGAGCGTCTATGTACTCAGTACCTCAGCCCCCTGTGGACCCTGCCTGTCCCCCTCCTTCTGTTCCTCCCCTTCCATTTCCAGGTCTCCCAGGAGGTGTCAGGTGAGAGATGACAGGACTACGCTTGCCTGTGGTGGCAACTTTCAGGAAGGCTGGGCCTTTCCTCACTTGACTCACCAGCCGTGAGCATATCTGCCTGGTACAGCTGCAAGAAGCACGGAATTCAGGGTGACCTAGAGAGGGGCAAGCTGGAGTCAGGAAAGCAGGATCGTATCTAGCACCACAGCTCAACCCTGAGGGTGGCCTGGAGGGACAGGGTCTGGGAGCAAGAGATGGAAGCAGGAAGGTGGATGAGGCCGAAAGCAACAATAAAAGGTCTAGACCTCATGCTGGTGGCAGCTCCACCCTGGCTGCACCTGGCATCTCCTGGAGAGCTTCCGAGATGCTCCCTCCCCCAGAGGGGGTGGTTTAACTCATTAGGCTGAGGCTTGGCCACAGGCACTTCCAAGTGCCTCAGAGGCTCCTCTCCTGAGGCGGGGCCCAGATGTCACATCTGCTGGGTTCCCAAGCTTCCATGAAGACAGCATTTTTCAGAGGCCACAGGCAGAGCCAGCTGACCAGAGGAGAGGTAAATTCCAGAATGGAAAGACCCAAGAAAGGGCATATGGAAGTCAGGAAAAACCCCAGGAAGAGCAGGTGGGGAGAGGCGCAGCCCCCGTACAGGTAGTGAGGGCCTGAACATGGGGTGTGGCTCTGGGGCCTGTCTGGAGCTGGAGAGGTCACATGGTTTGGACTGACTCTCAAGGCAGGTGTTGATCTGGCTCAGGCTTATCTAACAGAGCCTCCTAAATCCGACAGAAGCAGAGATTTATTTTCTGCAAGGGAAAGCTCTTTGTTTTTCTGAGTGGGTGGCCGAGTATGCATTAAGTAGAGTCCCTCCCCTCTCTCCCCACCCCACCTGCAAGCCCTGTGCTTAGACACCTCCCAGGCACTGTCTTACCTGATTGAGAAGCACGCTGGGTTTCCCCAGGCACCAAACAACCAGTTGAGACTTGGTTCTGTGCCCTCCTGGCCTCCAACTGCACTAGGGAGAGCTCTTGTCAATCAAATGTCTCCCCTGGGCCTTATCATGCTGTATTATTAGACCTACTTTCCCCAAAGCAAAAGGCACTCTAACCAATTTTCATAGAACCATTTACTTTCTTTCTTACACTATAAAAATTCCAAATCATAGCAAACAATATCCTCTAAAAACAATATCCTCTAAAAATCCAATAGACATATTAGGCACAGTCACTTTAATGCTATACTAACGTCACTACCTAAGCTCTCCTTGATCATTAGGGTGTCACTGATTTTGTTTTTTATTTTTCTCATGGGCAGTCAGCATGTACCTGAGCTTCTGAGGAGAGTTCTTCCCATGAGCAATCAGGGTTGAGTCTGCCTGAGAAAAATGAATGCTTCGAGCTCTCCCCCTTTCTCTCTAAAATCAAATAGTGATAAACATCTTGGACACTGAGGTCCACCACAAGGCATCCTGGTTTCTTGAGGGAAAAAACCTGGGCAGAGTTGGCCCAGCTGGGCTGTTTCCCCCATGTCACTGATTCCATCATAACCAACAACAGCGGCAACTACGGCCCCCTAAAGTGAAAGAGGTCCATCGAAGACATCGTCTCATGCTCAGGACCATCGCTTTCTCATGGTCACTGTGGGATGAAGAAAGGCACAAAAACAGCTTCATTTTCCACTGGGTTTCCCAAGCTACCACAACAAGACAGGGAGACAGGTGCCTTCCAAAGCTCACACTAGGTGAACCAAAAGGTGGGGGGCAGCCACCTATCTGGCAGCCTTTCATGGGCAAGAAGGTAACTAAGGTCATAGGTGCTCATTTAAAAACCCCAAGGCTGCTGTCAGCAAGGCTGCCCCACAGACCCAGCTCATCCTCCAGGCAGGAACACAGAACAGCCCCTTCCCAGGGTCTCCTCCGCGGCTGCCATTGGGAATTGCAAATCCTTCAGTTCCTGTCTAAAGCCATGGCTGGAGTCTTTTCTACCCTACTTCTTTACCAGGGTAGATATTCAGAAAACTGCCAGTCTTACCCACAGTACTTGCGTTTCCTAGGGAAACCCCTGTTGAGGACACATTTGGCTTTCTTCAGCCAGCTGTATCATGCCATTTTTTGCCCTCTCTGCCTAGGCTGCTGACAAACTGAAAGTACCTTGGTTTTTGGATAATAACAAGCTCTCTTCTTTATTACCTATATTTTGTAATTTGGATCCTTATTTTAATGGTCCTGTTGCATGGGTATATTATCATACAAGTGATCCCAAATCATTCTAGGTAGAGACTAGAATTTTTAAAGTAATACTAGTTTCCTAATCTATAAAGTAAAAGCTAATAATACCTGCCTCACAGGACTGATTCAATAATACAATGAATACACAGCATCTCACATAGTACCTGGTACATAGCAGGTGCTCAGTAAATGAGATCTGATTTGACTTAAACATCATTACTTTATTGTTAACCTACATCCAAAGCAGCATTATTGATGTTACCATGGGAAGAGTTTTTCATTTAATTTATAATTTAGAACTTATTTTACTGCAAATTGGATTGGAGCCAGTTCACAGCACCAAATAAATTATTTTTGAACTACAATATTTGAAATAAAACCATGCATACAAACAGATGCTAGAAAGAGGGAGAAAAATTCCAGTACTACAATGAGTTAAATGTTAAAAATGAGCCTTACACTTAGCTTTGTGTTTTCTGAAAGCCAGAGCAAAAATGAAATCATGTTAACTTACACAACCTCATCATCTGATAAATGGCATGTGTGGCTCCTACGGAAAGTGCCTTTTCTCCTAACATTGGGATCTGAGGGTAAGTGCTCACACTGCTCCTTACAGGAGGTATATTGAGTACAGAGCAGAAGGGCTGCACCCATGCATGCCCACGTGCAAAGGCACACACACACACCCTTCAAAAGAGATCTTTACTTTTCAGTATTAAATGGTTAGGAACTGGAGGGTGAGCTCTCTGGGGATTTTCCAGGGTTACACAGAGGGGTGTTCTTTATTGTTTTCTAAAACTTTCACCAAGAAATTTTGTTGGAGAGCATGGACCAGTGGCTCAGGTCCACAGAGAAAACCATCCATCCTATCTCAGTTCATACACACTTAAGAAACGTGGAGTTAAATTACTCCTCCCTATTCCAAAATATAGACAGTTTCCAGGTTCGCATCTGTGAAGGAGCCTGGCCAGTGGCTCTCCTGAGAGTGCAGGCTGGCCTCTACCTTCCCAAGCCTCCTCACAGCCTCTCTGGCTGCTCTGAGCCGGGTGACCAGAGGGGTCCGTGGATAGGGAGACTGTGGCTTCATCCTTGGGGGATCTGCTTCCCAACACTTTCAAATAATCAGAGACAAGAGACTTCTCTGGGAAAACCATAATCTCCCAACTAGGGGCAGGACCAAACGCTACCAGGATTTATTGGCTTTGATTAACAATACGGTGTTTGTTTTTGCAGGTAATTAGAGTTCAGTAGCAAGCTATAAAGAGTCCTCCAAGAAATTCTAAACAGACTGTAGCTAAAGGCTACTGGAATATGACTGAATCTAATCATTCATCTGCAGACCTCCCGTGTTAAGATGCCAGTGTTTGATACAGCACAACTGCACGGATCAGGGAGGAACGACACTCTTTGTTCTTAATGCCCAAGGAGAAAAGGCAGCCCCTGTGTGCTCACATGCGGAGGTGACTGCTGCCATGGGATGCAGCAGTTCACGTAAGTATATCTCTTCAAAGGTCCGCACAGCCTGCGTGTTGGGAAATGTTTTGACAACTCTGCACTCTCACAACTGTTAGGGAGTTGATTCCGCTGTACTACGATGGGCTGGGTGGGGCATCTGATGGTGAGAAGATGTTTGCCAAAGCCATAGTCATTTGTACTTTTCTTTCAGCAACCACTATTGGGTGGGGTTTTCTAGTTGGTTGTTTTTTTTTTAACAAATCTGAGATATGAATACAAATAATTTTTAAAAATTATTTTCTAGTAGTGTAGGCAAACTAGTATGGGTATTTCTGAAATACTGTCAAGATGAAATAAATGTGTACGTAGAGATGACCACTTATCTTGCTTCTCTTGGCCAATGACATGTTATTTTCCCCTTAGTCCCAGGAAATACACATAAGATTATTTTCATTCTCTGTACTCACATCATGATAGCCAACAGGTACAGAAAAGTCAACAACAAACCCATCTACAGGAGTGAAAAAAATTAAAATGGGACCAGATAAACAAAGCAAGGTAAAAACATCAAGCCACAGATATGGCTAATACTAGGGGAAAACAACCGCTTTTGTACTCCTTATTCATTGCCTCTACTCTTGCAGAAGCTTGAGTTCACCTTTAGGGTTCCAGGCATCTTACTATCTCGGGCACTGGGAAAACTTTACAATATATATTTTTCCCCAAGAACTAGATTTCCATTTAATTTTGTTCTCTTCGGTCCAATATAAATTTTTCCATTGTTTTGCATGCTTTGGCCTCCTCAATTTATTTATTTAAAGCTCTTAAGCAGGCACATCACAATGTTTCCTTCAGAGAAACATAAAACGGACACCTACTCCAGGAGAAAGAGTAAACCCTCGGGCCACAGTTTGAGAGTCAGCTGGTTTTCTGCCCCCTGAGACTTCCTGAAGGTGATCTCAGCCTTGGGCCAGCCATTCAACCCCTCGGACCTTCTTTTTCCTCATCTAAAAAAACCAGGAGGTTGCCTCGGATTCTCTCCACATCATCTTTGGGCTCTAAGGTTCTGTGGTTCTTTCCTCCTCAAGGGAAGAACTTCCATGTGCAAAGGCAATAGCTGATGATTCTTTAAACTAAGACACTGACTTCTACCTTCAGAAAGCTGGACTTTGAAACTGGCTGAAAAAAAACAACAACCCAGAAATTCAATAGCACAAAGATAAATCCCATTATTTGAACGGCATATTTAGAGTGGATCAAGATCATGATGGTTCAGGAAAGGGGATACAACTCACGACAACACTGAGAAAATCTCTTCCCTTTACAGCGTGTGCTTTAAGAACAGACTTAAAGCAAACATCCAATGAGCATTTCCACACTCAGAGACAGTCTGTTCTGTGATCTCTTGGGTTCCCTGAAGGGTTGGGACCCAGGCTTGCTGGCCTAGGTCCTTACTCTAGAGGAAGCAAAGGCATTCAGCAGCACGGTTTTAGAACTTCCAGAATTTGAGTGAAAAAAATATGTATTCAGAAAAGCATTTAAAAAGGCAGAACAATCCAGAGTCTGATACTTACTTGTGGCCCAGCTCATGAGCGATGGTAAAGGCCAAATTGAGGCCATTGTCTTCGGCAAGCACACATTTCCTCTTAGCACTGCACACACCTCCTAAGTAAGCAATTCCTGCAGCAGAGACACAAAACACATCCTCTTCAGAATGTGCGAGGCCCTGACCTCGCAGGGCAAATCCACATGGTCAACATCACACATCATCAAGAGGGGCAAACGGGGGTGAGGATGACCATGGGACTGGACCTGCCATTCCAGAGCTCATATGGAGACTGGCTGGTGTGTGATGCTTTTGTATTCGCCTAATAATAATAACAATAATAGTAATAACCACCACAAACATCTCTCAAGCATTTAACATACGTCAGGCAACGTGCTGAGTGGTTTACACAGATTATCTAATGAAGTCCTCGTTACCCGGGATGGAGGCAACAGAGAAACTGGGGTTCAGAGAGAAAAGGTAACTTTCCCAAGGTCACCTGGACTGGCACCTGGTGCTGGGATGCTGAGCCAGACCTGTCCAACTTCAGCATCCAGGGCTGGGACCAGGTGAGGCCAAAAAGTTGAGGCACCCAGTGCGCAAAGTTCAAGGAGGGTGTCCCTCTCAGGAGCCGACCCTGAGAGGGATGGAGGGCCTCCTCAAATTTCGCACCCTGGGCACCTCCTTCTCTCACCCCAGTCCCGGCCCTATTAGGGTTAATGCTCTCAGGGGGTGAGCTTGGATCCGGACCGGGACTCACAGAGAGCAGAGGCCACGGAAGGTGCAGAATGTTCAGAAAAATGTTTCAGGAGCCCTGAGGAGGACGAGACCGGGGCCCAGGAGCAATGAAAGACACTGGAAGAGTACGGGCCTGGAAGCCATTTGGGAGGATGGGTCCCACGGCCCAACTCGCTCAACTCTGCACAAACATGACGGGGCCCAAGGACCTTCCCTGAGATGGGAGGATCAAGGCAACCGGGGGGGGAGGGGTACCAGACTCAGGAAAATGGTGTGAGCAAGGGGGCTGGGTACAGAGGACAGGAGGCTGCCAGCCTCTGGTGGACGATGGCAGTGCTCCAGAGGAGAGAGATTATTATGGCAGAGAGGCGCGTGTGAACAGGATGGGGGCCGTGGACGGACCAGGCGCAGCTGAAGAACGCTGGGCATCAGCTGTGCACAGGCCACACATCTCCAGGCTGACACTCCAGGGCTAACACTGCCCACGGCAGCTCTCCACACTCCCTCTTAGCTCTGCACCCAGGAAGGACATCACTACGACCCCATCCAGGAATCCCCAGGATATATCTCAACAAAGCCAGAGTCCAAGAACCCCGAAGGGCTTGGGATAGAACTTGAGTACTGGTGGCGTCTGACTCCTCACTATGTCCTGTGAAATGAATGAGTGGCTGGTGGCTGGTGGCACAGGGGGCCGTACGCCTGAGCAGGCTCAGTGTTGCCCTCGCTGTGAGCTCACAAGGGGTGTGGGGTGGGCAGTGGCTCTGCTGGCTATTGGTGTCTGGTGACCAGGTGGATAGGGACTCTGCCCGCCAGCCCAGTGCCCTGGAAGGGCTGTGGCCACCCGAGTGAGGGCACCTGTTCTCCACCCAGAGACACTACCCACTGCCAGGCTGCACGCTGCTCCCTTTCACTAAGGTGCCGGAAATGTCTCAGAAGCTGACAGCGGCCCTGCAGGCACAGGAGCCGAGGAGGGAAGGAGCTGGTACAGGAGAATGAACAGGGGGATTAATTAATTAAAAATGAACCTCCCTCCCTGCTCCCAAAGAGCTAAACCAACATCCTATTTGTTGACATCAAAATCAAGCTGGGGCGGACCTCAGCCACACACAGGGCACTCCCCCGCAACCCCTGCAAGGGGCAGACAAGCTTGCACACCCCGGCTCAAGGGCTCAACTCACACTCAGCAAACTGAGCTGGGCACCACAGCACGTACCTGCTTTTATTTGGAAGCATGCAACACGCTTGGCCAAGGTTGAAGAATTTTTTTTTTTTTTTTTTACAAAAAAGAAAGAAAAAAAGGAAATGTTATTTGGCCTCAAGATGTGTTTTTTGCATATGAGCATCATAATTCAGCAATACAGACTATGGGAAGGAG
The DNA here is from genome assembly GCF_005190385.1 of Monodon monoceros. NCBI lineage: Eukaryota > Metazoa > Chordata > Mammalia > Artiodactyla > Monodontidae > Monodon > Monodon monoceros. The sequence goes on from NW_021703778.1 coordinate 50,413,755, forward strand.
GAAAATACAACCAGAAAGGACACGATCTGCCCTTTCTGATATCGTTGAGGTCATTATTACAGTTTTGTTTAAAAATGCTTTGTGGGTTGCTGCAGAAAGTCCAGCAGTGAGTAGTCGGAATGCTTCCACACGGCACTGATGGCATACGCATGCCACGCACACACACTCCAACGCACACCCAGCCATACCCAGCCTCCTGGGTCAATGAATCAATCAGAAACAATCAGATGTGCTCGCCCCGGAGGAGTTGTCTGGTGAGGGGGAAAGAGAGACATCCAAGGCCAGCTGTGCTGAGCTTGCTGTCCCAAAAGTGCCCGCTGAAACAGCAGACTTTAAATGCCACAGAAACACATCCCCTGGCCTCGGCTACACTCGGCACCCGGAACAGGCATCCTGAGTTTCCACTCTAATTGGGTAACATACAACACTAGGGAAACAGCTAAGTAGAAGACCTTCCAATAACTGCATTTTAATTTTTCCAGATGCATATGATTTTTTTTTCTTACTAGAAAACAAAGCATTAGTTTATTTATAAGAAATGCTTTCACACAAAGGTGGATTGAGGTCTAGTGCTTTTAAAGGTTTATTCCAATCGTGGATAGCCCAGTCATAAAACCGAGCAAGGCAAAACACATCAACAAAAACGGCCCAGAAAATGGAGCACGGGAGCTTGTGTGTTTATGAGCGACGGTGTGAAAATGCTTAGAACTCACAAAACAAAGTCTGGACAGAATCCCAGATTGTTGTAAAAGTAAAAGCTGCAGGGAATAGATGGTAATTAAACCAGGAGCTGCAGCAGAAAACAAAGCCCACCACTACTCCATGTTTTCTGGAAAGAAACAGCAGTCTAGAGAGGAGAGTGTGATGGAGACGCAGAGAAACCCCAACTCGTCAGGCTGCAAAGGCACCAACCTGGAAACCCCGCCCAATCCCACCTCAGCACTTGTCAAGAAATGAGGAAAAACCAGTTTTCTTTGCATTGATTTTTTAATTTTAATTAAAAAAAGGAAGTCTGTAAACACAGGTTCTGCTAATGTCCATGCTGAAGCTGTGGAAGCAGAGGGACCTTCTTAAGTAACTGGAATTCCCCACACAGATAGCAAGGATTTCTCAGACCCTAGAGTGGTTCTTTCAATGGTTTCAGTCTTCCATGATTTAAAATTCTCCACCAGAGAAATAAGAGTAGAACTTATTTTTGAAATTTAAAAAAAACATCAATTCCACATGTTTACAGAGCTCCTTGGAACAAAAGTGAAGCAGAAAGGCAATTGGCATTTATTACGGTTCTCTTCACAGGCAAGCGCTGCTCTGCATGCTTGGTCCTCCCTTATTTGGAAGGTATTACTGGCCCCACTTTACAGACAGGGAAATGAAGGTTCAGCATCCAGTTATGTAGCTGATCAGGGCCCAGACTTGGGTACAAATGCAGGGTTATCTTTCTCCAACACCCATGCTCCCCCAGTTAAACCCTGGGCCTCCTGCACCAAAGCTTTGGTAACCAGCGACGACGATAAGCTTGGAGGATTTGGAAGATTTTTGTAAATTGTTAACGTGTATTTATGCTGAGATGTGGGTGGGATACAGTAAAGGTTTCATGTGTTTAAGTCCAAATGTTTTTAATCCTAAAGATAAAAAGACTCGAGGGATATGTGCAGCCACATTAACAGTAGTTACCTCTAGGACATGGTGAAGTCATTACCGATCTTTAAATTTTTTCTTCTTTTTTTGACTTAAACCTAGTACAGTGAATATGTACTCGCTATGAAAGTTAAAGTTATTGGTGATATTTCATGTATTCAAGGTGACGCATAGCAGAGGCCAAGGTGGGAGACTAATAAAAAAAAATAACAACAAAAACCCTCCGGATTTTGATTCGGAGTGTACAGCCCTTAAGGCAGCAGATAATGAAGGAAGTTTATAGTCAACACATAATTGAGTGTGTGCTTGTATCCTAAGGGCAACTCTCTCCACCTCTACTATAACCCTGGCACAGATTAGGGAAGCAAAAGTCTGAAATACTGGAGGTAGAAATGGAGGGCTGTAAAGTGTTTTTCTGATGCCTGAAGGAGTATATTTAATTCATCCCAAAGCAGATCACATCCACCAGGGCCTCCTGACCCACCTTCCCAGGCAAATCAACTCAGTGTGGACACTCTCTCTTCTCCATTCTCTTCTTTTTCTTGGTAGCAGCACAAGCTTGGGGAGCAAATTGGGCGAGGAGGTTTAATTATTTTCTTTTTTAGTAGAAAAGTATGTGGTGTAAGCACGTAATTCTTAAATTCAGAGTTGACCATATGATCCTTTCCAGATTTAAGGTATAAACAACACCCAACTGTATAAACTCTGGTTTATCCAGCAAATTGTCTGTGTAAACAGTTTACAGCTGTTGGCCCTGTTGCCCATTACTCAGACCTTCTCAGGCTCTGCCTCTGAGAAAGACAGTCAACTTGCTTCCACCAGCTGCTCAACAAACCAACACCATCATGGTTATCACTGGTACACCACGCTGCCTATTATGAGAAGGCAATTTACATCTATTCTCATGGCAATCACAGTGGTTGAGATTGAGTTTCATGTTCAGGCTCATCCACAAGTTCTTGTGCTCTTGGAAACTCACTAAGTGGTTGGAGGTATGATTTGAATTTGTGAACGGCATTAGAAACAAATGTCTTAGAGCCCAGGATGTGACAAATGAAAAGTAACTACAGTCTATTCTTGTTACTCACTGTACTTAGATTCTAAAAATTCGCCATGAACCAGGCGAACCATGCTGGAATATAGAACCATTGGTCCTAGGGGAAATACAGGATTTGGTTCCTGTGAGCCTCTGGTCACATTTTTTCAAGTGACACATAACTTTGTTTTATGCGTGTTTCTGTATAAAGACACCTTACTCAATATATATCGTTGATTCATTAACAATGAACTCAGAGCCAACAGTCCTATAACTCACGCCTGAATGAAGCTCATCTAGTATTTTTCTCTGCAAGGCGCATGGCAGCCTTCTTGAGCTTCAAAGCACTAAACAGCACTTCAGCACTATCTTTGGAGGCCATTCAAAACAGCAAAATCACCACAAAAAGCATAAAAATACGAAAAACAAGGTGTTAGACAGACCTCAGAAAGGATGTTTATTCACAGCATGAGAGCTGAAACAAGATGGCAAAATACTGCCTTGTTTGATATCTGCTGGGAACGTGCCTGTTGGGTGACTCAAATATTTCACCACTCTGCATGTGTCTGCAAATGACCACAAAAGTGCTGTAAGTATTGATTTTGGAGTTCCAAATAAACTTTAATGAGTAGGTGAATTCACACATGCAGAGTCCATGAATGAGTAAAATTAGCTGTATTCTCAGGTCCTATTCTCAGGCACAATGAAGTCTTTATCAGTTGCAATAAGGAAATTCAATTTTCATTTAAGCTTACATTTCCTATATATCCTGCTTATATTTCCTGACTCTATACTATCTAAATTATTTAACTGACTCAGGCCCTTCTCCTCTGCAATTTTGCTTCTGTGTTCTCTGAGGTCAGTGGTTCACAGGGTCACTGTAAGTCACTAATCCCCTAAAGGATTCTGCACAGAGTGGACAGAGCCCCATATATGCTGAAGGACAGGTATAGTTTCTAACAAATTGGGAAAGAATGTTAATGGTAAGGGCAGGAGAGGGTGGCGCCACCACTTGGGACTGTGGAGCACTGCTTTCCAGACCAGCCTGTCCATGGCTTTCTGCCCCAGCTCAGTGCCTCCATCCCCCCGAGGCATAGCTGGATAATCCCTACCAGACCCAGCCTTGTCTTAGCAATTCCACCACAAGTAGGAATCCCTGTCTCCCTGCTTCTCTTCTTCTGGGTCCCTTGGGGTTGGTCACAGTGGAAGGAAGATGAGTTAGTCAAGACCTTTGTCCCTACACCATGGACAGGGGAGGGGGCAATGGCTTAAAAAGGGGCATTGGTTCCCTTCTTAAACATGGGCACTGCAGAAGCTGCCACTGCAATTCAAAACTGTCCGTGCCCAACACCTATCTAACCTAGAAGAACACTGACAAACTGAAAACTCAGCAACTTACGCAAGGTTAAATGAAGTGGTAAATAGACAAAGTGTGAAGGTAATAGCTTCCAAGTCTGATCATTGAAGGGCTCACATGCTCAGTTTTGAAACTTAATATCAAGTTAGAGCAATCAAAGCAGTGTGCTACATGCATAAAGATAGACATTTAGATCAACTGAACAGAACCGAGAGTCCAGAAATAAACCTTCACATTTATAGTCAATTGACTTTTGACAAGGGTGCCAAGACCATCCAGTGGGGGGAAAGAAGAGTCTTTTCAACAAATGGTGCTGAAACAAATGCATACCCACATGCAAAAGAATGATGTCAGATACCCTTCTTTAGATCATATACAAAAATGAACTCCAAATGGATTATAGACCTAAACATAAGAGCTAAACCATAAAACTCCTAGAAGAAAACAATTAAATCTCTCTGACCTTGGGGAAGGCAAAGCCTTCTCAGATGTAACACCAAAGGCATGAGTGAGGGAAAAAAATCCCACGTCAGTGTGTTCACCAATGCAGAGAGGCTCCCCTTGCTGCGCCACCCCAAAGGAGAATGGCTGGGTCGGGGCTGGGAGTGAGGTGGGGAGGTGCAGAGTTCCAAGCCAAGCAATGAATGTGCTGATACATCCCCAAGGAAGCTGCCCAGCCATCCCCCCTGCATTATGGTTCCCTGCTAACTGGGAACCATCCCAGCAGCCTCTGTGCCACAGGCTACCTCATGTAGCCAATTCAAATGCCACATGAGTTGCTGCTTTGTGTGTATGGGGGTGTGTGTGTGGGGGGTTCTTGATTGTGGTCAGAGCCAGGAAAGACCACGTGTGCTGTGTTGCACTCCCGCTTAGAACAAACATGCCCTCACTCTGGGCGTCCCAGGCATCTCCAGGATCTAGAGCTTTAGGAAGAGATGCCACCCCTGATGAGGGAAGCACACAGAAAGTCCCCACAGAGGACTCAAGGGTAGCTGGCCTAAAGCTGCAGCTCCTACAAGATGAATTGAGTGAGTGAAGTATAAACGGAGCAGTCAATTCCCCCTGGGGTTTACAAATTGGAAGCAAAAAAGTTTATCCCAATGGTTTGCTGCACTCTGTGGAAACCAAAACATACTGGGAGATGGGGAGGGAAGAGAAATAAATAACTGTTGACATTCAACAGACCACAGCCAGCTTGAGCCAAATGCATGGAGACGTCGTGCAGATTTCCTACCTTCCAGGCAGGATGGCACTTGTGTCTGGGGGGGACGGGATCCCCAGGGAGCAAACAGGATTCCTCAAATGACCAAGGTGCCGCTCCTTGGAGGGCCCCACAGAGGCTCAGTGGCTTCTGCACCAGGACCGGATGCCCACCAGAAAGGGCCCCCAGCAGGTTCACCTCAGGACATCAAAGGAGGGAGGTCTGTGCGGAGATCCTTGAAACCCTTTTATTTTGACGAATACTTCATGCAGTGTTTCCTAACTGCCTGTATGTTACAGCGTCATGCCAGGCACGAGACCCTAAGGTGAACAAAAGCAGTGCAGGCCAAGGGAAAACAGCTCCAAGAATACCATTCCAGCAAGAAGACAGGGAGGCAGGTGGAAAGGTCAGCAGAGACTTTATAAATCAAGCTCAGGGCCTGAAGGGTGGGTGCTGGGGTCTCTAAAAGACCCCTGCCCCAGTGATCTGTGTCCAGATCTAGGCTCTTGGGAGAGCAGACAATGGAGACTAGAAATGGAGCTTGCCCTGAGTCCCCTGCTGCTCCCCTCAGTTCCCTGCTCTGGGTCGACTCTCACAGCAGAGGACCATCCCCCTCACAGAACTGTGTCCTCGTTCTCACTTTTGGTCACTCAGCAAACATTTCTGGGTACCCCGGCCACAGTTAACTCCTCGTGTGGGAGTTTGCCGGCAGCACCCATGAGTGCAGAAGTGATGCAAGCCTTCGAGTTCCATTTCAAAGACCTCTGAATCCCTGAGTGTGCTCCCTGAGCATGAGAGAGGGTAACACGTCTTCTAGCTTTTGCCATTCTATAGCATGATACCTACCAAGCCTGCTTGGTGTCTGCACCTCGGCAACCTCTCTCGTGTGTGTACATGCACGCATGTGGGTTTCTGCATGTGCACACATGAATGTGCATGCCTACACATGGTCCTGGGCAGCCACCACCAGACCATATTTCTGTAAGCTGGCGCTATAAAGTGGACGTCCACACTCCTACAGTAAGGGACCCTAGTGAATTTTAGAAGTTTTAATACAGTCACATTTTCTCATCAACTTCACCATTTAGCATTTATTTTTGTCAATAATTCACAAAGGAACTGTGCTAGTCCTCCTTCCACAGCTTTAAGACTCCTCTATCTCCCTCTCTCACTATTAAATTTTCCCTTCACTGGGGGTTAGGATGTCCTCCCTCTCCCTTGGGAAAGTTGGGGTTTGGGGAGCGGGGGGCATGATGTGTTTTCCTTAAAAATTATCTCGGGGGGCTTCCCTGGTGGCGCAGTGGTTGGGAGTCTGCCTGCGGATGCAGGGGACACGGGTTCGTGCCCCGGTCCGGGAAGATCCCACATGCCGCGGAGCGGCTGGGCCCGTGAGCCATGGCCACTGAGCCTGCGCGTCCGGAGTCTGTGCTCCGCAACGGGAGAGGCCACAACAGTGAGAGGCCCGCGTACCGCAAAAAAAAAAAAAAAATATCTCGGTCATGTGCGATGTGGAAAATGAGACAACTAAGTCTTCCACAGGGCCAGATATCCCAAAAGCATATCTGAGAGTGTATGTAAGTGTGCCCTGCAGAAACTCAAGTGCTAACTGGGAAGAGGAGCACTCAGACTGTGCACTTTGAGTCATAATCTCTCTCAACAGTCCTGTCTGAATTAAATTTATAAGAGCAGCCATAGGCAGGGAGTGAGGGAAGACCACCAAATCATGATGACAGCTGGAGCTGGGAAGAAGGCAAGGTGGCTGGCAGCTGGTAAGAGTGATGTCATGCATTTTAATCATGCCCAGTGTTGTGGACAGCACTGTGTCACCCCCAAACCTAGATGTTGAAGCTCTAACCCCCAGTGTGACCGTGTTTGGAGATGGGGCCTTTAAAGAGGTAATTAAGGTTAAGTGAGGTCATAAGGGTAGGGCTCAAATCCAGTATGACTGGTGTCCTTATAAGAAGAAAAGACATCAGAGCTCTCTCTCTCTCTCCCCCACACACACAGAGCACATGTGAGGACACAGTGAAAAGGTGGCCATCTACAAATCAGGAAGACAGGCCTCACCAGAAACCAACCCTGATGGCACCCTGATCTCGGATTTCCAGCCTCCAGAACTGAGAAAATAATGTCTATTGTTTAGGCCACCCAGACTGGGTATTTTGTCATAGCCACCTGACCTGACTAGTACACCCAGGGTGTAACCTGGGTACAGACAGAAGTGCCCTGTGTCCCCCTGGCTCACGTGGGTAAACAGACAAGAACAGTGGCCACCAAACTCTCCATCCTCATGTGCTACAGGACACCAGAGCTGCCCAACACACCGTGGGACCAGGCTTGCTGTTTAGAACATAGTTTAATAACAAGAAACTGATCTGGAGAGTTGTACAAGCATGTGGTTGAAAACAGCTACAAAAACGCTTGGTAGAGAAGTCCCGGGGAGGGGGGGGGGAGCTCTGGGAGTCAAAGAGGTGTTGATAGCTCTGTATTTAAAATCACAAAACACCTCAACCAGCTGCATTTGGATGCACGGAGGTGACATCCTCAGCCGTTTGGCAACGGGGTGCCATGAGAATTGGAGCTGGGATCCCTGTGGAGACACCTGGGAGAGACGTGGGAAGATGATGATGTGTCAAATGTAGATGCACATCATTCACAGCACCAGCACCTCTATTTGCAGGGGACTCTTTGGAAATTCCCAGTCCCCACAAAATGTTTTTAAAAAGCTCATAAACATAGCCTTTGAGGGAAGAGCCAGTTTCAAAAGAATTCCAAGGAGGCCCTGGTGAGAGACAACTCTCACAAGGAGAACCAACCTTCTGGGTCTTGGTGGGAAACTGAGCCTCACCAGGAGCACAGGAATCCCCCAAATTGCTGTCAAACAAGTGAAAGGGAGCGTTGCTGCTGGTTCTGCTCAGTGACTCTCAATAAAAGCAGAACCGGTAGCAACCAGTATTCTGGGTGTAAAGGGCCAAACTGAGCAAGCCAGGAACACAAACACTGCTGCTCTTTTCACCTTGACTCATTCAAAAATCACAAGAGCACAAAGTTGAAAACACCAAGGGAGCTGTCACTACAAACGTCGAGTTACCTGTGGGAAGAGAGGGGAGCCTGGGGTGGGGCCCAGGGAGAGGCATCCTCATGGCTGATGGAGTGCTTGCCCAGGGGACAGTCACATAGATGTCCACCTTATAGAAATCCACCATGTGATTAAAACGCTCAGGTTATGGTTTCCCCAGAGGGAGTGGACACCAAAGTGGCATGAGTGAGTCTTCCCAGGGGCTGGTACTGTCTGATCACTGGATCTGGGTTCTGGTTACACAGAGAGCTCAGTTTCAAATATTCATTGAGCAGTACACCTAGATATGCTTGTTTTTATGTAAATTATGCTTCCATAAAATTTTAAAATAAAAGAGGTGCACATACAAGTGAAAAAGGAGAGTATGGACCTGACTAAACAATCTGAAATTGGTCAAGATTACTGGCCAATTTAGATGATAGGAGTTTGTCTTGTCTGAGGAGCTAATGTATAACATGGTGACTATGGTTGACAACACTGTATTGTATAATTTAAATTTGTTTAGAGAGTGGAACTTAAAAAATGTTCTCACCCACCCCCCAACCCCCAAAGTAAATATGTTAAAAAACTCCACGGGGGGAATCCTTTCACAAATTATCAAGTGGTACACTTTAAATATCTTACAGTTTCATCAACGATAGCTCAAAAATGCTGGGAAACAGAGAGTTTGTCTTAAGAGGATTCAAGGTCTTAGGTTGATCAAATCATAGTCCTATTAATTAATTAAAGTGGTATTAACTAGTCAAGATCTGCTTTTATCTGTATCACCAGACTTTACCTGTATTACCTGTATTTCTTAGACCATACGAGCTGGTCCTGTAAGTCTCCTTTACTGTCTTCCTGTCTTCCAATGACCCTTGCAACGTATGTTCTTGAAACTTGCCTGAAGTGGACTTGACAACAGCTTCACTCCCTCTCATACTAATAGCTGTATTTCTACAGGAAGAATAAAATACAAGCCCATGCATAGAAATATTTGCCAAGTTAGCAAAGAAAAAGAAAAGCTTTCTCAGAATAGTTAAGAAACCATGTCTCTTGCTAAATGCTTAGCCCAGCAAAATCATCCTCTTGGGGATGAAATGTGGAATGTGAGTGAGACCCTGGGATGAAGGTCTCAGCAGCACCAAGGGCACTTCCAATCTGTGCTTTGTTCTAGCCCCCTCTAGGGTGGGCTGGCTCTCAAGCTAGGGTTGGGGGAGGTCAGGCCAGGCCCCAGGGTAGTTCTGGGCACCAGCTTCTGAACACAAGTCTGTAAATCCCCTGCTGGCAGGACACTACAGCCCCTCAACTAAAGAAGTCACCCTCACACAGGAAGCTGGCTGTCATTTGGGTGTTGACTCAGCGTTTGTGAGCTAAAGTCAACCTACCATGAGAAACTCCCCTTCGGTTGGCCTAGAGAGGCCTGGGTGGGGCTCTGCCTCTGCTGACAAGATGCAAAAATGATGGCATTCCATTTTACTTAAAAACAAAACAAAAGTTAGCCACTTAGAAAGGAATGTTGATGACAGCAGCACCATGAAGTCAGGTGGGCCCCAAGCACAGTGAGAGGAAACAGGGGAGTCTGTGGCAGGACAATCAACAGATGAGGAAGACACCCAGCCTGGGGAGCTGTCCCCAGGACATGGCAGAGAGTGGATGGTATGGCTTTGGGTTAAACATTTCACTGCATTACACTTATGGACACAGGCTCATTACCAAAGGCTACTATCTTAGTCCCTTCAAGCTGCTGCAACAAAATACCATGGAAATGTATTACTCACAGTTCTGAAGGCTGGAATTCTGAGATTAGGGTGCCAGCATGGTTGGGCGTGAGGGCTCTCCTCTGGGAGAGAGTCTTCCTGTTGTGTCCTCATATGACAGAAGGGGTAGGGAGCTCTGTGACGTCTCTCTTATAACAGCACTAATCTCAACCATGAGGGCTCCATCCTTATGACCTAATCAGCTCCTGAAGGTTCCACCTCCTACTGCCATCATCTCGGGGATTAGGATTTCAATATATAGATTTGGGGGAACATAAACATTCAGATCAGAGCAACTACCTTGGATTTCAAGATTATCCCGGACTACATAAAAAGCATGAATGTCAGGTCTGTCTTTGAATAAACAACGTTCTTCATCTTTTAAACAATTTCATACATTTCCATTTTATCTCCATGATGATGATGGTCCCCATGTTCCATCCCCAGGACCAGGTGATCCTTCGAGCTCTGCTGTGGCAACCCACCAAGGATGGCCAGCCATCAGTCCTATACTTGCCCCAGACTCAGGTCACAACAAACAGGATTCACCACCCCAAACTGAGCCTTCTCAAGTTTTCCACCCCTCGAAGTTCAAAAGCTTGCAGACCTGGTCAACCTCTCTTTCTCTCTGTCTCCCTCCCATTCCCCTTCCACCACATCTCAGTAACTGCCATTTTATGCTGCTCACAGACTCTGGAATATGTTCCTTTCTCCTTGGTCCCAAGTCCAGAACTTTGTCACCACTTTAAGCTTTGATTATTGTGGTATCTCCTTAGAGGTCATCTCTTCTGTTTCTCCCCACTCCAATGAGTCCTTTAAAGTCCAGATTCAAGTGTCCTCTCTTCCACTGATTCCCCCCTGATCCTGCCTGGACACACTCCCTTCCCCTTCTAGGTACTCAGAGCCCATCATGATGCTTTTACTGCACCAGGAGCCCCATCTTCTTGCAGTCCAGGCATCTGACCAAATCTTATGTCTGCAGGGATGCTAAACATCTCTGAGCCAGCACCCATACACTATCTCATAACTGACATGGGCTAATGTAGGTTGAACAGTTCCTCAATAAGTTCCATGAATGAGTGAATGCACACCAACCCTACCAACTTATAATCTTCATAAAACAGTACCCTCTGCTGCTTAAGAAGTTGACTGGAACAAGAAGGAATAAATGGTGAGGATGAAGATGACACTAACATTTATCAAACACTTACCATGTATGGACCTAGAGACTGTCATACAGAGTGAAGTAAGTCAGAAAGAGAAAAACAAATACCGTATGCTAACACACAGATATGGAATCTAAAAAAAAAAAAACAAAAAAGAAGGTTATGAAGAACCTAGGGGCAGGACAGGACTAAAGACGCAGATGTAGAGAATGAACCTGAGGACACGGGGAGGGGGAAGGGTAAGCTGGGACGAAGTGAGAGCGTGGCATGGACATATATACACTACCAAAATAGCTAGTAGGAAGCAGCCACACAGCACAGGGAGATCAGCTCGGTGCTTTGTGACCACCTAGAGGGGTGGGATAGGGAGGGTGAGAGGGAGATGCAAGAGAGAGGAGATATGGGGATATATGTATATGTACAGCTGATTCACTTTGTTATACAGCAGAAACTAACACACCACTGTAAGGCAATTATACTCCAGTAAAGATGTGAAAAACAAACAAACAAAAAGCAAAAAAACCCCACTTACCACGTGTGTACCAGACCCCATGCTAAAGATTTCCCGTCATTATCTCATTTTATACTTACAGTCACCTGATGAGGTAAATACTATTTATTATCCCCATGATACTGATGAGAAACTAAGTCCCTAAGAAGTCAACAACTCACCCAAGGTCAAAGAGTGAGTGATGGAGCTCGGATTCTGTCTCAGGTCTTTTGGACCAGAGGCCTCATGCTAAACTTACACCAGAGGCTGCAAATTGGTGGCCACAGAAGGATTTGGACTATAGAAATGTTCTGTTTGGACTATTAAGTATGTAAAAAGAAAAAAAAAAAATTAACCAAACACCGACAGTTAGAAATTAGGAGATGCTACATAGAATTCAGATTTCCTGACTCTTCTTAAAATATCTGATAACCAGAAAATGATAGACTAGTCAATTAATGGTGCTGGGACAATAGTTGATCTACACAGAAATAAGCTAATTAAATCCCCCACCTCAAACCACACACACAAAAATAAACTCTAAATAGAGTAAATGTACAAATGTGAAAATAAAATTTTGAATGGGTCAGAAGAAAATATAGGTGAATGTCATTATTATTTTACAATAGTGAAAGTATTTTAAAACAAGACCTAAAAAGCAGAAATCAGAAGGGAAAGGGCTGAGTTACCTAGCTAAATCCACAAAGAAAATGTCTGTGTGACGAAAGTCATAAGCAAAGTTAAAGACAAAGGACAGACACAAGGAAGATATTTTCAACTCACATGACCAAGCAAAGATTGAAAAGATACTTTTCCTTACTAGTAGTCAGAGGCGTGCAGGATAAAATCCCTAGAAGATAGCAATTCACACTCAGCATGCTGGCAAAACCTAAAGGTTATCAGCCTTAAAGACTCAGATGCTGTGAACCTAAAGGTTATCAGCCTTAAAGACTCAGATGCTGTGAACCTAAAGGTTATCAGCCTTAAAGACTCAGATGCTGTGAACGAATAGAGTATAAATTGGTATAATGGCCATTTGAGAGAGATCTGGCTTGTCTCGAAAATTTGAGAGCTGTGAAGGCGTTGAGGAGTGGTTATACCCCTGAAGCACCAGGCTGTATTTCGGCGAGCCCCAGCCGACTGGTCCTGCTGACGGGAATGCCTGCGACCCCTGACACACACACAAACACGTGCATAAACGTGTGCATACCCGTGTCCGCACACATATGCACACACACATGTGTGCACACGTATAACTACCACCCTATGAAGAGATGTTATCCTCATCCTCATATACAGGTAAGAAAATGGAGGCATGAAGAGGGTGAGTCACTTTCCCAGGCCTGTGCTGCAACCAGGAAGGACGACAGGCCGTCTGGCAGCAGATCCTCCCTCTAACTGCTCTGAGAGAGGGGGGCCCTGCCTCAGGGAAAGGGAGGCAGGCAGGGCAGACAGACACACAGCCAGGACTGTGCATAATGCATTCCAGGGGCTGAAGGAGAAGTCTGCCAACTACTGTTCAAAGTCCAGGGAGTTTTTTATTAAAACATAAACCCTAAAGACTCTAACACAGATGTCTTTAACCCTTGAAACTGTGCAAAGTTTGGTATGTATCTGTGTATTTCTTGCAAGAAGGTTTACAGCTTTCATCAAATTTCCGAAGGGGTCCATAACCTCAAAAAAGTTAAAAACACTAAAACACAGGAATCCCGGAATATAATCAAGGACATTCCCTAGGAAAAAAATCCTCTCTGGACAGCCAAGTCGGAGCAAAAGGTCCTGGGAAAATTATCCTTCAGCCCTCAGGGGTTACCCAAGCATTCCTCAGAAGGTGATAACCAACGTTTTGTAGAATGTGCTTTCCTTTGCCAGATCTCAACTGACTGGCTCACAGAGTAAATGAGTAAGGGTCTAGCTGCCATTATTCACCAACAACATTACTTTTAATGGGGGTATACACATCCCCTGTCCTGCACAGTAGTGCCGTACCCATGCAAAGCTATCAGTTTTAGAGTCAGTGGAGAGGACTGACCTCTCCGAAGCTCAGTTAATAAGCAACATCGCTCCTCAAAAAATTAAAAATTAGAAATTACTATATGATACAGCACATCCTCTTCTGGATATATCCAACAGAATTGAAAGCAGAGTCTTGAAGAGATAGCTGTATGTTCATTAATCATAGGAGCATTATTCACAACAGCCAAGAGGTGGTATCAACATCAATGTCCATTGGCAGATGAATGGATAAAGAAAATGTGGTACATACACACAATGTAATATTTTTCAGCCTTAAAGAGGAAAGAAATTCTGACACATTACCTTGACATTATGCTCGTGAAATGAGCCAGTCACTAAAAGAAAAACGCCTTATGATTACACTTGAACTCTTAGAAAACAGAAGGTAGAATGGTGGTTGCCAGGGGATGGGAGGGGGAAAATGAAGTTGTTTAATGGGTATAGAGTTTCAGTTTTGCAAGCTGAAAAGTTCCAAAGATTGGTTGCACAACAATGTGAATATATTTACCACTACTAAACTGTACACTTAGAAATAGTTAAGATGGTAAATTTTATGTTATTTGTATTTTACCACAATTAAAATAATAATAAAGTAACATCCCCACCAAAAAAAAAAAAAAAAAAAGAGCAGCCAAGGTAACACAAGGGTGAAAGGTGGACTTCATTAATTAGGTGCCTGTGCTTTCTTGAGAAAACATCCTGAATTAAGTATTCAACTTAAAACTGGACACTGTGGTTATAAAGAACCTAAAAACAAAAGACAAAAAAAAAAATCTGAGGGACATGGGATATGCATATATGCATATTCATACACATATATGATTTACAAGTATTTAATCCTGAGTGTTACAATATAATACGAACTCTAAAAAGAAACCACTCTTCTGTTTTGACAAGGGCCCACCTCTTCCCCTGGAGCTGCCTTTAACTGTAGGACCTTTATTATATCTTGGAGCTTTTTATTGGTGTCTAGGAATTAAATGTGGAAGTGGACTTCACTCAGCAAAGTACACACTGACGTTTGTTATAAACTATCTTTGTTTTCTGAAAATAAGTATTCCTAAAAAATGGATTTGGGCTTCCCTGGTGGCACAGTGGTTAAGAATTAGCCTGCCAATGCAGGGGACATGGGTTCGAGCCCTGGTCCAGGAAGATCCCACATGCTGCGGAACAACTAGGTCCGTACGCCACAACTACTGAGCCTGTGCTCTAGAGGCCGTGAGCCACAACTACTGAGCCTGCGTGCCACAACTACTGAAGCCCTCACACCTAGAGCCCGTGCTCCGCAATAAGAGAAGCCACTGCGATGAGAAGGCTGTGCACCACAACAAAAGAGTAGCACCCACTCGCCGCAACTAGAGAAAGCCCGCGCACAGCAATGAAGACCCAACACAGCCATAAATAAATAAATAAATTTATTTATTTATTTTTTAAAAATGGATTTGTTTGGGGTTAATAAGAGTAAAAACAATATAAAAGCCATTTGTTGATTCTGTTCTCCACAAATTGCCATTCTCATTCAGAAAATTTATGTCAACATCCACTCTGTCAGCTTCAAGTTGAAGGTCAAGGGAGCACTTTTCCTGCTTCATCCCCTCCATAGCACACACCCCCGACGACACCTCACAGCAGTGCCCACTAGCACAAAACAGAGCAGAGCTTTGTCTTTCCATAAATCGTTCTCAGTCTTGGTCTAACAAAAACAACTAAACAAGACTTGGAGACAACACAGGGAAAATCCTTCTAAAAATAGATACATCTTTCAAGACCATCTTCTGAGAGAACATGGCATTGCACACATTTTTTCGGCATCTCTTAACCAAACTGCTGGCCTGGCTACCATCCACTCTTCCCAGTACTGAAAACCACAGAACATTCTAGGTTCATCTGCCTAGGCTGCCACCCACATAGGATCCTGAAATCGCTTTTTGTTTTTTTGCTTTTATTATTTTTTAACATCTTTATTGGAGTATAATTGCTTTACAATGGTGTGTTAGTTTCTGCTTTATAGCAAAGTGAATCAGCTGTACATATACATATATCCCCATATCTCCTCCCTCTTGCATCTCCCTCCCACCCTCGCTATCCCACCCCTCTAGGTGGTCACAAAGCACTAGCTGATCTCCCTGTGCGACGCGGTTGCTTCCCACTAGCTATCTATTTTACATTTGGTAGTGTATATAAGTCCACACCACCCTCTCACTTCGTCCCAACTTACCCTTCCCCCTCCCCGTGTCCCCAAGTCCATTCGCTACATCTGTGTCTTCATTCCTGCCCTGCCCCTAGGTTCTTCATAACCTTTTTTTTTTTTTAGATTCCATATCCATGTGTTAGCATACCATATTTGTTTTTCTCTTTCTGACTTACTTCACTCTGTATGACAAACTCTAGGTCCATCCACCTCACTACAAATAACTCAATTTCGTTTCTTTTTATGGCTGAGTAATATTCCATTGTATATATGTGCCACATCTTCTTTATCCACTGAAATCGTTTCTTAATGGCACCACCCTTAACCAGTCACCCCCCCCCAATTC
Source organism: Monodon monoceros (assembly GCF_005190385.1). NCBI lineage: Eukaryota > Metazoa > Chordata > Mammalia > Artiodactyla > Monodontidae > Monodon > Monodon monoceros. The sequence continues at coordinate 50,430,014 of NW_021703778.1, forward strand.
CAAATAAGCTTCAGACTTCCTCTGAGATGGGCCTAGATTGTCACCATGGGAACAATGACATCATGGAGAAGTGTGGGTTCGCTGTGACATTGTTCCGTGACAAGTTCATTATTCTCCTGCAAACATAATTGTCTCTTAGGGGGAAAGAACTGTCCCATTCCATTCCACTGTTCCATTGATCTTTTGCATCTCAGTTTGGTATCATGAAATAAATATTAATTCCAACCCTCTAAATAGAAGATCTTCCATTCAAAAACATAATAACCCAAGAATGCAAATTGCTATTTCCTGACCCCCACACTGTGCTGGGCAGGCTCTGGCTATAGCCAAAGACAGCCCCCATAACTGCGTTTGGAATAACAGAGGCAACAGTAAATCAGATGGACTAGTGAACACAAGAATCAAACCAGAATGTGGTGGGGCAAATTTCCCAAAGCAAAGCAAGATGTTGACGCAGAGGATCAGCTGCTCATGAGATGAGATGACGATTTTCCTGGACTCCTTTTTAGATTTCATGTCTGGATCTTGTCTGGAACATCTACCAAATGGCTTCAAGCCCAAATATCTGGCATTCCTTTTATAACTACAGCCCTGTGACTGCCTCAATGTCACAGCAGTGGGAACCTCACTTCTAGCCTTGATTTCAGATTATGACCGACTCTCCTTCTTCATTATCTGAGCTCCTCCAGCATAGATAACTCCACAAGGAGTATTTACACAGCCATCAGGGAATGTGGAGGCCTCTAGGAGGCCTGTACAGGCCATCACTGTCCCTCTAGCTGATAGCCAGGGAAATCTTTGGCTGATCTGGTGTGTGTGATAAAGGCATCAGAGGTCCCTCCTCAGATGTAAAGGATGGTTCACAAGGCCCCTGGGCTGCTCTATAACTGAGGGCAAATGGACCTCCCTTAAAGGAGCTTCTAGTAGATTTCCATTCTCCTTCTAGAAGATACAGATGCCAAAGACGTCATGTGCCACTGGCAGAATAGCCAGTGAACCCCACAAGAGACCCCATTCCTCTGAGGATTGGTCTCAAACTCATTATGAATTCACAATTAAGGGTGTCACCTGACCCCCTCCAAGAGAACCAGGGTTGTGCTGATTCAGGCAAAGCTGACTTAGCAGTCACTGCTTCCAACATAACCTTGGCTCCCTTGGCCATTCTTAGGGATGTAAACCACAGTAAATTTTCCTTTGGGCCAGCAGATCTGAGGGGGTGAGGCAGGCAGGCTCTGGACTCGGGTCTGTGTCTGAATCCCACTCTGCCACTTACCACCTGGGTGATTATGGCATTTACTTAATCTCTCCAATCCTTTTTCCCTATTTGTAAAATGAGATGAATACCTACCTCATGGGGCTAGGGATTAAATGAATAAGACAAGTAAAGCACTTTTCACACAGTAAACACTGAACAAATATTATCTATCACCTCAATTATTTTGACCAAGTCCAAATTTTAAAAAAAGAGGTTAACAAGAAGTATTTATCAAGCAAAAACTCTGTGCCAAGAAGCATGTAACCATTTCACAATTATCGGCAGCTTTAGTTGCCAGTGTAAAGATGTGCTGAGTCTCTAAATGCTTTTATCAACATGACATTTGGAAAGCTGAAGACAGAAGAATAACCAGCTGGGGACTTGGAAAGCACCACCTTCAGTGATCTCAGGGGCCACTCTCTCTATATGTGTTGGGGGCAAGGATGCAGCTGGGCCACAAGAGCCATTATGTGCCCTTAAAATATTTGGAATCATGCTGTATCTCCTCACTCTTGCTCTGGTCTCCCTCACCCGACCCAGTTTCAACCTGGATTTTGGACTGACTCCCTTCAAAAATAGGTTCAAGGAACCCCCTTTTTTGGATGCTTTTACCTGCCCTGACACTGCCTGTGTCTGCCAAGGTACCTGGATGCCTCCAAGGGCAAGCTCTGCTGGGTCGTGGTGCTCCGGGCAAGCTTGATAACTTCCCTGTGCTTCAAAGGGAAAGAGAACTTTTTACACAAAACTTTCTCAGATTTAGAAATAGGTGAATTCATAAAAATTGAATAAATATATTTACTAAGATTAAATCTACAATGCACTCCTTGGAAACATTCATGTTCTTCTGTTCTCTTCTGAGATCATGTTGTCTTCATGCTTTAGGCCACCTGTGTATTTCATCAAACGCAATTCTAAAAATTAATAAAATTAGTTTCCTGAGGCAGAAAACACTATTTTCAAGAGGAAGAGTTAATAAATTTATAACTAGTCAATGGGGACTTATTCTGGGGGTGAATTAACCTGATTATAGTTCAGAAAACAACTTTTTGAAAGGGAAAAAGAAATAAGATGCCCCATATTCCACTGGAGAAAATAACTGTCTGGGTTTTCCGACCAAATTGTCATCCCGGCCAAGATAATTCAAGGGGAAAAAGAAGAGTCTTTTTAACAAACGGTGCTGGGCCAATTGAATATCCACATGCAAGAAAATGAATTTAGACCCCTACCACATTCAGACACAAAAATCAACTCCAAGTGTACCATAGACCTAAATATAAGAGCTAAAATGATAAAAATCTTAGAAGAAAACATAGGAGTAAATCTTCATGGCCTTGAGTTAGGCAATGATTTCTTAGGTCTGATACCAAAAATACAAGTGAGGACAAAAGACTGATAAGCTGAACTTCATCAGAGTTAAAATCGCCCATGCTTCAAAGTATACCGTGACTAAAACAGAAAGACAACCCCCTCAGTGGGAGAAAATATTTGCAAATTATTTATCTGATAAGGGACTTGTATCTAGAATATATAAAGGATTCTTACAACTCAATGGTAAAGAGAAAATGACCCCATTTAAAATGGGCAAAGGAGCTAAGTAGACATTTTTTCAAAGAAGATATACAAATGGCCAGTAAGCACATGAAAACATATTCAACATCATTAGCTATCAGGGAAACGCAAATCAAAACCACAATAAGATACGACTTCACACCCACCATCAAAACTATAATTAAAAAGGCAGGTGTTATCAAGGATGAAGAGAAATTAAAACCTTCCTTTATTGCTGGTAGGAATGTAAAATGGTACAGACACTTAGGAAAATGGTTTGACAGTTTCTCAAATGTTTAACATAGAGTTAGCACATGACTTAGCAATGCCACTCCTAGTTATAGATCCAAGAGAACTGAAAACTTGTCCACATAAAAACTCATACATGAATGTTCACAGAAGTGTTATTCATAATATCCCCAAAGTAGAAAAAACCCAAATGAACTGAGAATATATAAACAAAATATGGTATATCCAAGCAATGGAATATTATTCAGCAATAGAAAGAAGTGAAGTGCTGATACATGCTAAAACATGGATGAACCTTGAAAACATTATGCTAAATGAAAGAAGCCACCAAAGGCCACATAGTGTATGATTCTATTTAGACGAAATGTCCAGAATAAAGAAATCCGGAGAGACAAAAAGTAAATTAGCAGTTTGTTGAGGTGAGAGTGGGGAGAGAATGCGGCGTAACTTCTAACAGGCCCAGGGTTTCCTTTTAGGGTAATGAAAATGCTCTAAAACTTAATTATGGTGATGGTTACACTAAAAAGCAGTGAAGTATATAAAATGGTGAACTTTATGGTATGTAAATTTTATTTCACTAAAGCTGTTTGTAAAATGTCATCCCACACGCAAAGTCAAAATATTCTTAAAAACCTTTTTCCTTAATGAAAAAAGTAGTAGTAATTCTCAAAAACACTGAAGAACCAGGAAAAAAAAAAAAACCTCATAACTCTGCCCCTACATAAGGTGATTACTGTCCTTAGAGAGGGCTTTTCCCATTCAAACCCAATGTCTTGATGGCAGATAGACGCAAACTGGCTCCCAGTGTGCCAGATTCTCAGAACTGTCTTTCAGGTGTGCTTAGTCCACATCCTCTTGTGGGTCGAGGGAGGCAGATAAGGAAAGAGGCCAGGGAGAGATCATGGCAGCTTCACTTTCAAGAGATGGCCAAGGGAAGAACACTTTGTTCCAGGTAGAAGTAAAGGGCCTCTTCATCTAACCTGGGGGCCACTAGAGTTCCAGAAGAATTCTGAAGTTACAAATGCTCCTTTCATGCAGCATATGAGCCATTCTGTTAATTTCCTTCTCTCTCCATCCCTTTCTTTCTATCTTCCACTGAACATTAGGACATAACACCTTTTTAAATAATGTATGCCAGAAATTATGATAAGCAGTTTACACATGTTGCCTCACAACAATTTTTTGAGGCAGGTACAATTATTATTCCCACTGTGCAGAGGAGGAAACTGAGACCTACGTGCATGTCCTTGTGTCCAAGTTTCATAATCTATTCCTAATGCACTGCCATGATAATTTCTGATGCACAGGGTCTTATCGTCCAACCATCCATCCATTCATTTGTTTAACCAGGACTATTAATCTGATGGACTGAGAGTGTGGCCTTGAACACTCTTCATAAAGGAAAACAAACATATGTCCATGCCAGGCCTCTCTACCAGGAGACTCCTCAACTATGGTCAGACTAACCCCCAACGAATATGGGAAACATTCAGTTCTCTGAGGGTCGACCAGTTCCTCCTGTGTCTTTTTTTTTTTTTTTTCAGCTCAAATAAATCCATCCCAAATGAGGGTGCCTCAGTGGCTGCAGCCAAAACATACAGTACCTTCAGTATCTTGTCTTTGCTTTTTTTTGGCTTTTCCCCCCTGAGTCATTCATTGTGAATATATTCAAATATAGAAAAGGTGAAAGCACAATAATATGATCAGCCCTACTCTTTCCACTAGAATCAATAACTGACAACATTTCATCCTATTTGCCTTACTAGCCTTTATTTATTGAGACTTACAGTATTCACATACTGTAAATTTCATCCTTTAAAGTGTGCATTTCAATAGTTTTTGGTGTATTCACAAAGTTGTACAATCACCATGATCTAATTTTAGAATATTTTCATCACTCTAAACAGAAACTCTGTACTCATTAGAAATCACTAGCTACCCCTTCTCCTTCCAGCTTGGACCAACCTCTAATCTACTTACTATCTCTGATTTCCACGATCTAGACATTTCCTCTACATGGAATCACACAATATGTGATCTTTTAAGCCTGACGTCTTTCACTTTGCATGAATTTTCCAGATTCATCCATTCTGTAGTCTGTATTAGTACTTCTTATTGCCAAAAAATATTCTATTATATGGATGGCCATCAATTTGTGTAACACTTGGGTAGTTTCCACTCTTGGGTTACTTACAAACAACACTACTATGAACATTCATCTACAAGTTTTTGTGAGGACATATGTTTTCAATTCTCCTGGGTATATGTACCTAGGAGTGAAATTGCTGGCTCTTACAGTAACTCTATGTTTAATCTTTTGAGGAACTGAGCATATGCTTCTTGATTTCAAATTTAATTTCACCAATTTGATGGGTAAATGCATGTGTTTTTCTTAAAACAGTGGCCCACAAGATGTTTACAAATCTTCTCAATTAAAATAACGCAAACAGCTTCTTGATATACACAAAAATACACTGGAAATGGTTTATGCCCACTGAAACCAATAAAGTCTAGTTTGGTTTTTACAACAGTGACACAAGTTTGTCTCACTGCCTGAAGATTTTAAAGGAGAGAAAATAAAAAAAATATTTGGCTCAAGCTATCAACAGCTCATATAGTTAATCACATAAAGTGATTTTGTAATTATTTGTACAAACTATATATGAATAAAGCCATTGTAAAAATTTTGTTCTACATTTTTTATTGTCCTTTTGAGGTCACAGAAGCATTGTCCTGAGACAACAGACGCTCCCAATGGACTTACACCTTCCCCTTTAAATATATTAATTCTCACTTGTTCTAAAACCTATCCGAACAAACCAGTCAGTCATGACTACTTGCTAAAGACCTGGTATGTGTACAAAATTTCACGTAATTGTCAAGGGGATCACAAGTTGTTTTTAAAGAGGTGGGAAAAGAGTGTCTCTCTAGGTTGAGGAGATGGTCTAAGAGCTGGTGTGCAACTGTCCAGAATTCTATCTACTTCCAAGGACCTCAGCTTCCATTAGCAGGGCCTGAATTAAGGTCCCACTGTTTACTTCTGTTTGTGCTCAGGGCTGGCCCAGCCAAGAGACTCCTTCAGCCCTCAAGCTGGCCCCTCTGCCCATGGTGGCTCAGGATCTCTGAGAAGCACCGTGCAGGCTCTATGTGAGGGCCTTGGAGATGCTGTTGGCCCCACCACACCGGGGCCCAGTCGAGATCCTTACAGAGTCTGCAACCTAGTCAGCCAAGTGAGGTTGTGTGCCCCAAACCATCCTAACAAAGTAAATTGCCCCTTACCCTTAAGAGTGCTTTGATGGCAGTCTGACTTCACTGCAGCGAGCAACCCAACAATTGGCGCTGCGACCGTTTCCTTGTAACTGCTGCAGACTCATCCACAAAGAACAATGTAGACTGTGGCATAAACACAAAAATAGATCCCAGGGAGGAAGCAGAGAGCCAGATAACCACTGAGGTGGGGCCATTTTGTGCAGACCGTTCTCTGCCTTAAGTCTGGGCATCTGTGGGCTTTGGATCACTCTTAAGACCACGCTGGAGGCCGAACCAGATGTGCCTGTCAGCTCACCTGGATCGAAGGGATTGCAGCACGTTTGAACAGAAGGGGGGATAAAAACAAGTGGTGGGGGGAGCTTCAAGATGGCGGAATAGTAAGACTTGGAGATCACCTTCTTCCCCATAAATACATCAGAAATACATCTATGTGTGGAACAACTCCTACAGAACACCTACTGAACGCTGGCAGAAGACCTCAGACCTCCCAAAAGGCAAGAAGCTCCCCACGTACCTGGGTAGGGCAAAAGAAAAAAGAAACAACAGAGACAAAAGAATAGGGGCGGGACCTGCACCAGTGGGAGGGAGCTGTGAAGCAGGAAAGGTTTCCACACACTAGGAAGCCCCTCCGCGGGCGGACACTGCGGGTGGTGGAGGGGGAAGCCTCGGAGCCACGGAGAAGAGCGCAGCAACAGGGGTGCAGAAGGCAAAGCAGAGAGACTCCCGCACAGACGATAGGTGCCGACCAGCACTCACCAGCCCGAGAGGCTTGCCTGCTCACGTGCCGGGGTGGGCGGGGCTGGGAGCTGAGGCTTGGGCTTCAGAGGTCAGATCGCAGGGAGAGGACTGGGGTTGGCTGCATGAACACAGCCTGAATGGAGCTTGTGTGCCACAGCTAGATGGGAGGGAGTTCGGGAAAAAGTCTGGAGCTGCCTAAGAGGCAAGAGACTTTCCTGCCTCTGTTTCCTGGTGCGTGAGGAGACGGGATTAACAGCGCCGCCTAAATGAGCTCCAGAGACAGGCGCGAGCCGCGGCTATCAGCGCGGACCCCAGAGACAGGCATGAGACGCTAAGATTGCTGCTGCCGCCACCAAGAAGCCTGTGAGCAAGCACAGGTCACTATCCACATCTCCCCTCCCAGGAGCCTGTGCAGCCCGCCACTGCCAGGGTCCCGTGATCCAGGGACAACTTCCCCGGAAAAACACACGGCACGCCTCAGGCTCTTGCAACGTCATACCAGCCTCTACCACCGCAGGCTGGCCTTGCATTCCGCACTCTTCCCCACCCCCCCACCCCGGCCTGAGTGAGCCACAGCCCCCTAATCAGCTGCTCTTTTAACCCCATCCTGTCTGAGCAAAGAACTGACGGCCTCAGGCGACCAACGCGCAGAGGCGGGGCCACATCCAAAGCTGAACCCTGGGAGCTGTGCGAACAAAGAAGAGAAATGGAAATCTCTTCCAGCAGCCTCAGGAGCAGCAGATTAAATCTCCACAGTCAACTTGATGTACGCTGCATCTGTGGAACACCTGAATAGACAACGAATCATCCCAAACTGTGGAGGTGGACTTCGGGAGCAATGACATATATATATTTTCCCCTTTTTCTCTTTGTAAGTGTGTATGTGTATGCTTCTGGGTGTGATTTTGTCTATACAGCTTTGCTTTCATCATTTGTCCTAGGGTTCTGTCTGTCCTTTTTTTTTTTTTTTAGTATAGTTTTTAGCACTTGTTACCATTGGTGGATTTGTTTTCTTGGTTTGGTTGCTCTCTTCTTTCTTTCTTTCATTGTTTTATTACTTTTTATTTTTTTAAATAATTTTTTTAATTTTAATAACATTATTTTATTTTATTTCATTTTGATTTTATCATTCTCTTTCTTTCTTTCTTTTTTTCTCCCTTTTATACTGAGCCAAGTGGATGACAGGCTCTTGGTGCTCCAGCCAGGCATCAGGGCTGTGCCTCTGAGGTGGGGGAGCCAAGTTCAGGACATTGGTCCACCAGCGACCTCCCAGCTCCATGTAATATCAAACGGCGAAAATCTCCCAGAGATCTCCATCTCAACAGCAAGACCCAGCTCCACTCAACGGCCAGCAAGCTACAGTGCTCGACACCCTATGCCAAACAACTAACAAGACAGGAACACAACCCCACCCATTAGCAGAGAGGCTGCCTAAAGTCATAATAAGGTCACAGACACCCCAAAACACACCACCAGACGTGGATGTACCCACCAGAAAGACAAGATCCAGCCTCATTCACCAGAACACAGGCACTAGTCCCCTCCACCAGGAAGCCTACACAACCCACTGAACCAACCTTAGCCACTGGGGGCAGACACCAAAAACAACAGGAACAATGAACCTGCAGCCTGCAAAAAGGAGACCCCAAACACAGTAAGTTAAGCAAAATGAGAAGACAAAGAAACACACAGCAGATGAAGGAGCAAGGCAAAAACCCACCAGACCTAACAAATGAAGAGGAAATAGGCAGTCTACCTGAAAAAAAATTCAGAATAATGATAGTAAAGATGATCCAAAATCTTGAAAATAGAATGGAAAAAATACAAGGAACATTTAACAAGCACCTAGAAGAACTAAAGAGCAAACAAACATTGATGAACACCACAATAAATGAAATTTAAAATTCTCTAGAAGGAATCAATAGCAGAATAACTGAGGAAGAAGAACAGATAAGTGACCTGGAAGATAAAATAGTGGAAATAACTACTGGAGAGCAGAATAAAGAAAGAAGAATGAAAAGAATTGAGGACAGTCTCAGAGACCTCTGGGACCATATTAAATGCACCAACATTCGAATTATAGGGGTCTCAGAAGTAGAAGAGAAAAAGAAAGGGTCTAAGAAAATATTTGAAGAGATTATAGTTCAAAACTTCCCTAACATGGGAAGGGCAATAGTCAATCAAGTCCAGGAAGCGCAGAGAGTCCCATACAGGATAAATCCAAGGAGAAACACGCCAAGACACATATTAATCAAAGTATCAAAATTTAAATACAAAGAAAAATATTAAAAGCAGCAAGGGAAAAGCAACAAATAACATACAAAGGAATCCCCATAAGGTTAACAGCTGATCTTTCAGCAGAAACTCTGCAAGCCAGAAGGGAGTGGCAGAACATGTTTAAAGGGATGAAAGGGAAAAACCTACAACCAAGATTACTCTACTCAGCAAGGATCTCATTCAGATTGGACGGAGAAATTAAAAACCTTTACAGCGAAGCAAAAACTAAGAGAATTCAGCACCACCAAACCAGCTTTACAACAACTGCTAAAGGAACTTCTCTAGGCAGAAAACAAAAGAGAAGGAAAAGACCTACAATAACAAACCCCAAACAATTAAGAAAATGGTAATAGAACATACATATAGAAAATTACCTTAAGTGTAAATGGATTAAATGCTCCAACCAAAAGACACAGACTGGCTGAATGGATACAAAAACAAGACCTGTATACATGCTGTCTACAAGAGACCCACTTCAGACCTAGGGACACATACAGACTGAAAGTGAGGGGATGAAAAAAATATTCCATGCAAATGGAAACCAAAAGAAAGCTGGACTAGCAATTCTCATATCAGACAAAATAGACTTTAAAATAAAGACCATTACAAGAGACAAAGAAGTACACTACATAATGATCAAGGGATCAATCCAAGAAGAAGATATAACAATTGTAAATATTTATGCACCCAACATAGGAGCACCTCAATACATAAGGCAAATATTAACAGCCATAAAAGGGGAGAGCGACAGGAACACAATCATAGTAGGGGACTTTAACACCCCACTTTCACCAATGGACAGAACATCCAAAATGAAAATAAATAAGGAAACACAAGCTTTAAATGATACACTAAACAAGATAGACTTACTTGATATTTATAGGACATCCCATCCAAAAACAACAGAATACACTTTCTTCTCAAGTGCTCATGGAACATTCTCCAGGATAGATCATATCTTGGGTCACAAATCTAGCCTTGGTAAATTTAATAAAATTGAAATCATATCAAGTATCTTTTCTGACCACAACTCTATGAGACTAGATATCAATTACAGGAAAACATCTGTAAAAAATACAAACACATGGAGGCTAAACAATACACTATTAAATAAACAAGGGATCACTGAAGAAATCAATGAGGAAATCAAAAAATACCTAGAAACAAATAACAATGAAAACACAATGACCCAAAACCAAGGGGATGCAGCAAAAGCAGTTCTAAGATGGAAGTTTACAGCAATACAATTCTACCTCAAGAAACAAGAGACATCTCACAAACTAACCTTACACCTAAAGCAATTAGAGAAAGAAGAATAAAACAACCCCAAAGTTAGCAGAAGGAAAGAAATCATAAAGATCAGATCAAAAATAAATGAAAAAGAGATGAAGAAAACAATAGCATAGATCAATAAAACTAAAAGCTGGTTCTTTGAGAAGTTAAACAAAATTGATAAACCATTAGCCAGACTCATCAAGGAAAAAAGAGAGAAGACTCAAATCAATAGAATTAGAAATCAAAAAGGAGAAGTAACACCTGACACTGCAGAAATACAAAGGATCATGAGAGATTACTACAAGCAACTACATGCCCATAAAATGGACAACCTGGAAGAAACTGACAAATTCTTAGAAAGGCACAACCTTCTGAGACTGAACCAGGAAGAAAGAGAAAATATGAACAGACCAAATACAAGCACTGAAATTGAAACTGTGAATAAAAAACTTCCAAAAAACTAAAGCCCAGATGGCTTCACAGGCGAATTCTATCAAACATTTAGAGAAGAGCTAGCACCTATCCTTCTCAAACTCTTCCAAAATATAGAAAGGGAGGAATACTCCCAAACTCATTCTATGAGGCCACAATCACCCTGATACCAAAACCAAAGATGTCACAAAGAAAGAAAACTACAGGCCAGTATCACTGATGAACACAGATGCAAAAACCGTCAACAAAATACTAGCGAACGAAATGCAGTAGCAGATTAAAAGGATCATACAACGTGATCAAGTGGGGTTTATCCCAGGAATGCAAGGATTCTTCAATACACACAAATCAATCACTGTGATACACCATATTAACAAATTGAAGGAGAAAAACCATATGATTGCCTCAAAAGATGCAGAGAAAGCTTTCGAGAAAATTCAACACCCATTTACGATAAAAACCCTCCAGAAAGTAAGCACAGAGGGAACTTACCTCAACATAATAAAGGCCATATATGACAAACCCACAGCCAAAATCGTCCTCAATGGTGAAAAACTGAAAGCATTTCCACTAAGATCAGGAACAAGACAAGGTTGCCCACTCTCACCACTCGTATTCAACATACTTTTGGAAGTTTTAGCCACAGCAATCAGAGAAGAAAAAGAAATAAAAGGAATCCAAATCGGAAAAGAAGAAGTAAAGCTGTCACTGTTTGCAGATGACATGATACTATACATAGAGAATCCTAAAGACGCTACCAGAAAACCACTAGAGCTAAGCAATGAATTTGGTAAAGTAGCAGTATACAAAATTAATGCACAGAAATCTCTTGCATTCCTATACACTAATGATGAAAAATCTTAAAGTGAAATTAAGAAACCACTCCCATTTACCACTGCATCAAAAAGAATAAAATATCTAGGAATAAACCTACCTAAGGAGACAAAAGACCTGTATGCAGAAAATTATAAGACACTGATAAAAGAAAGTAAAGATGATACAAATAGATGGAGAGATATACCATGGTCTTGGATTGGAAGAATCAACATTGTGAAAATGACTCTATTACCCAAAGCAATCTACAATTCAATGCAATCCTTATCAAACTACCACTGGCATTTTTCATAGAACTAGAAAAAAAATTTCACAATTTGAACGGAAACACAAAAGACCCCGAACAGCCAAAGCAATCTTCAGAAAGAAAAACAAGGCTGGAGGATCAGGCTCCCTGACTTCAGACTATACTACAAAGCTACAGTAATCAAGACAGTATGGTACTGGCACAAAAACAGAAATATAAATCAATGGAACAAGATAGAAAGCCCAGAGATAAACCCACACACATATGGTCACCTTATCTTAGATAAAGGAGGCAAGAATATACAATGGAGAAAAGACATCCTCTTCAATAAGTGGTGCTGGGAAAACTGGACAGCTACATGTAAAAGAATGAAATTAGAACACTCCCTAACACCATACACAAAAATTAACTCAAAATGGACTAAAGACCTACATGTAAGGCCAGACACTATAAAACTCTTAGAGGAAAACACAGGCAGAACACTCTATGACATAAAGCACAGCAAGATCCTTTTTGACCCACCTCCTAGAGAAATGGAAATAAAAACAAAACAAATGGGACCTAATGAAACTTAAAAGCTTTTGCACAGCAAAGGAAACCATAAACAAGGCCAAAAGACAACCCTCAGAATGGGAGAAAATATTTGCAAATGAATCAACTGACAAAGGATTAATCTCCAAAATTTACAAGCAGCTCATGCAGCTTAATATCAAAAAATCAAACAACCCAATCCAAAAATGGGCAGAAGACCTAAACAGACATTTCTCCAAAGAAGATATACAGATGGCCAACAAACAGATGAAAGAATGCTCAACATCATTAATCATTAGAGAAATGCAAATCAAAATTACAATGAGATATCATCTCACACTGGTCAGAACGGCCATCATCAAAAAAAATCTACAAACAATAAATGCTGGAGAGGGTGTGAAGAAAAGGGAACCCTCCTGCACTGTTGGTGGGAATGTAAATTGATACAGCCACTATGGAGAACAGTATGGAGGTTCCTTAAAAAACTACACATAGAAATACCATACGACCCAGCAATCCCACTACTGGGTATATACCCTGAGAAAACCATAATTCAAAAAGAGTCATGTACCACAATGTTCACTGCAGCTCTATTTACAATAACCAAGACATGGAAGCAACCTAAGTGTCCATCAACAGATGAATGAATAAAGAAGATGTGGCACATATATACAGTGGAATATTACTCAGCCATAAAAAGAAACGAAATTGAGTGATTTATAGTGAGGTGGATGGACCTAGAGTCTGTTATACACAGTGAAGTAAGTCAGAAAGAGAAAAACAAATACCGTATGCTAACACATATATATGGAATCTAGAAGAAAAAAAAAAAGTCATGAAGAACCTAGGGGCAAGAGGGGAATAAAGATGCAGACCTACTAGAGAATGGATTTGACGACACGGGGAGGGGAAAGGGTAAGCTGGGACAAAGTGAGAGAGTGGCATGGACAAATGTACACTACCAAATGTAAAATAGTTAGTGGGAAGCAGCCGCATAGCACAGGGAGATCAGCTGGTGCTTTGTGACCACCTAGAGGGGTGGGATAGGGAGGGTGGAGGGAGGGAGACGCAAGAGGGAAGAGATATGGGGATATATGTATATGTACAAATGATTCACTTTGTTATAAAGCAGAAACTAACACACCATTGTAAAGCAATTATACTCCAATAAAGATGTTTAAAAAGAAAAAGAAAGAGAACAAGTGTGGCTTTGTTCTGCCAGACCTACTGAAAAGCCCAGCAGCCCTGCCTTAGGAGGAGGCAGATCTGACAGGCCTCGGCACTGCACTGGGAAAGTGCGGGGCCACTGCTCACCTGGACAGCCCCCAATCCCTTCCCATGCCAAGCGCAGGGGTTTGGTCCACCCACTCTTGCCCACGGTGATCCCAGGCACACCCATAGTGTTCTGCCCCTTCCAGTCGGCAAGCCCTGGAGGGCAGTGTTTCTCCACTGGGAATGTTTGTAAATGTTGGGTTACCATGACTGACAGGTCATGCCCTGAAGCGCACCAGACAGTCCTGCACTAGGAGAGACCATTCTGCCCCTGGGGCCAATACAGCTGCCATTGAGTAATGGTCCTTTTAGGACAAGGTCACAAACTCAAATGCCACTGAAGGCCAGGCAGATATCCTAAGGGTGATGCAGGCTCCCTTAAAATGGTCTTTTTGAGGCAGGAGATAGATGGGCTCCAGGTTAGGCATTTACAACTTGCCTTATGTTTGCATTTCCTGAGACAGGAGATAGGTGGGCTCCAGGTTAGACATTTAAAATCAGCCCTCCTCTTTGCTCTCCAAGATAGAAGCTACGACAGGGACAGGGTAAATAGCCAATCTTTGTCTCTTGTGGATGCCTTAAGATAACAGTCATGGCAAGAACAAAGAGGGGCAAAACCTTGTTTGAGTAAAGGATCAAGGGATCTCGCTTTTCCCCTCCTTGGGGCAAGGGAGACACTACACATGCGCAGAAAGGCTCCTTGGGGGTCAAAAGTCAGGGAACAACCCCAGGCCACAGTGACTCTTGCTTCTCCCAGACACCTTCATGTCAGGACCCATCTTGGCTGAGAGGTGCATGTGCACCTAAAGGGAGGGTCCTGAGACAAATTAGCCAGGGGGGACAAAGTGAGATGATTGGCCAGAAGGGAGACACCCAGAAAACTGCCCCCTTATAAAGGATTTAAACTTCCCAAAGGCGCAACTCTCTGAGTTCGCCTGTGCGTCTTTCTGCATGTACTTTGCTTTTCCAATAAACTTTTAACTTTTCTCTTTACCTTCTGCCTCCTCGCCTGAATTCATTCTTGACAAGGCAGGCAAGAACTGGGGGTTTAGGCCCTAGCCGCTGGCCTCTGTGGTCTAGCAGTTAGGATTCCCGGTCCGGGAACTAAGATCTTGCTTTCAGCTACTGCTTGCTACTGCTTGCTGCAAGCTGCTGCTTACTGCTTTGTGCGACTGAAATCATTTTGAATTCTGTTCTTTGACATAGACACACTTTGTTGACATTTTAAATCACAAAGGGGTGTTTTCTGTGATTTAATTCTACAAAGAAAGGTGCTCTCACATTTTTTTCCTTGAAACACTCAGCCATCTTACCCTATTTTTCATTTTCCCACTTTTTATGAAGATGTGGGTAAAGAAACATTTCAGTCTCCTCTTAACTGCACCACAAGGAAAGCAACAGCACAAGTTTGAGGGTAAAGGGCACTTGCCACTTAGCACCAGAGAAGAGAAACAAGAGGACATGGTGGAGACTGTGGCAACCTGATATATGACCACAGTTCAAAGTGCTGTCCACCTGCACTGGCCCTGAGCTGCTCGCATGAGGCCAATGGCTGGACCCTGCATTCCCAAGAGGTCAGGAACAGTGCAAAGGAGGCAGGCACCCAACCCCCAAAGAGGAGACCCGCAAGAATTACAGTGACTTCTGTCCCAGCGACCCAAGTAAGTGGGGATGTCCACACTGACCAGAGCCCTTCAGTTCCACTCAGCAGTTACACAGCAGAGACATGTTAGATGTGAGTGTCCAGGTCGGGTGAGCACAGAGCACCTGAGAGGGGCTGTCACAGACGGGGAGGTTTTCATGGGTGGCAGTTTCTTCCTCTGTAGCCATTTGTGACTTGGGCAGCAGATGCTGACAAGGGTAAAAGAAGTGGTTGAGATACAGACATGGCTACTACGTATGTCATAAATTCCTCGGTCATCACAAATTCCTAGGAAAGGACTGAAAAGGGATTTGATTTGAGAGAGAAAATGCTTACCATTGTGAAGAGACAAAATTCTCCTTTCTTACTAGGTCCCGGCTCTTCACCCCAAATGCACAGGCTAGGAAAAGGCATTGTTTTCCCAGGGTCTCCTCTGATCTGCCTTAACCTCCTAGGCTTACATTTCCGAGGACACAGAAAGCCCTTTGTCCGGCACTGACTGCCTCAGGCACTGACATTCTCAGGAGAGGGCCTCCCTTCAGCTCCAGAGAGACCCCGAGGGTGTGACCCTAGGGCTCTTGACAGTTCTGTTCTTTGTCAGGGACAAGACCACCCACAAGTTTTGGGGTTAGGAGCAGCAAAGGAAGCTGTGAGACTGGGCAGACAATTTCAAAAATCCCACAAACTTAACCACCAAAGTTCTGCTTGGGCCCAGGAACACCCAGATCACCGGGTCCCAGGTGAGGTATGGGTCTACAAGGCAGACCCACCCATCCCTCTCACATCCTTGCAGGGAAAACCCACCAACTTCATGGCCCTGGGGAATGTGTGCTTTGTAACCTGAATTCCACAAGAAAAAAATTTTCTTCCATTTGCAGTAAAACATGCAGCCACGACTGATCCAGTGCTGGAAACATGTCTAACCACCTTAGCAAAAGTCTCCTGAGCAAAGATTTTACACAGGAGTCTTAAAAATTTCTTTTCTTTTTTTAATGGTTGGGGAGGATTATAAAGAATTTTCTATCTTGTCAAAAAATGTATATGGTTTCATTAAAACAATCTTCTTTCAGAGCATGGCCCACACTAGGACCCAAGAGGGAACAGAGGGGACCTGGAGAATCTTCTTGGCTGGTTCAGAAACAAACCTGAAGCCTGCTGCATCTGGGGCAGGGCGCGGAGCAGTGCCAGCCCAGTGCAGGAGGTTCAAAGACAGAGGACAGGACAGTGCTAGGCTCCAAAGACAAGCTGGAATCAGCCTGTGGTAGAAGAGGGTGGGGCCTGTCAGGCCAGAAGCCCAGAAACTCCAAACACGGAAACTGGTGTAGTCTGAAGGACCATTACAACATCGAAAGCACAAATGGGTACAAACCACTACTAGATCTTCAAATGAAGAGAAAACTTTCAATGCAACTGAACTTGTGCTCTGAAGAAATGCACAAGAAAGACAAGATGCCCAATGGAAATGGGATTCTGAAGAAATCCTGTAACCCCTCTGCTGCATTTGCCAGTCTGGGGCATGATCTGGCTGGAGAGTAAAGTGCAGGAGGCTTTCAGCAAAAGATGAGTCCGGAGAGATGGTTGAGGGATGGATGACAAAAGGCCTCAAAGGATAATCTGAGTTGGGATTTCACCCTGTAGGTATGGAGGAAATGAGGGGTGAGTTTTATGCAGGGCAGTGACATGAGTAAATTTAAATAGAAAATAGAAAATAACCCATGAAATATTGATGTGCTAGCACAGTATCAGGTACAAATATTAGGTTAAATCACCTAAAATTGCTGATAATCAATGATTTTGATCTATAAAAATGAGAATTTCACTTGGTTCAATCTATGTGATTTGATGCAATTAAGTGACAAATAGGCAATGTCTATCGTTTCAAAGGACACCAAAATGAACACCCCAGGAGGACTGATGAGAAAAGCAGGAGCTGTCTGCACATGGCCATCTCCTCACCTCTCTGGCTCCTGCTGAAGAGACTTGATGCTCTGGTAGCTGCAGAACATCTGACAGTGAATGCCAGATTCTACTCCTACACTCTGGCACTGAAACATATAAATATGAAGCCATTTGAAGTGCCCTTCCTGAAGTTTTAAGGCCAAAGGGCAGTGGTCATGTTTGTGTAAACAGAACAATCAGGCCTCCTTCACTAAGACTTTGTATTCATCTCAGTTTACTGTAGATTTGAAATCAGCTTTTTCATAAAATAAAAGCAACATACAATGCAAAAAAAAAGAGTCCCTTCCCACAGCTTCAGGCTGTCTGAGTGCTGATGAGCCCTAACGGCCAACTCGGCCATACCTCTCTTTGAAAATCCAGACCCATGTATTCCATGTATCATGCCCCCTGGACCCCTCCTCCTGGCTTTCTCATCATCGAAAACTGAACCTCAGTCTCAGACCCAGCTCCAGATCAAAGTTGTTTCACCTTGACCCCAATGAATTACTGTCTACCATGATGGGAGCTAGGTTATGGCTGGTGAACAAAATGGATCTCCTTCAGTCTCCTTTCTGCTCATGCCAGAAATCCTAACTAGTCCCTCTCCATCCCTCCCCATTCACCTCCAATTCATCAATAAGTCATATCAATTTGGATACCTTAGACCCACCCTCTTTTTTCATCCCCCTGACATATGAATTAGGATGCAAGTAATAGAAAACCTGGCTAAGGTAAGTACAGCTTAATCATAGAGGTAACAACCATTGCACAAAACAGAGGTATGGAGGTGGGTCGTTTGGGGCAGATTAGGAAGGCCCCTGATGGCACAGCTCTGGATGGGCAATTCTCTGACTGTTGGCCTTTCCCTCATGGTTCCAAGATGGCTGCTGCAGCACCAAGCACCATCCTCACACAGCAGCTTCCCAGGGAAGAAAATGTTTCTCTGAAGCTCACAGCAGGCCTTCTCTTGGGCTTCCCAAGCCAAATTTGGTCACATGACTACTGCTGCAAGGGAGGCTGGACAAGTGATTATCTAGCAAAAGAAAATAGGACTCATACCCCTGGGTGCGGCACCCCCAAAACTGGAGAATAATTATACTGCAGAGCTTCTCCCATAGAAGTGAGAGTTCTGAGCCCCACATCGAGCTCCCCAGCCCAGGGGTCCTGTACCAGGAAGATGCAGGGCATATGGCTTTGAAGGCCAGTGGGGCTTAATTTCAGAAGTCCCACAGGACTGGGGGAAATAGAGACTTCACTCTTAAAGAACACACACAAAATCTCACACACTCTGGGACTTTGGGCAAAAGCAGTAATTTGATAGGAACCTGGGCCAGAACTACCTGCTGGTACTGGTATTGGAGAGTCTCCCAGAGAGATGGTGGTGGGGGGAGGGGAGAGGCTGTTTGGCTCACCCTGGGGACACAGACACAGGTGGCAGCCATTCTTGGGAGCTTCTTCTACTGTGTCGACACTGATGCTGGTGGGTGCCATTGTGGAATCCTCCCTCTAGCTCATTAGTGCCAAGACCTGGCCCCACCCAACAGCCTGTAGGTGCCAGAGCTGGGACACCTCAGGTCAAGCAACTGAGTGGGGACACAGCCCCATCCACCAGCAGACAGGCTGCCTAGAGATTTCCTGAGCCCACAGCCACTTCTAGACGTGTCTTTAGACATGGCCCTGCCCACCAGAGGACCAAGACCCAGCTCCACCCATCAGTGGCCAGGCACCAGCCCTGCCCTACAGGAAGTCTGCTCTAGCCTCTGGACAGCCTCACCCACTGGGGGCAGACACCAGACACAAGAAAACCACAGTCCCACAGCCTGTGGACCAGTCTGCCCACAGCAGGCAAGACGCTGTCCTGGGACCAGCTAGGTCTCAGCCCTGAGCACTAGCGGCCAACACCAGCTTTGGGACACCCCAGACCCCATACCCAACTGCATCAGGAACTGCCCCACCCCAGCAAACTGACATGAGCTCTGTTATCCCTGGGCCCTGCAACCAGACTCCAGGACCCAGCTGTGCCTGCCAGTAGTCTGGCACTAACCTCAGGACCTGGCTTCACTCACCAGTGGGCGGGCAACAGCCCTGGAGTCTTCTGGACCCTGACTTCACCCACCAGTGAGCCAGCACTGGCCCTGGGACCCCCTAGGGTTCTGCAGTCAGCCACCTTGTGAACAGGCTCCATCAACCAGCAGTCAGCAGCCTCCACACAAGGAAGGGTATGGCAACCACTAGACTAGGGGCAAAACCAAGCCTACCAGACTACCCACGTAGTCAACCTGCCACAACAGAAGGACCCTTGCAGCACCCATAGAGGGAATCCCTAGAGCATATAGCTGGGATGAAAAGAAAGGAGTGCACTGCTAGGACACATAGGATGTCTCCTACAGAAGGCCACTCCTCCAAGATGGGGAAACATAAATAACCTACAAGATACACAAAAATACAAACAGCAACTTAGGCAATGCGAGGCAACAGGGAAACATGTTCCAGACAAAGGAACAAGATAAAACCCCAGAAGAAGAACTAAGTAAAGTGGAGATAGGCAATCTACCCAAGAAGGAGTTCAGGGTAGTGATTGTAAAGATGATCAAAGAACTTGGGAGAAGAATGGATGCACAGAGCAAAAAGTTAGAAGTTTTTAACAAAGAGAAAATATAAATAATAGCCAGAGATGAAGAATACAATAACTGAAATGAAAAATACACCAGAAGGAATCAACAGAAGGCTAAATGATACAGAGGAATGGATCAGCAAGCTGGAAGACAGAGTAGTGGAAATCACTGCCACTGAACAGAAAAAATAAAAAAGAATGAAAAGAAATGAAGACACAGTTTAAGAGACCTCTAGGACAACACCAAGTGCGCTAATATTTGCATTATAGGGTCCCAAAAGGAGAAGAGAGAAAGAGGCTGAGAACATACTTGAAGACATAATAGCTGAAAACTTCCCTAACCTGGGAAGGGAAACAGTCACCCAAGTCCAGGAAGCACAGAGACTCCCATACAGGATCAACCCAAAGAGGAACACACCAAGACACATAATAATTATAAAATAACAGAAATTAAAGATAATGAGAGAATATTAAAAGCAGCAAGGGAAAACCAACAAATAACATACAAGGGAACTCCCATAAGGCTATCAGCTGATTTTTCAGCAGAAACTCTGCAGGCCAGAAGGGAGTGGCACAATATATTTCAAGTGATGAAAGGGAAAAACCTACAACAAAGAATACTCTACGCAACAAGGGTCTCAATCAGATTAGATGGAGAGATCAAAAACTTTACAAACTAGTAAAAGCTAAGGAGGTCAGCACCACCAAACCAGCTTTAGAACAAATATTAACGGAACTTCTCTAGGTGAGAAAGAAAAGGTTGCAACTAGAAACAAGAAAATTACAAAATGAGAAAGCTCATCAGTAAAGGCAAATATAAAATAAAGGTAGGAAATCCTCCACACACAAAGCTAGTAGGAAGGTTTAAATACATAAGCAGTAAAATCACCTATATCCACATTAAGCAGTTAAAAGATACACAAAACAATTAGATATAAAATATGATATCAAAAACAGCATTCAAGAGGTGAGAAGATAACAAATGCAAGTTTTTTTGTTTTTTTGTTTTTTTTTTTTGCGGTACGCGGGCCTCTCACTGCTGTGGCCTCTCCCACTGCGGAGCACAGGCTCCGGACGTGCAGGCTCAGCAGCCATGGTTCACGGGCCCAGCCGCTCTGCGGCATGTGGGATCCTCCCGGACCGGGGCACGAACCCGTGTCTCCTGCATCAGCAGGCGGACTCTCAACCACTGCACCACCAGGGAAGCCCCCAAATGCAAGGTTTTTAAAACGTATTTGAAATTAAGAGATCAGCAACTTAAAACAATCACGTATATCTATAGATTGCTATATTAAAACCTCATGGTAGTGATTAACCTAAAATCTATAAGAGGTATACACACAAAAAGGAAAAAGGAATTCAAACATAACACTAAAGATAGTCATCAAATCACAAGAGAAAATAAAAACAAAAGAAGAATAAAGCAAAAAAAAGAAAGACCTATAAAAACAAGCCCCAAACAATTAACAAAATGGCAATAAGAACATACATATCAATAATTACCTTAAATGTAAATGGACTAAATGCTCCAATCAAAAGACAGAGAGTGGCTGAATGAATACAAAAACAAGACCCATATATATGCTGCCAGAAGAGACTCACTTCAGAGCTAAAGACACACATGTACTGAAACTGAGGGGATAGAAAGAAGTATTTCATGTAAATGGAAATCAAAATAAAGCCAGGGTAGTAGTACTTATATCAGACAAAATAGACTTCAAAATAAAGACTGCTACATGAGACAAAGAAGGATACTACATAATACATAATGTAGTATCATACTACATAATGTAGTATAATACTACATATGTAATACTACATAATGATCAAGAAGAAGATATAATGATTATAAATATATATGCAACCAACATAGGAGCACCTAAATACATAAAGCAAATATTAACAAACATAAAGGGGGAAATCAACAGTAACACAATAATAGTAGGGGACTTTAACAAACCACTTGTATCGATTGACAGATCATCCAGACAGAAAATCAACAGAGAAACACTGGCCTTAAATGACACATTAGACCAGATGGACTTAACTGATATTTATAGAGCATTCCATCCAAAAGTAACAAAATACACATTCTCTTCAAGTGCACATGGAACATTCTCCAAGGCAGATCACATGCTAGACCACTATAACCAGGGCCCTGTGCTCAAACTTGACTAATGAACACTACTGAATTCATGACTGATTAATTAGTGAGTAAACAAACTGGTCTCTGAAAGATGGACTGGCCCAAGGGAAAGAGGAAGGCTCAAGGGCAACAGTGGATAGAGTACTTTCTGCAGGAAGGCAAGGTCTAGGACACTGGCTTGGCTGAAGTGACGGTCTTAATATGAAAGACAAGAACTACTGAACAGGTAAGGCAAAGGTGTGGAACTCTGAATGCCATGCTCACTGTGTTCTTTTAGAACACTTATTCTCTACCCCTCATGTTTCCATGTGAAAAGATCTCAGCTGCAGTAAGGCTACACCCAGTAAGTGGGGTGACTGGTCTGCCTGGGAGTCTGGGGGAAAGAGCTGGTGTGCTCACCAGCCCCTCTGCCTGCAGGAGGACGAGGGCCCTGAGGTGGGCTCCTCACCCACAGCACTGCCTGCCCCTGTGACAGAGCCCTCCCCCTCCAGCTCTGTCCATGACAGCTGCAGGGGGAGAAGCTACATAATTCTTGGGTGAAATCTCAGGGGCTGAAATGCGCGATTTTTGAGTGCAATTCTTCTAGAGCAGGAGCCATGACTGCCATTCGCTCTAAGCTGGGGAGAGGAAGATGGCTATTGTGTATTAGCCCTGAAGATCCCAACTCAGCAGTTTACCATTTATTTGGCCGGCAATGACGAGCCAACATAGTTTAAGTCCTGTGCAGTCCAACAGCTTGAGAACAGAACCTGAAAGATTGTTTCAGGCTATCAAAACACTTTCCATCCTAAGTACCTCCCCCCGCCATTCCCAATGCTGACCGAAGAGGTGAACATGGGCCAAGCTTCCCAGGCCCACTGGTTTACATTTTGCCCTGCTCCTCTGACCAGAAGTGTGAGTCTTGCTGATGCTTCCCCTGCAAGCCCTGCCTTAGTGAGTCTCTGCTGATGCCCTGGTCTGTAGCACAGTCCCTCGTATCTCAATGGCTTTTGCTCTCCGAAGCACACAGTATACTGACCTCACGTGTGCAAGGACGCTCCCCGGATTGGGAAGCACAGTGAACCTGGCCCACTAAACTGGTCAGTCTCCTGGCCTGCAGTCCAAACAGTCCACTCCTGTTGACCACACAGAACCACACAATGTCCCTCTGAGAGGCAGCCACTCAAAGGTCGCGTGTGCCGGTGAAGCCGCTGACCCCCCCACCACACCAGAGAGAGCACCCTCCACCCAAGTAAACGCACACGCCCACCTTGAAGAGCAGTTAGGCAACGCGAGGAAAGCTGCATCGAAGTGGTGCTGAACTGAGCTCCCTGAGCAGGTGCAGGGCTGAAACAAAAGGCTCACAGTGGCGCGAAGTCACAGGAAGTAACCGCCCAGGGAAACGCGGCTGTGCCTCCTCCCTTGACCAGCCAGGCAGACAGGCTGGCAGGCACACCAGTGGGCTACAAGAGCTTCAGCTCCCCCTGCCCCCCTCTCCAGATGCCCTGCCCATGCTGAAGTTCTAGCACCTTCCTGGTCAAGCCCGTGGGAGCATAACCAAAGCAAGGTGTTTAAGGAGAACCAGGCGGTGTTCACGGAGAAAAGCCCTCAGTATCATTTGAAGAGGAGCAGAAACACACCAGCAATGACACCATGGCTGCACAAACTTGCTGGCTACGGCCTTCTGATGCTCTGCGTTCTGATGCCCTCATGGTGATCTCTACATTCTACAGAGCATGGCGGACAAGTACAAGGGCTGAGGGCAGACTGAACAGTAGCAGATTCTAGCGTATAACTCTCCAGATAGTGGTACAGAGTTGGGGGGGAGGCAGTCAATGCCAGGTCGCACGTGAGTGAACTCCAACCCCCCCAGCAGGAGGCACCTGAGGCCAGCAATGGCTCGAGAGGAGACCAAGGGGAGAGGAAGACAGTTTTGACTGAACGATCTGAAAAGAGCAACAGCGTGTTGGTCAAGAAGCCCCTGAGAGACAGAGGGTGTGACTGTCCAGAGGCATCAACTTAATGTCTACCACTGGGTTAACACAGGAGAGACTGATATTTAACACTTTGTCAGCTTTAGCTATTCGGCAAAAGCTTAGCAAGTTTTGGATTTTTAACAGAAGTTTTTATTGTTTAAATGAAGGTACCTCATGGATAATGATAACACTTGGAAGAAAGATAATTACAAAAATAGATTTAAAAATACATACACACAGAAACATATCTTAGCAGGAGAAGCAAAGCCCTTGTTTCTATCAAACACCTCCAGACACAGGTATTTTGACTCTGCGTGGCAACCCAATTAAGAGGCCATCACAAACGCTCTCTCACAGCAGCTAGGGGACAAGAAAGGTCTGTGGGGAGGAAGAGGGGGTTTGCTGTGGCAAGGTAAGTTGTGGAAGGAAGCCACACTATCCTCCCAGTGCTGAGAACTCTGTTGGCACCAAAAGGAATTTCGAAGTTGGAAATCCTTCCCATTAGAGAACAGATGGAGAACCCGCACATCCTGAGGGGAAGTAATCTGAAGCAGTCTTTAAGATAAATACTTCCAGGGACTTTCCTTGTGGCGCAGTAGTTAAGAGTCCGCCTGCCAGTGCAGGGGACAGGGGTTCCAGCCCTGGTCCGGGAAGATCCCACGTGCCACAGAGCAACTAAGCCCACGCACCACAACTACTGAGGCTGCGCTCTAGAGCCCACGAGCCACAACTACTGAGCCCCCATGCTACAACTACTGAAGCCCATGTGCCTAGAGCCCCTTCTTTGCAACAAAGAGATGCCACCACAGTGAGAAGCCCGCACACACAATGAAGAGTAGCCCCCACTAGCCGCAACTAGAGAAAGCCCGCACGCAGCAACGAAGACCCAGCACAGCCAAAAATAAATAAATAAATAAATATTTTTAAAATAATTTAAAAATTTTTTTTAAGATAAATACTTCCATAGGGTAATTGAAGTGGTTTGTATCTAGTGATGGCATGCCTCACTATTTCCAGCACTGTGTTGTGTTAGGACTACGTTGCCTTAGATCCTGAACCCGTGCCATTTATCAAAGACAATAAAATCCCAAAGGCACAACTACTTATCATCAGATAATCCAATGGAAAGTTTAATTGAGGCTTCAGTGTAATGCCTCTTGGCAATGACCCCTACATCTAATTCTCTGGCTAATTCTCATTTCATTAAAGACATTTCCCAGTATGCCTAAGCTTATTACTTCAAAGAGCAGCCATTGGAACTATGCAGACAATAATTGCCTTCTTGGGGTGGGAGGGAGAGGCAAGAAGGAGGAGATATGGGGATATATGTATACGTATAGCTGACTCACTTTGTTATACAGCAGAAACTAACACACCACTGTAAAGCAATTATACTCCAATAAAGATGTTAAAAAATGATAATAATAATGAACATTGCTTTGCAATCTAAATAAATAAATAAATAATTGCCTTCTTACCAGAACGACTGGCACCTCTTATCTGCCAGCCTGGCCTGGATGAGAGAAGAGGACCCGGCCAGCTACTGACAGGAGAACTTGCTCTCTTCTCCATGGACCATCTGTAATCAAATGGGCCATATTTCTAAGTGCTTCACCAGCTGATCTCTTAGTTTAGGATTAAAAGGCCTTCTCCAGAGCTGACATCACATGATGAGTAATTTCCCGGCATGTCCAAGGCTTCCTCAGGGCTGGAGGTGTTTGGAATCACTTACTTGGCTGGTCAGGTGCTGGCTTTTCCTGAACCCACTTAGTCTTGTCCAAAAGGATCTTCTATTGTCTGCTTTCTTCTGAGCTTTGAGTGTACATTTTCTGGCCTTAGATGCATCCATGATTGTATTATGTAATCCTACAGTAATCCCCTGGAGACTTGAATGATGTGTAGTAATTTCTCATCATTTTTCTTCTTTTGAGCCCAAATTTGGGCTAAGCACAGACACAGAAAAAATCTTTGGCATCATTCTCCTCCCTTAGTCTCTATGTTTAATTCCTGAACCTTCATTTGACTTATAACTGCGCTAGAATGTAATAGATTAACAAAAATGAATCAAGGAGATCTTAGCTCCACTTGGATTACTTTAGGAGTCAAGACTTGTTTTCCCTCAGCTGAAGTAATGAAGAAATTTACACTCAGAATAAGATAAGCAGAAAAATCAGGTTGAGCTGGGATACCTGGCTAGAAGGCAGTTCCAGATTTCATTATAAATCTCAGAAGGTAAAAATTTCCTCAGCAGAGCCAACATAGCCCCACTTCAGCACAGAAGGCCAATCCCTCCAGGTGGGGCTCTGCCTGCAGGGCGGAGTCAGGGTGGGAGGCTTGGTTTCCCCCTGCAGCCACCTCCCCACTCCCCAACGTGCATCATCCCCCCCAAAGGCACAGGTGACATTCAAGTCCTGGGTGTGGACCATCCATGGGCTTTGGAAGCCTGGGAGAGATGAAAAGAGTGCCAGATATGTAACGAATACTCTGGTATTCCTAGACCAACATCAAGTCATACAGAGAGGTTATACACTCTCTCAGTAAGCCCGCTTTCTTCTTAATCAAAAACATGCTGGTGGGACACAGATGCTCCATTGGCTACACCCCTCCCTACTTGTTCTAGGAAACAAGAACAAGATGGCAAGGGAGGAAGAGGCCAGAGGCCAGCATGGCTGGCACAGGTGAGCGATGCCATGAGCAGTAGGAGGTGAGGTCAGGGGAGAGCTGCGGGCCATGTGTTCTGGAGGCCATTGGAGGATTGTGAGCAAGGAACTCACATGATGTGATTTGTGTTTTGAAAGTAACCCTCTGGCTGTCATGTAAGAACTTGCTGTTCAGGAGGCCACTGTGGAGGCCTGGAGACACTGTGGGTGAGGGTGACAGAGGCCTGGACCACAGGGGGAATGGCAGGTGTGGCTAAAAGAGGTCTGATTAAGAATATGTTCTGAGGTCAGAGCGGGTAGGAATTGTTGGTGGATTAGAAGTATCAGGCATCTTCTGAAACAAAAGCCATATAATGGCCAGTCAACTTCTAGAAATTGCTAATAAAAATCACAACCACCACTTCCCACAAGGAAGGCAGGGGCTGTGCCCAACGCTTTATATTTGTTCCCATACTTAATTCTGACAACACCGACAGGTGTGCAGCAGTCCCATCACCATCCCATCAATGAGCAAGGGAAAGGTCTCACCTTGCTAAGGAGGAGAGCCAGTGCCCCAGAGCCCCTTCTTCTGCTCCCTGACCTGCCTCCTCAGCACGAGCACAGTCCCTGCATCCCCAGCTCCCTCCCACCTTCACACGCAGGCCTGTGCAAATCTGAGTGTGGAGGAGAAGGACTTCTTGGCCCAACACGGAGACTGTCTTATTGATTTCTTTTTCCAAGATGAAGACATCTGGGGGTCC
Source organism: Monodon monoceros (assembly GCF_005190385.1). Lineage (NCBI taxonomy): Eukaryota > Metazoa > Chordata > Mammalia > Artiodactyla > Monodontidae > Monodon > Monodon monoceros. Next base: position 50,457,637 of record NW_021703778.1, read on the forward strand.
ACTTTATCTCAAAATGTATGTTTGGGCTTCCCTGGTGGCGCAGTGGTTGAGAGTCTGCCTGCCAATGCAGAAGACATGGGTTCGAGCCCTGGTCTGGGAAGATCCCACATGCCGCGGAGCAACTAGAACCCGTGCACCACAACTACTGAGCCTGCGCGTCTGGAGCCTGTGCTCCGCAACGGGGGAGGCCACGATAGGGAGAGGCCCGCGCACCGCGATGAAGAGGGGCCCCTGCTCACCGCAACTAGAGAAAGCCCTCGCACAGAAACGAAGACCCAACACAGCCAAAAATAAATAAATTCATTAATTAAAAAAAAAAACAAAAAAGAATGGGCAACCTCCATTTAAAAAAAAAAAATGTATGTTTATCTTGGCAACTGGAGCCCTGTGGCAAAGGAAATGCTACAACCAGCCCATAAGGCCGGCCGCAGGGGCTCCTGCCCATCCCCTCACCCTGCCTCCCCAGGAACCCTTCCATCTAATCAGCAGTTCAGCCAAGGTGGAGAGAAGCAGGCCACCCTGCTGCTCCCGAGGCACCCCTACCGCAACCCCTGCACAGCTGTTTGGTCCCTTTTGGTTTTGTAACTCTGGGGTACAGGAGACAATGTTACAGGAGAACATTGGGGTACAGGAGAAAAGCAACTTGAGGGAGGAAGCATTCAACTGAATTGCCTTTTCAAAAAACAAAACAAAACAAAACCCACTAATCATTTTCATGGAGGAAAACCCTGGAATGCCATGGGAAAAGGGAAAGGAGACCTGTGCTGTACAAGCAGCACCTTTAAGCAATTCGAGAAGAGGAAGGTCTAAACAGCCCTGAGATAGATGCCAGAAGATCCTCAGGGGGTGGGAAATGTTAAGGGAGAAATGATATTCAGGGATACTCTCATCTGTCAGCAGTGATATGACCAAGATTCCATTTGCCAGAAAAGCCATGCCTGGAGCCTGGGCAGGAAGTAAGCGGTGCTGACGGTGGGGCTAGGAGTCTATCATGCTGCCTCGCCAGTTACTTAATGCAGCTTCTGGGCGTCTAGCTTCCCCACGCTCTCAGGTAAAGCTCCCCTTGCCCCCTCCCACACTCCACACACACACACAGAGCCAGGAGAACTAAGTCCTCCTGCTTCTCTGGTACTGCCAAGGCTTAGATCAGTAGTTCTCAAACTTGAGTGTACATCGGAATCCCCCGAGAGCTTATGAAAATACAGACTGAGCAGAGAGAACTGATGCAGAAGGGCTTGGATGGGGCTTGAGAATGTGCCTGTCTAGCACCGTCACAGGTGGTGCTGATGCTGTGGTCTGGGATCACCCTTGGAGAACCATTAGCTTCCAGCATCCCTCTTCCCAAACAGCACCATTGAGGACTTTCAGGGTCTTGTTCTGCACCTGTTGGGCAGGGGGCACTGAAACAAGACCACCACGGCTGGCGGTGATGGAGCATTTACCATGAGTTCTAGGCCCTCTACCTATAATAAATACCTCACTTCCTTTCCACGACTACTACCCAAGTAAGAAATTACTACTATCCCCATTTTACAGATTAGGAAACTGAAATAAGAGGACAAGCAAACTGCCCAGGGTTCTACTGTGAGCAGCAGAGCTGGGATTTGAACCAGGCAGAGGAAAACTAGAGGCTGTGCTGGAAACCTCCACTCCCTCTGCCCCTCTTAACAACCAGTACTAAGTTCATGGAAAATCTGATGAGGTGGCAGAACATTTGGGGCAAGTCTGATTCCTTGGCTGACAGTCAATATCCTAATTATCACAAATGTCCACAGTCCCCAGCGACTGACTCAATTACCATCCCTAACATGGGTCAGCTGTTAGAGTCCTACAGGCTCAAATGGAGAGAACATAGGAAGTAACTCAGAAACCCACATCGTCACAGCTTTTTGTACAAAAGTAAATTTTTAAGATGTTTACACAACATCTATATTCATGTCACTGTGTTTTTTTTGTTGTTGTTAATTAACAAACCATAACAAGCAAATCAAGGACCCTAGCCACAATCACATAAGGCAGCGGTTCTCCAAGCATGGTCCCCAGACCAAGCATCAGCATCACCCAGCCCTCCACAGACCCACTGAATCCAAAGCCTGGGGGTGAGGCCCAGCCATCTGCATTCTAAGGAGACACCCTAGTGATTCCCATGCATGCTAATCTAAGAAGCCTATCTGACTTGGTTCCATACAGTTTATATGCACCCTCTTTAAATCTTTATTATATAAAAATATCAACTGCCTGTCCCATGCTCCACCCCCTCCTTCTCCAAGAACTGAGCCAAACCTGGCTCTGTCACAGGAGGGAACTTTGTGGTTGGATGCCTGGATCCCAGCTCCAATTCCTCTCTTCTTCTCTGCAGACAATGTGGGATAAGCTCACTTCGGTGGCTCCTGTTACCACCAGACTCAAATTCAAACTTGCGAGCCAGGCTCCCCAGGGCCCCCAGGCCTCCAAAACTCTGCCCTAGAGTCACATTACCCCTTCCAGCACAAGCATAAGGTGGGTGTCAGGTCAGCCCACATTTGCTCACTGTGCAACTTTGGGTGAGTAACTCTGCCTTGGTTTTTCCATCTGTAAATTGGAAGCTGTACCTTCCACACAAGGCCCCAGCACAGCATCTGGCAAGTGGGAGGCCCTCAATAAACATCAGGCCCCCTACCCTCAGCCTCTACCTTCTGCCTGCCTGTATTTGCTCACACTGAGACTGGAGAGGCCTGGAGAGCCTTCACCCCGACCTGCTGCTGAATCCCCACCCCAGCGCCCTTCCCAGAAGACCCACACAATGACAGGATGGGGGTGGCTGGGCATAATGTCCTGTGGCCACCGAAAGGAAGCAGAGACAAGATGTACAGAGCAGTCACCCTGCATTATGGTTTCCACAGGCATTTTCTCAGAGCAGGCCTGCAGGGGGATGTTGATATCTCATACAAACAGGGAAACTGAGAACTGATGAGTTTATTAATTGATATACCCAAGGTCAAGTAAGTGGCAGCATGAAGACTCAAATCCAGGTCTGACTGTGGCTGAGACGCAGAGCTAGGAGTACTGTACGGGGAGTGGGCCCAGGGGACACCACACTTGTTCCCACTGGGGAACAGCTGTCCACCCTGGCTGCTCACCCTGGGGACCCTTCGTTGGCTTTCAGAGATTCATACTGACGACAGAGTTAACCTCAGCACTTCTAGAAGCCCTGGCCTGCCAAAGCCATTACAGGTGGAGAGTCTGATTTCCAAACCACCCTCAGAGCAAAGTCTTCAGCCACTCAAGCTGAAATGTGAAGTCCCGCCCCATCAGCTTCCTATCCCCCTTCTCTGCTTTGTTTCTCCACTTTATCACTTTATCCCTACTCTGGAGTTTACTTACTGATAGTACATATCCATCCCCTCCACTAGGATGTCAGTTCCACAAAAACAGGGACATTCATTTTGTATATTATGCATCCCCAGGGCTGGAGCAGTGCCTGGCCCACAGTAGGTTCTCAAAGAATACTTACAAGTATGAATGCTGAAAAAGCAAGATATAGGAGAGGACAAAGATCCATTCTGCAAATAGTACATATGATAAAGACAATGAAAAGAAGAAAATACTGGGTAAAAATAATGAGTGATATATACTTGCAGAAAGAGAAAAATGAATGAGCACAGATCTGGCAGGAGGAGAGGTGGGAGTTAAACTCTCAGGCTTTACAGTGAGTGAGTTCAAGGCCAGCTGTCACTAATTAACAGTATAATTTCAGACAAGAAATGTATCCTTTTGGAGACTCAGTTTCCCATCTGCTAACAGGAATAATAGCTCTCTTAGAACGTTATTGAAAGGCAAGATATAGTTAGGAGAAAAGTACAGGTAAGAAAACAAAAGACTGAAACTGAACTGTCCTGGGTCAAATGCTGGCTCTACCTCTTACAAGCTATGTGGCTTCAGGCAAGTTATTTACCTCTCTGTACCTCAGCTTCCCCGCATGTGAAGTGGGGATTACAGCAGCACTTCCTAATAGAAATGTGAGGATTACATGAATTAAAAACATGAAGTATCTGACACAGGAGTTCTCAACAAATGGGAGCTGCTCTCAGCATCACCTCCATCACCACCCAGGATGACAGGACAAAGAGCGGCACTGGTACCTTCCATCAAGCAGGGAAGGTGGAGGGCACAGCAGAAGGCTCTGCTGGAAGCAAAGCTCCTCAACTTTCTGAGGCTAAGTTCTAAGAAGGCCTGGATCTTGGCCCCACCCCGAGGCCTGTGAGACGTTACACTGCATTGATGCCTGCTGTGGACTGCATGTTTGTGTCCCCCAAATTCATTTGTTAAAGCCCTAAACCCCAAATGTGATAGTATTAGGGAGGTAATCTGATTTAGATGCATCATGGGGTGAGGCCCCACATGAGGACACAACAGTCATCCTTAAAAGAAAAGGAAGAGAGACCAGAGCTCACTTGCCCTCCACCACAAGGACAGAGCAGTCGTCTGCACGCCAGGAAGAGGGTCCTCACCAGACACTGAGTTGACTGGCACCTTGATCTGGGACTTCCAGCCTCCAGAACTGTGAGAAATAAATGTCTGTTGTTGAAGCTTCCCATCTGTGGTATTTCCTTATAGCAGCCCGAGCTGAGGAAAATGATGCCCTTGACCAACAGAAGATATAAGGAGGCAGAGAAGCAAGAAGAGGCCACCCCTTGTGCAAGTGAGTGGAGAAGGGGGCCTCTCAAGCGCTGAAGGAGGGAGCCTGGAGAAGTGCTCCAAAACCACAGAAGCTGGCCCCTTGGCCACCCGTGGACATCTACCAAGCTACCAGTTTCCTTGGCCTGCTTAGTGCTATGGAAGTGAGGGCCAGGGCACTGCAGAGAGAAAAGGCTGATGCAGCTAGGAAGAGGGCGGACAAGGACTAATTGCCTTCGTGTAGTTGACTTGACAAGAAGTCAAACGTGAATCCCATCAGAGCCTTACAACCTTCCAGCAGGGAAGCAGTAAACCCTCTGGTGAAATGAGCCCCACCCTCAGGATCGCCCCCTTCTGGCCAATGACGGAAGAGGTGGTCTCCAGGCTAAAGCTGACACTGGGCATCTCTCCAGTGCTCAATCACAGCAAAACCAGAGCATGCCCAACACCAAAGTTCAAGGCCATCCAGGATCATCAGTGAGCCTGCTCCCCTTACACTGGGGTCAGGAAAATGCTGAGGGTGGGTGGTCCAGTTGTTACAGAACTCCTCATGTGCCTACCTGCTGCCTGGGAGACACATGAGGGGCTCTGGGCTCCACCTCACACCCAGGACTGGCGCTGGGCCCCTGATCAAGGCTAAGAAGCTGCTGGTCCATATCTAGACCACATCTGTGCAGCAGAGCTGTGCAGTACCTGTGAGTTCCCCGTCCTCAGCACTATTCTCAAGGAGCGGCAATCTTTGGGCCTCTTTTCCCTCCTCAGCCCTAAATATCTTCAACAATGGAAGGAATTTCCCTCAAGATTCCAGAGAAGTCTGAAGGGTCGCAGAACATGCCACCTCAAAATGTGCCACTTTGGCATAAAGATTATTTTGAGCTGGAGACAATTGAGAATATACAGGTACAAAAAAGCTCTCTGCCCTCCCCTCATCTGCCTAAAAGCAGGTCATAAGTTTGTAAAGGTGTCCCCCCATGCCCTCTCTACAGAAGTTAATCACTGGAGATAACCCTTGACCCTTATCAGCCAAGAGATGGCACCAGAGGACTCTAACAAACCTTGCTTTACGTAGCCCTTATGTACCATTAGGTCTCCCACATATATACTTTCTTACAATTTGCCACCCGAGAAACTCAAAGTCCTTTTCATTTGTCCATTTACTTCTTTAAAATTTACTGTTCTTTTTCAAAAAATTTCACAATTTGTATGGAAACACAAAAGACCCCGAATAGCCAAAGCAATCTTGAGAACGAAAAATAGAGCTGGAGGAATCAGGCTCCCTGACTTCAGACTATACTACAAAGCTACAGTAATCAAGACAGTATGGTACTGGCACAAAAACAGACATATAGATCAATGGAACAGGATAGAAAGCCCAGAGATAAACCCATGCACATATTGTCACCTTATCTTTGATAAAGGAGGCAAAAATATACAGTGGAGAAAAGGCAGCCTCTTCAGTAAGTGGTGCTAGGAAAACTGGACAGGTACATGTAAAAGTATGAGATTAGATCACTCCCTAACATCATACACAAAAATAAGCTCAAAATGGATTAAAGACCTAAATGTAAGGCCAGAAACTATCAAACTCTTAGAGGAAAACATAGGCAGAACACTCTATGACAGAAATCACAGCAAGATCCTTTTTGACCCACCTCCTAAAGAAATGGAAACAAAAACAAAAATAAACAAATGGAACCTAATGAAACTTAAAAGCTTTTGCACAGCAAAGGAAACCATAAACAAGACCAAAAGACAATCCTCAGAATGGGAGAAAATATTTGCAAATGAAGCAACTAACAAAGGATTAATCTCCAAAATTTATAAGCATCTCATGCAGCTCAATAACAAAAAAACAAAAAACCCAATCCAAAAATGGGCAGAAGACCTAAACAGACATTTCTCCAAAGAAGACATACAGATTGCCAACAAACACATGAAAGAATGCTCAACATCATTAATCATTAGAGAAATGCAAATCAAAACTACAATGAGATATCATCTCACACCGGTCAGAATGGCCATCATCAAAAAATCTAGAAACAATAAATGCTGGGGAGGGTGTGGAGAAAAGGGAACACTCTTGCACTGCTGGTGGGAATCTTAATTGATACAGCCACTATGGAGAACAGTACAAAGTTTCCTTAAAAAACTACAAGTAGAAGTACCAAACAACCCAGCAATCCCACTACTATACTGGGCATATACCCTAAGAAAACCATAATTCAAAAAGAGTCATGTACCAAAATGTTCATTGCAGCTCTATTTACAATAGCCAGGAGATGGAAGCAACCTAAGTGCCCATCATCGGATGAATGGATAAAGAAGATGTGGCACATATATACAATGGAATATTACTCAGCCATAAAAAGAAATGAAATTGAGTTATTTGCAGTGAGGTGGATGGACCTAGAGTCTGTCATACAGAGTGAAGTAAGTCCGAAAGAGAAAAACAAATACCGTATGCCAATACATATATATGGAATCTAAGAAAAAAAAAAAAGGTCATGAAGAACCTAGGGGTAAGAAGGGAATAAAGACACAGACCTACTAGAGAATGGACTTGAGGATATGGGGAGGGGGAAGGGTAAGCTGTGACAAAGTGAGAGAGTAGCATGGACCTATATACACTACTAAATGTAAAATAGATAGCTAGTGGGAAGCAGCCGCATAGCACAGGGAGATCAGCTCGGTGCTTTGTGACCACCTAGAGGGGTGGGATAGGGAGGGTGGGAGGGAGGGAGATGCAAGGTGGAAGAGATATGGGAACATATGTATATGTATAACGGATTCACTTTGTTATAAAGCAGAAACTAACACACCATTGTAAAGCAATTATACTCCAATAAAGATGTTAAAAAAAAACTTATATTTGGAGACAGCATTATAAATATTTATGAATGTAGGTCATTTGACAGCCAAAAAAAAAAAAAATTTACTGTTCTTTTTTAAGATGCTATACAAGCCCAAGTTCTAAACACCCCTTAAAGTTACTCCCCACTGGGTGTTCCCACGTGTATGCATGATGCATGCATTAGTCAACCTGTGTTTGCTTTTCAGTTGTTAATTTGTCCTTTGTCAGTCTAATTTAAAGGGCCCCAGCTAATGCACATAAGATGGGTAGAAGAAAATAAGAGTTAAGTTTTCCTCCCCTCCAAGTCCAAGACTGCTTTTTAATTCTTCACTAGAAACTTAACAAGATTCTGGGCCCTGCTCCTTGTCCCACCAGGCCCTGTGGGTCACCTGCCAAAGCTGTTCTTTCAGCCTGAACGTGGAGATGGTGCTGCCGTCCTCTCAGTCCCCACAGAGATGAAGTCTTCGCTGCCTTGAGACCTTAAAGTACCTCAAGGGTAGGGTCTTATATTCAACTCAGCCTTCAGCGTTTCTGATATTGGAGGTTAAGTGCTGTCGCAAACAAAACTTCAAATCTCAGTGTCTTCAGACGCTTTATTTCTCACTCACATAACATCCAATGTTTCAGGGCCTGAGGATGCTGGCTCCTGGTCGGGCCTTAGCCAGTCAACCAATAGAGGAAGAGCCTCAAGCACCATTTCACAGGAGGTTTGTAGGGGCCAGGCCTGGAAATAGTGCACATCACTTCTATTCCCATTCCAGTGGACAAAGCAGTCACTTTTGCCACACCTAATGCCAGGACGGTAGGGAAATTTAATCATCCAGGAAGAAAAAAAAAAAGGCATGGATATCAGTTAGCAGTCTTTCCATAACACCCTGGACTGTGTCAGCAACATGTGCTAAACACAACTCAGCCCTTCCTGACCATGACTCAGTGTTCTCCTTACCATGACTCAGCCCTTCCTGACCATCACTAAGCCCCATCCTGACCATGACTTATCCCTTCCTCACCATGACTCAGTGCTCTCCTAACCATAACTCAGCCCTTCCTGATGAACTCAGCACTTCCTCACCATGACTCAGCCCTTTCCTGACCATGACTCAGCCCTTTCCTGTACTTCCCCCACAACAGTACTTGTCAGTAACTTCTCATCCAAGTTGTCTATGCCAATAATTCCAAAGGCATTTGGAACCCAAACCCAAAGTAACAGCCAGGCCAAGATCTGGTCTCTGTGCAACAAAAGAGACCAATAGATTGGTCTGACATAACCTCCTCTCTCCTTCCTAAAGCACTCCTGCCTCTTAAGCTGCATATTTGTAGAAACTGAGGTTAAAAACTCAGAAACAACCTTCACATGGGAGAGCTGGGGGTTCTTCAATTTAATGAGCTCACAGACACCACAGAATCCCAGTGAACTGCCTGAAGTATGCAAGCAGCAAACAAACATTCTCCCCTAAATTGCATTTCTGCCTCCAGAGGGTCACACACGTTGTGTCCCTGTGGTTACTTCTGAGCATCACATGACTTGAGTGTGACCAACCCTAGCTCTGTATACCATGAGTGCAACAACTGAGCAGTCATTGGGAAAGTGAACTCTGGTCTTGACTCTAAAGTGATGATTTTAATGCCAGACGTAGATGAGAATGGCCCAAGGTCCAAAAATATCAGCAGTAACTTCACTAAGTCTCAGTGCCTGCAAGGTCCAATCTGGCTCTGGAATCTAAGCCAAAGAAGCACAGCCTAACAACCAAAAAGGGCCTCCTAATCCCTACTTGCATCTCTCTGAGAACATCAGAAAGGGCCGTCTAATTCAACCCACCAGCAACATTTCTTCATATGCCCTCTTCTCTCCTCACTCTCCCTCCACACCCAGAGCCTCGCCCTCTCCCAGCCTTCCTTTCCTCCCTCCTTCCCTGCTCTGCCCCCCACACCACCCCAGGGCCCTGCAGCTCTTGCAGCACCTCACTGCCACCCGGCCTCCCAGGGAGGGAAGCATGAGGACCCCCTTCTCTGGAAATTGTACTTTTTCTCTCATCTTCACCATTTTTCTTGGAAGAAATCTTTGAAAAGAAGTACTATTGAATAAAAGTAATTACTTTGCTTCCTTGGTCATAGCATTTAAAAAAAAATCGTGGTAAAGTATATACAACATACAATTTACCATTTTAACCATTTTTAAGTATACAGTTCAACGGCATTAAATACGTTCACATTGTTGTGCAACCATCACCACCATCCACCTTCAGAGCTTTTTCACCTTCCCAAACTGAACCTCTGTATCCATTAAACACTAACTCTTCATTATTCCTCCCCTCCAGCCCCTGGCATCCACTAATCTGTTTTCTGTCTCTATGAATTTGACTCCTCAGGGACTTTAGGTGGAATTACACAGTACTTGTCTTTTTGTGACTGGCTTATTTCATTTAGCATAACATCTTCAAGTTTTATCCATATCTCAGAATTCCTTTCTTTTTTAAGGTTGAATATTATTCTGTGTATAAATAAAAGGACACTTGGATTGCTTCCACCTTTTGGCTATTGTGAATAATGCTGTTATGAACACAGGTGTACAAATATCCGTTCAAGTTCCGTTTTGTTGGGGTAGATAACCTAGAAGTGGAATTCCTGGATCTTATTTTTATTTCTTGAGGACTCACCGTACTCTTTTCCATAGTGGGTGCACCATTTTACATTCCCACCAGCAGTATACAAGTGTTCCCGTCTCTTCACATCCTCACCAATACTTGTTATTTTCTGCAGGCTTTTTGTTGTTATTGTTGACAATATCCATCCTAAGGGATGCAATTGATCATCTCATTTAACCTTCACAATAACTCTGGGTATCATTATCCCCATTTTACAGAGGAGAAAACAGAGCCAGAGATATCAGGGGACTCACACAGGACAGTGGTGGTAGCAGGATCTGAACCCCGGTCTCCCCACAGAGACGATGCTCAGACTCCTGGATTGAGCCAAGCCACAGCCCAAGGAGATTCAGCGTTCACTGTGCAGATGAGGGGCTGCAGGTGGTGAACGGGAACCACCCTGAGGGCCACTGGAAAGGAAGCCATGGTGGGGGCACTTCTCTGGCTCAGGGCCCTTGCCAGCCAGGGCAGGACCCACTGCAGAGGAGCCTGGCCCCTCACTTCTCCTGCCCACTCCTCCCGATCTCAGCGAGAGGCTGCCCAAAGGCTCCAGAGGGCTTTGGGACTCACAATTACATAGAAGGCATCTCAGAAAGGCCTGGTTTCGCATTTGTGACTCTACTCCCCCACATTTCCCCCAAGCCGGGAGGGGTTTTGTGTTTCTAGCAAATTGCCTCAGCATCACATGAGTGAGTAAGAGCTGTCTGGCAAGGCAGAGAGGCTCCCACTTCTCTCCAAGCTAATGATAAAGTGCTCTTGGGCCATGAGGGTGGAAGCATCAGGGAACAACAGAGACACAGTCCTTCTGCTGATGTCATGCCGAGGCCTGCGCTAAACGAGAGGGCGGTGGTCTGTGGCCCGACACCGATGTCACTGACATCTCCCGCAGGTTAGGGACCACCTAACTGGAAGGGCATCTGCTTCAGAGTTGCCTCCGTTGGCCACCCAAGCACAGAACCCACAATGGTGCAACCCAGCGGCCTCCAGAAGGAAACTCTCCCACGAGCCACCCACTTGCCGACCTGAAGGTAGGAGGGGGCTCTACAGCCTACATCTGAAGGGCCATAGCTGGAAACCCTGCAGAGGTCAGTTCCTTCTTGCTCAGCTCTCTTGCTCTCCATCTCAAAAGGCATTCAAGCATCACCAAGTGTTCTGTGGTCTCCCATGTAGTGCCAGAACAAAGGTACCCCACGCAAAAACATACCCGCATATTTTCACCATTTTTAAATGTACTTCAGCCATTATGTAACCTTAGTCATGATCCTGGCATGAGGAAGGAGAAAAGTTGAACTTGGTCCCCTGGGGCCACTGGTTTCAGTATGGACTTTCTGCTGAGCCCCAAACAGAAATCCTGCCCTGGTTCTTGTTGTGTGGTCCCTTCTCCGGAGGGCTCCCTTCTGGGGAACTTACAGGAACAAAGAAAGCCCTCCAGACTTTAAGGTACAGAAAGTGTAAACACCACACACTTCCATGTGCAGACATGCACCTAGGCATGTGTATATGTACATATGTAATGTGCATACACATACACACTCACATTTTTATTCACCACGGTCACTATCTTCAAGCCAAACCATAGAACAGCCATACAAGGTGACCAGGAGGAAACTCCACGTGGCCACCCCTTTCTTGCCCTCACTTTTTTTCCCTCAGGCAACAGCAGCTCCTAAAAAGGGTCTTTTAAAAGACCATCTCCAACATCCATACAGGACTTAATTGGCATTTTTCATTAAATACTCTTTACCTACGTTTAAGGCCTAACAGTGAGAGAAAAAGTTAGTTTACTCAAGTACACTCAGCCCTTCCATCCACAGTTGATTGAATCTGCAGATGCAGAACCTGAGGATACACAGGGCTGAGTGTACTAGGCCACTTTATATAAGGGACTTGAGCATCCGCGGATTTTGGTATCCACGGGGGTCCTGGAAACAATCCCACAGATACCGAGGAAAGACTGTATATACTTCTTAGCTTTCACAGTAACTCTATTTCCTAACTCTCTTAAGGGAATGACCTATTTTTTTTATTGTACGATGAGGAAGACAGCAGCACTTGCCCAAACAGTCTGAACCCCTGATTGCTAGGTGCATGCATATTTTATTCCCAAAATTAAAATTGTTCATAAAACCTCTCAAAAATCACAGAATGGTCTAGAGCATTATTATAAATACCAATATAACTTCTGACAAATAGATGAATTTGCTGAAGACCTCAGGTTGTCTGATTTGTGACAACTAATATGTCATTGAATGTTAAGCCTTCTCCTTTGTAAGCTTCTCAGAGTAGACACAGAGTAGACACAAAAGACATGGTGTGGATAAGCCTGAAACTGAAGCAGGGTGCACCATGCCCAACATGAGATGGGTATGAGGTAAGGAGATGGACCCCTCAGGACTTGTTCATTCAATGGGGCAGCTTCCCCTGAAGGCAATCATCTGAAACAACTTCTAACAATCTTGAAGCAAAAGTGAACCGTGACTTCTGTAAGGTCCCAAGGAATAACAAGTAAAGTAAAACGAACATATAGGAAAGCCGTCAGAAACAAAGAAACCCGAAGCTGACTAATAAAACTTGTATTTTTACCTCAAACAATATTTTTCAGCCTCATTCAGCAACTAGAACATTTGACACCTCCACAATTCAAAACCACTCTCGAAGAATGAAGACTGACCAACACCATGAAAAGATAGAAGATGAATGCTCACTCTGAAGGAAATCCACAAGGGGGTGTCCACACTTTCTGGCCACAGCACTGGGACTGGAACAGGCAAATGGCCGCCCAGGGTGACCACTGTAAAGGGGATAATGTACAGCCAGACGATACATTTTGATGGGGTTTTTTTTTTGCGGTACGCGGGCCTCTCACTGTTGTGGCCTCGCCCGTTGCGGAGCACAGGCTCCAGACGCGCAGGCTCAGAGGCCATGGCTCACGGGCCAGGCCGCTCCGCGGCATGTGGGATCTTCCCGGACCGGGGCACGAACCTGTGTCCCCTGCATTGGCAGGCGGACTCTCAACCACTGCGCCACCAGGGAAGCCCTGATGTTTGTTTTTATACATAAAACTTGGCCTTACTTTCTTGTCTGAGCCCTAAATTATGACACATTCAGTGAATAAAAATCCAGCCAAGGCAGCATTGCGACACTGTAGCCCCAGCCTCCCTCGCCTCTCACTGGCTCCCCAGCACATTTTACATCCATGGCCTCATGGAGGGCTGGCCTGAAACAGACTTCTGAAGGAGCTGCTTCATTCCTGGACACACTCATCCTGTCAGTGGTGCTCCCTTCGTCCCTCACAGATGGACCTGCTGCATGGAGGTTGATAGCCACATTTATGAAGTGCCCCCTGGCCCGGCCAGACCTCTCAGGGAGCTCAGCTCCAGTGCTGTGGGCCACACAAAGAAGGGTCCTTCCACCCAAGTTCAGGGACAGCTGTGGAAAGGGACCCTCATGTCAGAGCAGCAGGGCCCCAGGACACCAACCGGGCTTGGACCCCCTTGACAGCCTCTCCCTGGCCTTCTGTGTGACACATTTCACGAGGCTGTGGAATATATCCATTTTCCTTTGTGTAGGACCATCACATCCCTCTCCTGGGGGAGGAAAAGGAAGGCTTTTCCAGTAATTAAAAACTATTATGAGACCAAGTAAGGAAAACGATAAATCCCGATAATTAAAACTAAATTCATAAAGCCTGAATTAGGCTGTCAAAAAAAATCACCATAGCTCAGCCTGCAGCCGAGGGTAGGAGCAGGACAAACGCACCACACCCCCTGACTGTAACTAAGACGTGTCTGGTCAGCCAGGCTGTGGTTAGACATGGCTGCTCAGGCCGGCACCTCAGAGAGGCCCTGGGGTGTGGGAGGAGGAGGGCAAAGGGCCAGCAAAAGCCTCCAGAGGTCTCTAGCCTCCACGATCCTGGAAGTCGGGCACCCTTTTCTCACGTAGGAGGCTTCCTCGTTAGGATGGTGGCAGGAAAGCAGATCACACAGGATGAAGCAATTCAACAGAGGAAAAGCCCACACCCCGCAAAGGCAAGTCTGAAATGTGCACAGTGGGAACCACAGTAAGAGGGCAGCTGCTTCTGTTAGGGAAGAAGGCTGTTTTCCCAGATCCTGCTGCCTTAAGAATTGCCTTAAGTTCTCCTTGTGCGTGTCTTCCCCCAAGGTGGAGATGAGCAAGACCTCTAAGTGTCACCCCTTCCCCTTCCATAGTGGCTCAAGAGGAAGGGAGGGTCTGTCTGGTGTAAATCTTTAAAAGTGTCTCCACTTGTCTGCTCAGTCAAGCCGCCAGCCAGTGTGGAGGAGCTTGGTGAGGCCTCTCTCCCACAGGAGTCAGGACCACCTTAGAATCAGGGCCAGGGAAGCCCCATCACCTGTGTCAGCAGGACCCCTGTCAAGTGCACAGAGGATGTGTCGGTGTCTCGGGTTTCAATCTTTACAAAAAGATCAGGGATGTAGTGGATATTGTCATTCTGAGCTGTCCAGCTTCATCCTTCCTCTGTAAAGCACCCCCTCTACAGACCCACCTTGCATGCACTCGTTGTGGGAGGTGCCGCTGCCTCCCTGTGGAAGCCCAAAGGGCCAGAGCCACCCTCACCCCCACGCAGGTGGGGGTAGAAAGAGGCAGCCACGTGACTGAGAGCAAGACTCGTAATGGGGAGCCGGTGACACGGTAGCTGTGGGGCAGACGGCGCCATTCCTCTCAGCCCTGATGCAGACCTCTGCCTGGGGTCCGCAGCCTTCCCCCGCTCCAGGGCTCTCTCGGGCGCTAGCTGTGTTCCAACCTGGTCCTCCAGCCTCAGGGGCAGTCCCCCTTCGGATCCACGCCCTTTTTGCTTGTTTCCACAGTCAGGAATCCTGTCTGATGAGCTGGGCTAATGCAGACTGGGCAGTGTAGAGGGGAAGTATCCATATTATTCATGGAACCCCAAACTCCACCCACTACCTCAGAGAGTCTTCAAATGAATCATTCAAATTTAACTTTGAAATTTACTTTAAACTACTTTTAAAAATTAAACTATTATAAAAACAGTGATTAAAACATTTACAACAGTAGGTTACCTTTGGGGGCATATCTCTGGGGGACTTGGAGGAGGCATGAGGGAACCTTCTTGGGGCTGAGAACATTCCACATCTTAATCTGAGTAGTTGTCTGAGAACACAGGCATGTGATTACACAGCAATGTGGGCGTACCTAATGGCACTCAACTGTCCACTAAAAAAATGATTAGGATGGTAAATTCTATGTTATATATATTTTACCACAATTTAAAAAAATAGATTAAAACAGAATTCAAAACACTCCTTTAAAACTATTTCAATAAATAAGAGATAAACTAAAAAACAAGTATAGGCATAAATTTTTTAAATCCATCAAGATTTGTACCCTTTACTATCTGTAAGTTTTATTCTAATTAAAACAACAAAGCAAACAAAAAACACTATTATATACCAAACATAAGATGTTGATAACCCCCAAATTTTCCCAGTTTCTCAAGGTACCAGATTATCTCATTTTCTAAAAAACTCAGGGCACAGCCCTTCCTGCTAGAGTTGGATCCTGAGATTTGAAGGCAGCTGTTCAAAATCTCTTAGCATTGGCAACCACATATTTATGTGATTCAGATTATTTTTCCATTCTGTGGAATCAAAACAAAATACAAAAATAAATTGGATGCTGGAATGACAAAATTACAATGATGGATTACAGATAAGTAGTAACCAAGGTTAGGGAAAGGGAGGGAAGGAGAGGGTGATTCTATAAGGCCAGCCCGAAGGAGCTGCTTGGAGGGGATGGACCAGTTTTGTTCCTGATTGTTAAGGTGGATGGACAAATTCACACATGTGATAAAATGTCATGGAACAATAGGTAAAAACATAACCAAAAATAAGTGCATGCAAAACCAGTGAAACCTGAGTAAGATCTGTAGTTTAGTTGACTGCATGGTGCCAATCAATTTCCTGGTTTCAGAAATCCACTATAGTTACATAAGATGTTACCATAGAAGCTGGATGATTGGTATGAGACTTCTCTGTACTATTTTGACAACTTTAAGAAATTCTATAATTATTTCAAAATATAAAGGTAAAAAAATACAGAAATAAATTGGATGAGACTGCTATAAGACTGCCATAAGCCCAGTTTTTAAATTATCTTTATCAAATTACCCATTATTCTTACTGACTTGATAATATGTACAAGTAAATTATGACACATTAAAACAAATGTGTACTAACAAAACACCATGTAGGTTTTGTGATTGTTTTCCCCAAAAAACCGTAAGTTGAAGCCATAACCCGTAGTGTGAATGTATTTGGAGATGGGGACTTTGAAGAGGTAATTAAGATTAAATGAGGTCATAAGAGTGGGGTTCTGATCCAATATAAGTGGTATCCTTATAAAAAGGGGAGATTAGGACACAGGCATACATAGAAGGAAGACCATGTGAGGACACAGGGAGAAGACGGCCATCTACAAGCCAAGGCGAAAGGCTTCAGGAGAAATCAACCCTGCTGACACTTTAATTTTGAACAAGCCCCCAGAACCGTGAGACAATAAATTTCTGTTGTTTAAGTCTCCCAGTCTGTGGTATTTTGTTATAGCCGCACTAGCAGACGAATACAAGTAGTGTGGTGATGTGGTTTAGAGGAGGGAAGGATGCTTGAGAGAGCTAGCTGTCTGCACAGATATGAAAGTTACATATTCAAAAGAAAATTAAAGCTGGCTCTAAATCACATGAAAGAAAACCAGGTCATTAGATGCACACTACTCAAAAATACTGTAGTTCCTTCATCTGCATTCATTTGTTTATTCCTTCATTGGATCAACAGTGGCGACTCAGCCTCTCCAGCCCTGTGCCAGGCGCTGAAGGATATGACACATGGGTTAAAGCCGGACTCTGCTCTGTGTAGCACAGTCTTCCAAGGAAGATGTGCAGACAAGTGCAGTACAACGGAATCATGTCTCCGCAGGGGCAAGCATAGGGAGAGGAGGGGCAGGGAGCAGAAGCCCCTCCTGGGTGAAGTGTGGAGGTGTCAGAGCTGAGCTGTGAACACTGGGAAGAAGTAGCCAGTCCTCTGGATAGCACTGGCCTTGGCAGCCATGGCAGTGGACAGATATGGACATATACCAGTCCTCTACAGCCCCAACTAGACTCAGGCATCAGCTAACCCTCTATCAAAGCTTACTTCACATTGCATTTGCCTAGTAATTCTGTTATGGAGACAGCCCCCAAATAACGAAGCACAGATTGGTTACTTGGTTTTTAACACCTAGCTCTCAGATTTGTCTAGAGGATTGCCAAAGTATAATATAAAAAATCATTTTGAAACTCTAAAATGTGACATAAATGCTAGCTATCATTCTACTAGATTTGGAAAGACCTTGTAAGTCACCTAGTCCACAGTGACCATTTTATGGATTATGGAGATTTACTGAACGTCACCCAGCTTGTACCTGGAAGAGCCAGAGAGAAGGCCTGGGATTACCCGCTGCCAGTACTCCACGGGAAGCACAGGTTTTTAACGTTTGAATTCCACAATAATATATATTCAATCCTATACTGTTTTCCTTCAATTTTCCTACAATTCTAAGCACATTCAATTCCAAACCTTGCTTTTGGTGGTGCAATATTTCAACCTCTTAGTGAATAGAGGTTTGTGCTATAGCAGACAAAATTGGTTTCTGTTAACCAAGTGCTCTATTCCTACACTCAAAGACTGGTTCCAATTTGAAACCTATTAGAGTTCAAGAGCAAGCCAGATATAACTGAAGATAGGAGAGAAAGGAAATGGCAAGTGAAGGGGAAGGTGGGGGAGGAGGTGTAGGTAGAAGGGCAGGGGGAGAGGGAAACTGTGTTTGCCAGCACTACTTGTCAGCATCACTTCCGTTTGACCAGAAAGCGATGAGCCTGATGCCAAGGCTGTGGAAGGACACCAGTCCCACAGCCCTGCAGTCACACTTCACCTCTTATGACACTTGGTGAAGCTTATGTCTCATGACAATCGTGTAATTCAGCGAGGTCCCCCTCCTGCACTGGAGATCAAGAGGCTCAGAGACAAATGCAACCCAACTACAGTCACTTCAGGACAGCCTGAGGGTTCCTTCCTTTGGTTGAACTTTTCATATCTTCCTTACTAACCCTTTGTCTAGATGCCTTCTGCCATAAGCAACTACAAAACTTTTTAGGAAAGAAGAAAAGTAAAATAAAATCAGAAACCAAATTTACCAAAAAGAGGTAACAGAAAAGGCAGAGTTTGTTTGAGGATGGCTCCTTCAGACTGTGTTATCAAGTGTCCACATTATCACAGGGTATAGAGTTATTATTTTAACTCTAAACTTACCAACGGTGTCACAAGGTTCATCTTTGTGTACGCAGAAATCTGTCCTAAAAAATTTTAAAAAAAGAAATAGTCAGGTGTGTAGTACCTCCAAGAATGGGAGAAGAAAACATTGTCAATTAGTCTAATTAATCTTGATTATTCGTCTTGCCCATAACAAAGTTATCACTTTAGTTGCCACCTGTTATAATGAAGAATAACTAGCAGCGTTTGCCAAGATTAACCACATTTCCAACTGGTAGGCCCAGTTACCCCATGTAAGATCCTCCTTTCATAGCTGAAATATTCCATAAATAACACTCAGTTGCTGGAAGGACTCCTTCCAACGCTGAAAGTTTCAGAAGATGTTTACCAAGTCATGTATCAGAGATAATTATTAGTCAATATCATCAAACTATAGTGACTTCCTAAGTTACTCTACTTGGGCAGCAACTGGTTTTAGATGCTGGAATGACCATGTATCACTTACATGAGAACACAACAAAAAAGTCATTTCTAAAACTTATATTCTTTAAAGCTCCCTAGGATCTCCCAGGTGTGTGGCTGTGGACAAATGAAACAGCAAAGATGCTCGAAATCTGATCCAGCCTCGGTTCTGCAAGTACAAGGGCCTCCCTCTGGCCTGTGAGGTATGAAATGAGGAATCTGGGCCATTCTTTTCCAAAACCAGAGCATTCCCACTATTCTGCCCATAAGTTCCCTAGTTGGGAGGTGACCAGAGCGCTGGCTGGCGAGGTATCTTGCCCAGGACTGGGTGAGGACAGCAGTGCCTGGCCCCACGTTCATCTTCTCATGGCATACCGTGGGGACTGGTAGAAAGCACCCACTCATCTGCATCTCTCTAACCAGTGCAGCTTCAGGTTGAAAAGGTGTGTTCTGAAGGCACCTCTTCTCATTTCACTTTTTAAAAATTCTCTGGGAAGAAAAATGGGTCAGGCTGGCACTAAGCAAAGTTGTCAGTGAAAGTGGCAGGTCCTGGATGGGTCACACATCGCCTTCCCTCATGAGATAACACCTTCCCCTTTCTGACACTCCATCCCCACCTCGGCATTCAGTGTCCTCAATTCCTCTCCTACTCTCTGTCAAAACTCTATTCTCACGGAAGGATCTGATCTGCCATTCACACTGGGGACAATGACAAGAAGGTAATGTAATATCATCAGCTTTCCTTTTACCTCCACTCCAAACCACAGCACATTCTATCCTATTTGCCTCCATAATGTAACCCATGTCTAACGCCTCTCAGCACTATGTGAATGTCCATGTGAGTGGAGCAAAACCTGCTTGTTCCCAGCCCTGGCTCTGCTTCAGGCTGGCCTGAAAGTTGTCAAAGACTCTACCCGCCCACTAGACCCGCAGAGGCCAGATCTGTAGGTTTAAAAGATTCCACTTGGGGTTCTGATGTACAGAATTTCCTGGTCCAGGCCACTGCCTCAGGCCAAGAAGTCTTGCCAGGCACCCTGGACATCCTGTGAGTCCAGAGGAAAGGGCAGCTGGCATGGGTGTGACAGCTTTGAAGAGGTGGCCCTGAAGCTGGCCAGAGAGACATCTAGGAGCTGGGCCAATCAACTAAGCAGCCCACATGGGTTTTGCTGACTGCGTCTCTAATTTTTTCATAATGAACATATATATTTTGGTAATCAATTTTAAAATAATTTTAACAAAGGAAAAAGGAAGGCTTCAAGACCCTCAGGCTTTTCATAACCCCCTCCAAAATCAAGGGAGCCTCCATAGAAATGGAGATGGAATAGCCATAGGAAAATGAAGATTCGTGCCTTGATTTTTCTGTCAAGGACGACCTTTCAGAAGACTAATTAACAGGCAGTAGAGGGTGGCAAGGAAGACACAGAGGCAGAGAAGAAAACAAATAAAATTAGGGACATAAATATGTTCACTGGTCTGGTATCTAACTAACCCCAACTCAACATTCTTGATCTGACACCCTTCCCATTGGAACGTTTTGGGCATGTCTCTCTCTCTCTCTCTCTCTCTCTCTCTCTCTCTCTCTCTCTCTCACACACACACACACACACACACACACACACACACACACACACACAC